>NC_045598.1:137812741-138116952 GCF_009762305.2 Zalophus californianus | reverse complement strand
TAAGATTTTATTTATTTGACAGAGAGAGAGACAGTGAGAGAGGGAACACAAGCAGGGGAGTGGGAGAGGGAGAAGCAGGCTTCCCGCTGAGCAGGGAGCCCGATGCAATGAGGGGCTTGATCCCAGGACCCTGGGATCATGACCTGAGCCAAAGGCAGATGCTTAACGACTGAGCCACCCTGGCACCCCAAAACAAAAGTTTTTAAAACAAAAGTTTTTCAGAGACATAATAGAGGTTGTTTTTTTTTTTAGGTGTTCTAGGAAAAAGAAATCTGGGATATATATGACAAAGGCTTAATATCACTAATATACAAAGAGCTCTTGTAAATCAATAGGTCAAACACATATCTAGTAGAAGGTAAAAATGTGCAAAAGACATAGAAAACTATATAAGAAGGAATACAAATGACTAGTAAACATACTGGAAGGTATGCAGACTTGGCTAGTAATCAGAGCAGTGTGCATAAAAAACACCAGTGGGGGGGGGAAACACCAGTGGATAAATAATTTTTTAATCCATCAGAGGTATAGTAAAGTAAATATAATTGGGAATGTAGAATAACTTATCTGGTAGTCTGTTTGGCTGTATGTATCAAAATAGAAAAAAATATATATCTTTTTACCCAGCAATTTTCCTTTCTAGAAATTTATTCTAGACAGGTATATTAAGATGTTTGTGCAAGGACATTAATTGTAGCACTGTTTATAAGCCTAAAAAACTTGAACTTTTATCAATATGGGGTTATTTACATACATTATGGTACATGCTTATAATGAATTATTGACCAACCATTAAAAAGGTTGATGTGGCATTTTATGAGTCCAGGGCTTAGTGTTGAGTGAAAAAAAGCAATAATTAACATATATAATAGGAATAATTAATTCAGCCATTAATGTTTATTGATAGCAATGGTCCCTAGAATATATACATAACTTCATATGTGGATACTAGCATGGAAAGTAGTTTAAAAGGATAGTCACCAGAATGGGGATGATAATAGTTGAATTTCAGTTTTGAAAAAAATTTGACACATTTTCTGTACTGCTGTATATTGAGAATATAATCTATATTGGGTATATAATCCCAAAAAATCAATAGAGCTATTTTCATTTTGGGAGAAAAAGTTAACTTTGATGAACAATGACATGCTTTTTCCCAGGACTTCTGGGAAGGAGTACTATTCATTCTTCTTTTTCCCTGCTCACTGTGAACCCATTTTGCCTTGCCCCTAAAAAATAAACATAAAAGATTTAAAAGCCAAAAACCAGTGTTTCTTTTCTTAGAAAATCCCAATCTCTTTAAAAGCTAAAGTTTCAAAGTCTCAAGTTTACATGCAAATATTCAGAGAAGCATCTATCTCAGTAAACCATACATTCTCGCCCTGCCCTCTAATCCATTCCTACAGTGAAGCCAGTAATCTGTTCAGAATGCAGATCTGATCCTATCACCCCACCCACACTCATGCTTAAAACCCTACAAAGGTCTCAATTATTTTCTGTTGGTCTACATATCAAAACACTTTTCAAAACACTGGCCTGTAGAGTCCAGGGAGGTCTGGCTGACTTTCATACTCTAGCTCCATCTCATGTCTGGTTCCCCCCCCCCCCCCCCCCCCCCCCCCGCTGCTGCTGACACTCCTCCTGAAGCTAGCCTTTTTCTTTCCTTCATGTTTGCTTTGATATCTACCTGCCTGGCCTTTGTACAGGCTGTTTCCAGTCAGAAATGTTTTTCCCTCCTTTCTCCTAATTAATTCACAGTCATCCTTAGATCACTTCCTCAGGGCAGCTTTTCCTAACCACCCACACCCACCAATATTCAAATATCCTGTTGCAGATTTTCCTAGCATTTTTTAATTCTCCTTCACAGTACTTGTCATAATTGCAATTTTTAAACATGTGTAATTATTTGATTATTGCATGCTCCCTCAGTAAACCGAAACTCCATGAGGGCAAGGAGTATTTCTGGCTTTGCTCGATATTGTATTTCCATCATCTAGAAACAGTGACTGTGACATCACAATCAGTAAGGATTGGTCAAATGAATCAATATATGAATGCACAAATTTGCAAACACTAGGTATACCCAATCTTGGACTTCAACAAAAGACTAAAACGTAGATCAGAATAAATTGATCAGAGCAGAATAAACTAGTAGAGCAGAAATACCGTAGGTGTGAAGTGCTGATAATATTTGCATGCTATACAATGTAAGGCATTTCTATAAAGTGTACAGTTGTAGGAAGATTGTTTTGAGGTTTTTAAGAACTAAAGCTAGTGAATAAAAATAATTCCAATTACATCTTCTATACTAGGTTATTAAAAATACACACAAATGAAATGTTGCTTAACTGTGAAGTTATGGTTTTATTTTATTTATTTTATAAAGATTTTATTTATTTATTTATCAGCGAGCACAAACGGAGAGCCTCCAGCAGGCAGAGGGAGAAGCAGGCTCCCCGCTGAGCAAGTATCCCTATGCAGGACTCGATCCAAGGCCCCTGGAATCATGAGCTGAAGGCAGACGCTTAACCAACTGAGCCACTGAGCCGTCCCTGTGAAGTTATGGTTTAGTATCAGGGGTGCTTTGACTGGCTTAGTCAGTAGAGTATGTGACTTGATCTCAGGGTTGTGAGTTCAAGCCCCATGTTGAGTGTGGAGCCTACTTAAAATTTTATTTTATTTTATTTTATTTTTTTTAAGATTTTATTTATTTATTTGAGAGAGAGAGAGAGAAAAACAGTATGAGAGGGGAGAAGGTCAGAGGGAGAAGCAGGCTCCCCGCTGAGCCGGGAGCCTGATGTGGGACTCGATCCCAGGACTCCGGGATCATGACCTGAGCCGAAGGCAGTTGCTTAACCAACTGAGCCACCCAGGCGCCCCTACTTAAAATTTTAAAAAAATTAAAAATTAGGTGAGTAGCGTTTAAAAAATATTTGAAAATTCAGAGTTTAATGATAGCTAACCATTTTGTGATTGCGGTTTCTCTGCGTTTTAATTACTCACAAATAGGAGTTAGCTCACTATTCTCTGAGAAAGATGAAGTAAAAAATAAAATGCCTTCTTCGTATATGTGAGTTGTACAAAAATAGATTATTTTTACAATATGAATTTTTTATATTGGCTGTAAAGAATGAGAACTATGAAGTAGGGGTAGAGGTTTAATATTTATTTATGTATTTATTTATTTATTTATTTATTTGACAGAGAGAGACACAGCGAGAGAGGGAACACAAGCAGGGGGAGCGGGAGAGGGAGAAGCAGGCTTCCCGTGGAGCAGGGACCCCGATGTGGGGCTCGATCCCAGGACCCTGGGATCATGACCTGAGCCGAAGGCAGACGTTTAACGACTGAGCCACCCAGGCGCCCCTTAATATTTATTTTTATCAAAACCTCAGTTACTGGAGTGCCTGAGTGGCTCAGTCGGTTAAGCGCCTGACTTTGTCTCAGACCATGATGCCAGGTGGGATCGAGCCCCAGCTTCTCCCTCTCCCTCTGCCTGCCTCTCTGCCTACTTGTGCTCTTGCTCTATCTCTCTGTCAAATAAATAAATAATCTTAAAAAAAAAAAAAACTCAGTTACTAAAACCACATATACATTATCAATTTTTATAGGAGATCCATCTCAAATATTTAGTTTAAAGATACTGTTTGGTTCACAAATTGATTTTCCTGATAGGTTGATTAACTAGGCTCTGATCAGTAGCCACAGATTTCATGCTAATCCTTCTTTCCTAAGTTTACAAATGCAAACCAGTTACCTTCAGAAGGACCATGTGAGAAAACAGGGAAGGGAGAAAGATGGCCAGGGCCATAAAGGTACAGTGCTATGAAGGAAAGTCCTAAAGCAGGGCTTTCTTTTTTCTTTTTTTTTTTTAAGAATTTATTTTATTTATTTGACAGAGAGAGACACAGTGAGAGAGGGAACATAAGCAGGGGGAGTGGGAGAGGGAGAAGCAGGCTTCCCGTAGAGCAGGGAGCCGGATGCAGGGATGCAGGGCTCAATCCCAGGGTCTGAGCCAAGGTAGCCGCTCAAGGACTGAGCCACCCAGGCTTTCTACACAACTTCATGCAATAATTTCATAGGGGGCTTAAATTCCAAATAAGTTAACTGCCCCTAGAATCTGGAGGTAATGTCAAAGTCAGAAAATACCACACTTTGGGGGCGCCTGGGTGGCTCAGTCAGTTAAGCAGCTGCCTTCTGTTCAGGTCATGATCCCAGAGTTCTGGGATCCAGCCCCAGCGTCAGGCTCCCTGCTTAGTGGGGAGTCTGCTTCTCCCTCTACCTCTGCCCCTCCCCCTGCTTGTGCTCTCGCAAATAAATAAATAAAATCTTAAAAAAGAAAATATCACACTTTGAAACTAAAGCTAATGGAATTCGTATACTTTCAGGTCTAGCCCAGTGCTCTTCAAACTGGGGTATACTCAGCTCTGGAGGTACACCAGGAATTTCTAAGAGATGTGTGAGCAGCACATAGATAGTTTTTAAGAGAATTAGTGGTTAGGTTTTCAACTTCCATACGCCCTGTTTTTCCAAAACTGAGCTGCTAAAAACCCGCCTCACCTTGCCCAATCATCCTTTTTTCCCTTCACCAAAAAGAGGCACACCTTTCACCCACTCCTAATCTTAACTGTGTTAACATTGTCCTAAGATGGAAAAGGGGCACCAGAGACAAGTAAAATGTCCCTAATTACTTGGTAGCTACACTTTTGCAGATGGTTTTCAGCTTTTCCTTTCAATGAAACTGAAGGACTTAACCAAAGTGTCAGTTAATCATTAAAAATAGTTTTCAACAATAGATCACTAAGGATTTTTTGCACATAACTTGGAAGGAGTTTAAAGAATTTTGTGACGTAGCTAAAACAAACTTCTATTCCCATCATTCATAATTTTTCATGAACAAATAGTCTCAGCACGTCTTAAAAAGAAGAAAAAAAGGAATAAAATGTATGACGAACCCTTTCTCAGCCTAGCAAACAAATTCTGACCACATTAATTAGTTGAAGAAACTTAGCTAATTAAGAAATGTATTTTCAATAAATCTTTATATCATGCTTAATATCAATATATTTATGTTGCTTTGACCAAATGTACACTAGTAATTATAATGGTAGCTCATTTCAGGATATTTTTAGGACATATAAGGTCCAGAAATTTTTGAAATTAAATTTCAATTGATAATGGACTTCTGAGTATAAATGTCATATTGTAAAACTCTGGAAGTAGAATGGAAATAAAAAGGAATAATGTAAATTTTTCAACTGTTCATATATTTTTAAATGAATAATGGTGGGTATTAAATAATTATGGTATATAGATTCCATTGGATGGATTTTCTAAGATATTTTATTTTGTATTGTGAATATTATAACATGCCAGAAATGACATTCATTACAACAATTTGAACTTACAATGAAAATATCTCAGATGCTACCCTAAAAATGTATAAAAGGGTACATAGTATTTCAGAATTATTTTGGGGAGGACATTGATCTATTTTTCACCAGTTGATAGTGAAATGAAAAAAAAACTAGAGAAATTTTCATAAAGTTAAATTTGCTCAATTTAAAAGATTATTATATTAAATTATATCCTTTCTCATGGTTTAGACTTAAGATATATTTTGAAATTATGATGTTAATGGACCGTAGCTTTATTTGTAATGTTCTTTTCTTCATTGTTCCCTAAAATGTTTTTAAAAAGTTATTTTTACTAACTCACAAAATTCAAAACCCTGAGAGAACCACTGGTCTAATAGAATGTAAAGAGGAATGTTTATTTTATAAAACAGAATATTCTGAAATTACTGAGGAATGGAGATAGCCAGTTTACTATCTAGGTTAGTGGACATAGCCAACAATCACTTTAAAGACATTTTTTGAGTTTCTGCTATGTACTGAACATCAGGATTTAGTAGATAAATAAGATTGTCCCAACCCCCAAGAAACTCACCTTTCAGTGAGGGAGAGGAATATGTAAATTGATAATTATAATGGTCAAGTATTGATAGAGATATGTAAAATTGCTGTGGAAACATGGAGGATAGAATGACTATTGCTGGTTTTAAAAGTTGAATTGCTAGGGAACATAGATGAAAATAGGAATTTGGCCAAAATAAAAGGATATTTATATCCTTTAAAAAGTAAGTAAGGCCATTTTGGAGTGCCTGGGTGGCTCGGTTGTTGGGCGTCTGCCTTCGGCTCAGGTCATGGTACCAGGGTCCTGGGATGGAGCCCCAGATCAGGTTCCCTGCTCAGCAGGAAGCCTGCTTCTCCCTCTCCCACTCCCCCTGCTTGTGTTCCTTCTCTCACTGTGTCTCCCTCTGTCAAATAAAGAAAATCTTAAAAAAAAAAAAAAAAGTAAGGCCATTTTAAGTTCAGTGTGTTTAGAGTCTAGGACTGCTCGAGGTGAGATTTGTAAAGAAAGAATGGGGAAACATCAATAAAGAGTTTGTTTTTTATCCTGAAAGTGATGGAAAGACTGAAAGACTTTTTAAGCAGGGAAACGAGTAAATCAGACACTTCTTAATAACATCTAATTCTAATTATATGCTCATTCAACAATTTCGTCTTTAATTTGGCTTCCTATGTAGATTCACCCACTAGGAAGAAATTCTCTTAGTAAACATAAACAAGGTAGGTTACTCTGCCAGGTAAATGTTCTACTAAAAAATAATGAATTGCCAAACTCTTCTGAATTAGTTTGAGATAGTGTCCAAAATCTAATATATTTTAAATATAGTGAAAAAGCCCAGTTTTGGGATGCTCCAGACTGAGTTGCAGATCTGAGACAATATTATTGAGATCAACGAATTACTTCTACTTCTCGAAGTCCTGCCTGAAAAGCTAGTGGGACTTCTAAAGACTTTCTTGACTGTAACCTAAAGATTACATATCCAACAGCCTCTCAGGTCTATTGAGAATTCAGTAGTCATGATGAAAATAATTTCATAAAAGATGATAATGATAAGTTAAAAATCCTTGATGCATCTTCCAGAAATGAAGATGAAGCTCTTCCAAGTATATTCGTGATCAGCCAACATAAAATTTGCCTCAACCTTTGAGATATTACTCCTGCGACAAGAACCATAAAGAGTGGCTGTGCCATCATGACTCTATTTTCAAAAGGAGTGGACCAGACAGTGTGGGTGGAGAAGGAAAAAAATTCATAAGCACTTTCGGATAAACTGCTCAAAGTAGTTGCACTACTGACAAGGGTTCAGCAGAGGCTTCTGCATGGACGAGGACAGTTGACATGACTGAGGTAAGTTGTTTTCTTTTTGGTGAAATGAGAATCAATTCATTCATTTTGACTTGATAAGTTTTTTGACTGCTCTGAGATCTATTCCCCCCGGCCAGTCACAGTCGGTGTTGTACTGTGCAAAGGTATTATGCCTCACTGGTCAGTGGAACCAGTAGGCTCACTGGTTTGAGCCTACTTTTTTTCTTCTGTTTAAGTAACCTGACCTAACAACTGTGGGATTCTGTTGTTGACTCTTATATATTTCAGGATTTTCGGGTTTGCTTAAGAGACACAAATGATCAGTTCATGATTCAGAGACTTCTTCCTGCTCATGTGCTCAGTGTCACATTAGTTAATACACACGTGTGCAAAGCTATCCACAAGTGATGGGCTTATTGTTTTACCGTAGAGGACTTCAGTTTTCATTTTTCCAGACTTGGGAAAATTACCGAGTATCTCTAGACCCTGGTTTTCTCATTTCTAAAATGGAGCTAATAATAGAAAGGTAGTAACCTTCTAATTCTGTTGTGAAAATTCAATGAAATTATACATGTAAAGCACTTAGCTCAGTGCCTGGCAAATATAAGCCAACAAATTAATTTATTCAGTTCTTCAAACACTACATGCAGGTAGTAGAGATAAGTACTAGAGATAAAATAGTGAGCAAGAATAGACAGTTCTTGCTCTCGTGATGCTTACAGTCTCATGGAGGAGGTTGACAATCAAATAATCACAAAAACAAATGTAAAGAAGAAGAGAGGGAAGAAGGAGAAAAAACGTGGTTTTGGAGCTTATAACAGAAAGATAAGACTTGGCTTTTGAGGGTGATTTTCAAACCTGAAAGTTCTCTGGGAAGGTGGCATCTGAAGGATGATGAAGAGTTAACTGGGTGACGTGGAGCAGAGAGACGGCTTTCCAGCCTGTGTGGAGGCCTGCAGAAGAACGGGTCAGCTCAGGTTTGAATGACAGGAAGCAAGCACCAGTGGCCAGAGCAGTTGAGGGAGAGGGAGCAGGATGTGAGAAAAGGCGGGTTTGAGAAGAAGTGGATGTGATCCATTGAATAGCAGTTTTAAATTTATATTTTTGATAAGAGCAATGGGAAACTGCTAAAGGACTTTTGAATTCAGTAGGAAGAAGGGACAGCATGAAGTACCATGAACAGATTTGGGTTTTCAGATCATCTCGGCTGCAGGTAACAGATAAGATGAGGACCAGAGGAAATAGAGGTTTATAAGAGATGATGAAAACTTGGACTAGATTAATAATGGTAAAGGTGGACAGAACTGCACAAGTTTAAGAGAGAATCTGGGAGGGAAAGTTTATATAAATTGGTGAGGGATTGAATATGGAGATTAAAAAAGAGCAAAGTGTGGACTCTTAAGTGTCCGACAGCAGTCACTAAAACAGGTAACATCAGAAGAGCAAAGTTTGGGGGTAAAGTTATGAATTCATGTTTGGAAATTTCATTTTGAGTTTCTTTTGAAATATTTGTGAGCATGTTAAGTAGGCTACAGCTCATAGGTTATATGTCTCATAAATATATGTGTATACACACATGCACATACATATATGTCATCTGTGGACAGGTGGTGACTTTTTCACCTGTAAAATGGGCACACTAATCCTGCCTCACAGGAGTGATGTAAGAAATGAGTTGGAGAGGATGCACATAAAGTGCCTAAGTACGTATCCATAATTGTGCCAGGCCTAGAGATGGAAGAAAGGGCACTGGGCCCAGTAGTGGCAAAGTGATATGGAAATGTCTGAGGAAATGATGCAAGGAGTGTCAGATAAGCAGCAGCTGGAATCAAGTGTGTAAACACAAGAGTCTGGTATATACCACTTTTGAAGGTTGATCTCTAGATTTTGTCAGCAAGCTACCTAGATGTTTTCTAAATGAGCAATTACTGAATCTGAAGTCTGGAAAGGCTCTTACTAATACAAACAATGACATTAAAGTATTCAAGGCAAGTTTTCATGGAAATTCATGAGCATTTATTGAGGGTCACTAGTCCAGTGTGGTAAGGTCAGTGAAAAATTTCTGGAACTGAAGAGTAGAAGTTGAACACAAAAAGAAGGGGGAAGGTGTGTTCTAGGAGGAGTGAAGAGTACCAAGACTCACAGATCTGTAAAAGCACAGTGGGATGAAAGGAGTGAAATTATCTTGGAATTAATAACATTTGGGGAATGACAAGGGATGATATTGGATAGGTTAAGGGACCAAATGATGGAAAGCAAATAAATGATGGGATCTATCAGAAAATTGTAAGCAGGGAAATGATTGGACTTGCTTATAGATAGAAAGGTTCAGACCATCATATAGACGAGGGAATGGAATTCAAGACTGAGAGACAGAGTTATCAGTTACGATGCTATTGCAGTAGAACAGGTAAAGGATAGAAGCTTGATGTCCAGGAGGCATTTGGAAAGTAGTCTGGATTGGACATATATATAGTATATATACTATATTAAACTATACTATAGTATACTATACACACACCGTACTATACCAGAGTACATACTGTATATACTATGTACTGTGGGATACTATATACTGTATATATACTATTTATACACTATAATATATATTATATATAAATATCCCCAAACATATATGTGTTTGGGGATTATCAGTTATAATAGGTAATTTAAATCAGTGTAAATGAAATAAATTAAGGACAAAGTGAAAAGAGAAAACATTTAAAAATGACCCTGTGAAACAGTATCATTTAAGGAACAGGTGTAATAAGAGGATCCTGAGGTCTCTTATCCACTAATCCTCGTTCTTAAAAGTTCTTCCTTATGTCTAACTTAGATATTTCATGCTGTAATCAAAGTCTATTTCTTCTGTCCCCTCTCCAGTTGAGATAGAAAGCAACTGTTCATCATCTGGTATATAACAACCCTTCCTATGCTTGAATACTGTTATTAAGAAACCTGGTAGTCTTCTCTAACTTAGGCTAAATAATTTCTAGCTCCCATTTTCCTAACCCTTTAATCATCTCTGTGACTCTCTGTTGAATCCCTTCCACTTTCTCCACATCCCTCTAACTTGTGGAGTCCGTTGCTGGACGTTGGACTTCTGAGATTCATTTTGAGGATCATGGAAGAATTTTCTTAAATTTTTTATATGGTAACTTCATGCATCCCAGTGCTATGCTTGGATTTGCTCCATGTCCAATACAGGATCTCTAGTAAACCAGTTATTTTGGCTCTTTATGCCTAACTGGCTAAATTTTTGTATTTATTGTTAACATTAAATCTCTCTTAATTGTGACATTTTGAAGAGATCATTCTCAGTATGGTGACTGAATGAAATATGTTTCCCCCCCCCATTGGAAATATTTATCTGTATTTAGACTTCATAAAATTTACAGCTGAAAAAGCAGAGTCAAATACCTGCATTTTGAGTGAAATACGTTTATCTGCCCTGGTCTCAGTTTGGGTAGGAGGTAGAAGCTTTGTACTCCCATGTACTTGCATAGGATGACATAGATTAAGCATGTGTTCTTTCCCATCTCCCCTTTCTTGTTTATTTATTTATTTTTAAAGATCTTATTTATTAGAGAGCAAGCACTAGCAGGGGAGAGTGGCAGGCAGAGGGAGAAGCAGACTCCCCACAGAGTAGGAAGCCTGATGCGGGGCTCGATCCCAGGACCCCGGGATCACGACCCGAGCCGAAGGCAGATGCCCAACCGACTGAGCCACCTGGGTGCCCCTCCCCTTTCTTGTTTAAATTGTACAATCAGATTAAAGTGTGAATGTGAAGGAACTTCACTTATTCCACATATCTGTCCCCCATACTCCACTGTGAGCTCTTTAAAGGAGGAACGTAATTCTGGTTATCTTTATATTCTCAGTTCACTTTTTTATCTCAAGGAAAATTACATGATGCCTGCCTTAAATCAAGTGTGGAAAAGGAAGGTCTTGACCAGCAATGGCAGTCAAGTTCCATCTTGCTTGTCAGCTCCAGTTAATTGGTAGCAATTTAATTATCGCTGAGCAATGTGATTAGAAGGATTCCGCAGCAGACTCCTAGATCATCAAAAAATGTTGTGGCAAATCAGAACTGTCAAAAATTAGAACTCTGAATTGCCATAGCAATTGTTTACCTTGGTTGGACATGGGACATAGGAGAGGAGGCATAGGTAGTCCATATTTGCTGTTAAAAAAAAAACAGGAGTTATGCCTTCATTCCTATACACTGCCTTGGTCCTATACAAGTAAAGGACTACTGCTATGAGAAAGAAAATAGCACTTTGTTCAGTTTATAGATCATAATGAAAACAACAGAAGATCTCAGAGGTCACGGCCCTACTTAAAAAAAAATTATCCACCCACTCATTTTGCCCAATTGCATAAGGTCTATCTTTAGTAGCTCTTGGACATTGTGTCAGTGCTAATCTGCATGGTTGCCACACATGATTCTGAAATGTCATTATAAGAGTTTTATTCATGGTTCTTTCCTTGAAGCTGCTCAGGAAATAGTTTTGATTTAACTTAAAAGTCAACAAAAGTAATAGTTTTTTTTTTTTTTAAAGATTTTTATTTATTTGTCAGAGAGAGAGAGCACAAGCAGGGGGAGCAGCAGAGGGAGAGGGAGAAGCAGGCTCCTCAACTGAGCAGGGAGCCTGATGCGGGGCTCAATCCCAGGACCCTGGGATCATGACCTGAGCCGAAGGCGCTTAACGACTGAGCCACCCAGGCATCCCATCAACAAAAGTAATAGTTTTTTTAACTAATCAAAGAACTCAGCTACTACTTTAAAAGTTCCACAAGAAATCTTATGGTACTACTGCTAATTATTACTTTGATAGCATATTGTCAAATGATGTATTAATAGACAAAGAATTGAATCACTAAAAATTTAGTAATATCTTTGCCAGACAGGTAGAGTTTGATTAAAAAAAAAAACTGAACTAAGAACAAACTGAAGAATTAGTGTGTTGGAGGGTATCGTTGAGCCCCTGGAATGTAAGAAATAGCCCTAATTTTAGATATTTTGTTTGCTTGTCTTTGTCGCTGTTCTGCACTTCTTCACTCAACATGAGCCTCCGTGTCTAGACTCAGAAGACAGCCTCAAAGATACACAAATTAATGATGAATCAAGTAGATTGATCCAGTCATGGTAGGCATTGGAGCTAAAGTCTACAGTTAATCGTGGAGATAAGCACTCTAAAAGAATAACTTCACAGTGCATTGAGAGGGAAAAATTCTCTATAGTCTTTCTGAGTTGCTTGACCCATTGACATGATTTTAACTGTCACTTGGTAATGGCATCAAGTCTACAGCTGTACCTCAAAACTTTCTGCAGAGCTGCTGATTGGCTGCTACATCAGTGTTTCAGTTACACCTCAGACTCAACAAAGCTAAAAGTACTGGTCATCAATTCCTCTGAAGACTACTCCTGTATTCTCTATTGTACTTGGTATGGTGCTATGCTTCATAACTGTCTTTGACTCTTCCGTTTTCTGTATGTCCCACATTCAATCAATCACCAGCTCTTACACATTTTATCTTCTAATTAGTTATTGAATCCTTTTCCTACTCCCCACGTCTCCTGTCACTGTCCTAGTTTAGGCTCTCATCTTTTTTCATCCTGAATACTACATCCTCTTAACTAGTCTTCTAGTCTCTTGTCTGGCCCTGTCATTATCTTACCCTTTTGTCTCCCTATTTAAACATTTCAGTGAATCATCATTGCTTATGAGATAAAGTTCAAGCTCCTTAACGTGGAATTCAATAATTCTATGATCTGGCCTCCATCCGACGTTCTGTTTTAATCTCTTATCATTTCCCTCCACTTATCTTTCATTTTGCTGTCTAACAGTTGTGCTATTTCTATCTGGAACACCTTCCTTTCTACCCTCTTTCTCATCATTTGATTAATTACTAGTTATTATTTAATGAAACCTACCTCAGTTGTCATCTCTTCCTAGAAAGTGTTTTCTACCTACCTACACACACACACACACACACACCCCTTTGTGCCTTTGTTAATACCCAGGACCCCTACCTATCTTTGCCCTTACCACATTATATTAACATGCCTAGGTATGGATTTGTCTGTACCACCACACTATGAATTCTCTAAAGGAACATCATGTCGTATTTACTTTTGTATCCATAACAGACTAACATAGTGTCTTACACTGGCAATCTTTCTATAGATGTTGATTGAAAAAATGACAGTGTATCATTATTAGTGCATGCAGCAGAACACAATTAGAAGCAGTATATCATCAACTTGAATTTGCAACAGATTATATTGATATGGAGAATATAAAATAAAGTGACTAAGCAAGGATAATAAGTCTTGTTTGTATTTTAAATCCCCTAGAAATCACTGAAACCTATAATTCAAATGAATATAGCAAATATGAATAATTATTCATCTTTAATGCCAAATTATCATAAATGACTAAGTAATATATTTAAAGGTTGCTAACCAAATCAGAACTATTAAATAACACACTTCTAAATGAAAGTATTTAAACCAAAAAACCCCATTTTCCTGGAGAAGTACAAGCCGCTCTTACAAGGGAAATCTGCAAAAATATATTAGTGTTTTTTAAATTAATTAATTAATTAAATTTTTTTTGAGAAAGCCTAAGAAATTTTATTTGAATACACATGCATTACTGTTATTCAAAGCACAGGACAATTAGAATCATCAGTATTGGGTGCCTGGGTGGCTCAGTTGGTTAAGCGACTGCCTTCGGCTCAGGTCATGATCCCGGAGCCCTGGGATCAAGTCCCACATTGGACTCCTGGCTCAGTGGGGAGCCTACTTCTCCCTCTGACCCTCTCCCCTCTCATGTTGTTTCTCTCTCTCTCTCAAATAAATAAATAAAATCTTAAAAAATCATCAGTATTACAAAATTAAAAAGAAGGGCTGGTTATGCCCTATTCTTTCCTTCATTGCTAGTCTTCAATAAAATACATCATTTGAGTTCTAAAAGTATATATTTTTTCCTCCCAGTAATTCTATTTACATTTTGAATGAAAAATTTTAAATATAGTCATAATATTTTTATTTTCCCTGCATTATCTCCTAGGCCTCCCCCCCGCCACAAAAAAGAACCAAGATTCTAAAATAAAATGAACAATTTTATTTGATTTTATGAACAATTTCTTGTTTATGGGGATCTTGGAATCCAGGCCTTCCCTTGCCTGGTTAACTTTCCCTGTTTATTCCCCCGGTTAATTATTTTCCCTGACAGCATGTTTTATGGTTGTGTGTGTTTGTTAAATTGTCTACAAATGTACTTGTGCAACAGGTTTATTGAAAAATATTAAATATTACAAGACAACTATAATTTTTTTTAAAAGACAAGTGCAATTTTAAGGTCAATTAAGTTTCAGTTTTGAAACCGTTACTGATATTTTTGTTTTTAAAAAGGAAATCATGAAAATACTTCTTTGCTTATTTTGGAGTACCTGGTGAATTTTAACAATTCATTCTTTGAATGTTTTGGTTATTGTGCATTCTGTTTTTGCTAGAAAATAAGTTCTTCATATTTTGCTCACAGAAAATTATGCAAGCATATGACCATGACTAAAATATCTATCTGCCCAGTCTTCAGTTGATTAGTAGGGATGTTGGATGAACGTTAGTGCCTTCAGAGATTTCAGTGAGAAGATACTAAGAAGTTGGAGGGGTCACGGTTGCTCTGTTAGAGCTCTTTATCATCCCATTTAATTTTTACCATAGATAAATTTAAAATGAGATCATTTAATATAAAATTGAGTTTTCATGTCTAAGGGACAATCTGAGTCAAAAGTGCCTCTTTCTTGAACTCATATGAAACAAACAAGATGTTCTCTGTCTTCTGAAATATGTGCAATTATGCCTTTTGTGCTTCTTTCTAAAGGACCTGTGCCTACTTTCTGAAACGTATCAGTGTTTTAACACTCATTCTCTTTTCAGTTCGATAAAGTAAAAAATCTTTAGGGAATGAAGAATTTCATATAAGTGTATTTTTTTTAATTAACTTTTACAGTCGGAATAATAGTCCCATGCCTATCAAAGGTATTTTTTTCTCTTTAAATTTTTTTATTGTTATGTTAATCACCATACATTACATCATTAGTTTTTGATGTAGTGTTCCATGATTCGTTGTTTGTGCATAACACCCAGTGCTCCACGCAGAATGTGCCCTCTTTAATACCCATCACCAGGCTAACCCATCCCCCCACCCCTCAAAGGTTCTTAATAGATATGTGTTGAATGAGTAAACAAAGCAACCAATCAATGACACGGAAAGGATGACGTGCTTTAAAATTTTCTGTGTCATCTTTTAAATATGTTATTGTAGGACATCTACTGTTTTGTCTACCCTGCGATTGTTCTTCTCGGATAGCCCCTCCCTTGATTCCTAACAGAGCTGCCAAGTTCCCATGTGACACTGCTGGACAGAGTGGTGCGCACTTGAAACAAGCTGGACCAATAAATCCCAGGCTTTTTGAACTTTTGATCTAGAAAATAACGTCAGTCACTTTCTAATGGTTGAAATTATGAGACATAAAGTCTGGCTGGTGTTAATGGTAGCTTCGTAGTCTGAAATGTGGGCTCGGAACTTAAGGAAGTTTCCCGTGGCCAAAGGTGGGAAAATATGGGCATCAATAAAAATAGGAAATGCAATGCATTGAAACAATCAAATACGTTAGAATCTATGAGTTCGTAACACTACCAAAAAATACTAATTGCGTACTTTTGCTAGGGAATCAACTCATCATTTTGAACACTGGTTAATAAAGGAAAAGAATTGAGGATTTATGTTGCCTTCCTTAAATTTGCTATACATTAAGATAGTTAAATAGTTAATGAAGAAAATTTTAATCTATAAAACTATTCCAGCTCATAAACAGAGAAGGAATGATAGAACAGATTACACTCAACTGCAGGCCCCATAATGGGCTATGCAATACAATATCCACTAGCCATCCATGGTTATTGAGTGCTTGAAATGGGGCTGGCCCAGGGCGCCTGGGTGGCTCAGTTGGTTAAGCGACTGCCTTCGGCTCAGGTCATGATCCTGGAGTCCCGGGATCAAGTCCCGGGATCGAGTCCTGCATCAGGCTCCCTGCTCGGCAGGGAGTCTGCTTCTCCCTCTGACCCTCTTCCCTCTCATGCTCTCTATCTCTCATTCTCTCTCTCTCAAATAAATAAATAAAATCTTTAAAAAAAAAAAAAGAAATGAGGCTGGTCCAAAGTGATATGTGTTATAAGCAGTGGTGTGCTGGTAAATGTTTAATAACTGGCTCTCTGAGATGGAAAAAAAAAAATCTGCTTTGTGATATTTGCTGTAGTATAAATACTACCACCACAGCCAATTTTTAGGTACCAGTGGGATGTCCTGAGTGTAGAGTTGGGATGAGATGCTTAGAATCAGCTTTCATGGGCCAGTGCAAGCAGGTTCTAATGCCTACCAGCTATGAGTGGAAAAAATACACAGGACTTTGAAAAATTAGTATGATAATAAGAATATAAAATATCTCAGTCATTTTAGTAAGTGTTGAAATGATAATATTTTGGATATATTGAGTTAAATATATTATTAAATTATTTTCACTTTTTAAAAATAGGGGTACTATAACATTTAAAATTACACATGTAGCTCATATTATATTTATCTTGGGCCGTGCTGCTGTGGACAGTGATCATTACTAACTGCCAACATATCAGATAGATAGATAACCAGTTATGATGTGACTCCTGATGGAAGTATATAACACCACCAATGAAGTAGTCTTTTTAAAGAACCAACCCTGTATAAGATCAATCCTTTAAGATATCATTACTCAGTTAATAGGAAATACAGAAGGCAGAAGTACGTTACATGACACCATAGGGCTATGGTCAGCAAAGTCAGAATGTAGGATATACTGTAGAATCCAGTTTCTTCAACAAATATGTACATTACAAAGGAGGGAAAGAGAAATGGAGGGAGAACCTATACAGTAAAAGAGACTTAAGAAACTATCAACTGGGGGCGCCTGGGTGGCTCAGATGGTTAAGCGTCTGCCTTCGGCTCAGGTCGTGATCCCAGGGTCCTGGGATCAAGCCCCACATTGGGCTCCATGCTCAGCGGGGTTTCTGCTTCTCCCTCTCCCTCTGCCTCTCTCCCTGCTCATGCTCTCTCTCTCCCTCTGTATCTCTGTGTCTCAAATGAATAAATAAAATCTAAAAAAAAACAACTATCAACTGATTATAATTTGTAGACCTTACTGGGGACTTCAGTTAAACAAACATACTGTATGAAAAAGCCCTATTATGAAATTTATGGGACAACTGGAAATTTGAACACTGGATAGTTGATGATATGTAGGTTTCGTTGTTAATAGTTTAGGTGTAATAATGGCATTTTTATCATATTTTTAAAAAATCCTTATTATTTTAGAGATAAATACTAAAATATTTATAAATCAAATGATACCATGTCTAGAATTGCTTCAAAATAATATGGGAGAGGATAAATGAGTGGGGCTATATATGAAACAAGATTAGTCATGATTATTGTTGAAGCTTATCAAGGGTAATATGTCAACTGTCACATGTTTAAAATTTATCATAATCAAGTTCTTAGGAATTTGTAAACTAGTTAGGTATAAATGTATTTTCATCTTTTGTGTATATTTGAGCATTAGATCTCCTAGATACAGAAAAGTATTTGAGTGCTTAGAAGTATGAGAATCCTTTGTCATTTACAAGGGATGTAATAGGTATCATGTACTATCCCACTATATTTTTTTTAGAACAATAAGATTATTCTTGGTGATTTTCACCAACAGTTATTTCTGAATTCCTATCTTACTTTAGTTCTCTAAGTCTTATGCCATATGTCAATTTCTACCTCAAATATAACTATTTAGGTCTTATCTAATAAAGTGTAGGCTCTTAAAAAAGAGAGAGAGACTTAAGCGATATGGCAATCAAATGTGATGTTTGGGTACCATTTTGATCCCAGTGCAAACTAATCACCTATAGAAAAAAAAAGTTGTGAAACAACTAGAAATGTTATCATTGACTGGATATTTATGATGTTAAGAAAGTGTTGCTATGGGCACCTGGGTGGCTCAGTCGTTAAGTGTCTGCCTTCGGCTCAGGTCATGATTCCAGGGTCCTGGGATCCAGCCCCGCATCGGGCTCCCTGCTCCGTGGGAAGCCTGCTTCTCCCTCTCCCACTCCCCCTTCTGTGTTCCCTCTCTCACTGTGTCTCTCTCTGTCAAATAAATAAATACAATCTTTAAAAAAAAAAAAAGTTTTGCTAATTGTTAAGTCTAATATTGATGTTGCTGTTATATTAAAAATTCTCTTTCAGAGATATGCACTGAAATAATTATGGATGAAATTAAATTACAGGATTTGCTTCAAAATAATCCAGTACCCATGGGGAGTTATTGGCAGGGGTATATATGAAACCAAAGTGAGCATAAGTTGATGATTGTTATAGCTGTGTGTGTGTGTGTGTGTATGTCCTAGATTGTCATAGCTAGATTAGTCCATGCATGGGATTAATTGTGCTAGTCTTTCCACTTTTGTGTATCTTTAAACTACTCCACAATAATAAGTTAATGGACTCTGGCAATTGACTGCTTAGGTTTGAATCCTTTATGTGCCACTTAAGCTTATGACCCTAAACAACTTACTTAGGGTCATCATCCTCATCCATCAAATGGAAATGTTACGTGTTTTTTTTTAATTTTTTTTTAAGATTTTATTTATTCATTTGAGACACAGAGATAGAGAGAGAGAGAAAGCATGAGCAGGGAGAGAGGCAGTGGGAGAGGGAGAAGCAGGCTCCCCGCTGAGCCAGGAGCCCGATGTGGGGCTTGATCCCAGGACCCCGGTCATGACCTGAGCCGAAGGCAGACGCTTAACCATCTGAGCCACCCAGGCGCCCCTGGAAATGTTACTTGTATCTACTTCAAAAGTGATGAAAATTAAAGTAATTAATATAAAAGAAAGGAAGGAAGTAGATGTATAAAGGCACAGAGACTTGAGACAGTGGGAACTGATGTAATTCAAGTCCCTGCGTCCAATCCCCCAAGCCCATGTTACTCTCTTTAGGTCCCATCAAACACTCCAGAATCCCCCTAATCAATTCCCTTCTTTGCTCAAACAGGTTCAAATGTGTGTCTCTGTCTCTTGTAGCTAAAACAATGCCGGCTAATAGGTAAACATACACTTCCGCTCTAATATCCAGTGAATTTGAAGTTTGTTGTGTGTGGGCTGGGAGCAGCCTGTCTTTGATTGGTTACTTTTCTGGAGTTGCTACTTGGGCTTCAGGATAGTAGCCTCTCAGTTTGGGTAAGGTATTTGATGTTTAGCTGAGAACTTCCTTTGTTATCTAGTTTGTTTGATTGAGTGAGTGTTAATCTTAAGAAGCTTAACTTGACTGCTCTAAAATGTTATCTATATATATGTTTATCTATCTATCTATCTATCTACCTATCTATCTATCTATCTATCTATCTATCGTCTATTTTTAAATGTGTCCTTCAACAAATGTTTGTTGAGGGTTTTCTAGTGCCGGTAGAAACTGGAGGAGATAGCAGTGAAGAAGATCAGATGGTCTGTACTTCAACTTCACGCATCTTATACTTCAGGAATTGTATGATTTAGGAGTGCATCCGACTGCACTAGCAGAAAATTTTCCTGAGCATGGAGATAGCTCCGGGTCTCACATAAAGTGAAGTTCACAGGGGTAGGCAGAGCAGGGCCAGAATTAGGTTGAAATGAGTGGAGGCACTTACTTCAGGTGCAAAATTTGAGGGGCTGCCAAAGCACTTGGTAATCAAGATGAATAATGGTTTACTGTCATTAGGGGGGAGGGGGGTGCCCAAAGGTTATTTATTGATAGGATCAGTTCAAAGACAAATTTCAAAGCTTAATATTTGAACTTCACTGCATGTCGTGACCTCTAATTTCATTTAAATTAAAAGATTTAAGATGGCTTTGGTTCTTTCAGGAGTTGTATGTCTGAAATAATAGTACTTTGTTTTTCAAAATTCTGTAGAGCC
The DNA here is from genome assembly GCF_009762305.2 of Zalophus californianus. Taxonomy (NCBI): domain Eukaryota; kingdom Metazoa; phylum Chordata; class Mammalia; order Carnivora; family Otariidae; genus Zalophus; species Zalophus californianus. The sequence goes on along the minus strand of NC_045598.1, from coordinate 138,096,687 downwards.
AGTTAACTTCCAGAGTATCATGATTTATTGGGGTATATAAAGAAATTGAGACCATTTTTATCTCTATTTATTTTATTTATACAATCAATTAATGTAGATATTAGCAATATTTTATGATTATAGTTTATGGGACTACTTACTAAAAATTTATTTTTACTCATAGGCATGAAAAAACAAAAAAAGTTAGATCAGGGACCTGCAACTAGAAACAATCTGGCCCCTACCCCACTCTCCCTGGGAGGGACAGAGTCCCATAGCTTTAGGGTCCCCTCCAAAAAAGAAAAAATTCACAGACATCACTGTTTTCAGCCAATGAGTTTCAAACCTTCCCTTATCACAGTAGGCTTATACAGCCCACCCCAAACCTCAACTTCAGCTGGTTACTTCTGCAAATTGAATTTGTGGTATTCACTCCCCACACAATTCTCCTTCCATCTGGGGTCTCAATGCCACTAATTAATACGACCTTCTTACTCACTTTGGAAATATGGCCATTCCAGAAACCTTCCTATCTCTCATATGTTAGTGCAGTCAGTCATCAAATCCTATCTATTCTATCTCCTAAATGCTTCTTGAATCCATCCCATTCTCCCTACCCAATGAGATATATTACCAAGTATCAACCTGTACTGTTGTAATGACCCCTCCCTTCACCCCTCTGCCCCTAGTTGTCTTTCTGCATTCAAACTGATTTCCCTCCAATTTGTTTTCCACCAAGCAGACATAGTGATCTCTTTAATACAGATCTGGTGTTGTCTCTCTGTGGTTTAAAACCCTTTAATGTCTACTCATTGCTCTTAGGATAAAACCCCAGATCTTTAAGTCCCTGCATGATCTCCCTCACTCCACCTCCCCACTCTCTTTTCCATGTTCCGTCCATAGTGGTTCCTTTCCAGTTTTCAAATACCATGCTGCTTTCTGCCTTAAGATGTAATGGTGTAATGTTGAATGTAATGTTCACTCTGTCTTGAGTGCTCAATGCCTACTTACTTGCCAGACAAACTCCTCTTTACTTTTCAGGTTCTAACTTGAGTGTCAGTTGCTAAGGACCCTCCAGAGTAGCTCAGATCCCCAACTTTCAATGTAGCCTGTGCTTTTCTTTCAAAGCACATATATATTAATATCTACTACCCCATTATCTCATAAGTTTCAAGAGAACAGGAACAATGTCCCCAGTAGCCCCCAGCATCTGACCATTTGTTGCATTAATGAATAAACGAGTATCTTTAGTGGTGGTTAATTCCTTACCCTGCCCATTTCCTTAAATGACTACTTTAGGTAAATTTTCCTTTCTCATTTGTTTACTCATTTATTCTATAAATAATTGTTCTAGGTACCACTTTCTTTCAACTGATTTGTAGTTCTTGTTTATGTTTCTCAGGATATCATTGATAACCAGACAATTTGTAAAGGTTAATGTTTCTATCCAAACTTGAGTGCTAGTCACTGTACTACCTACCACTTACTAATTGTGGGGATTTAAGGCAAGTTAATTAGTTATATCTTTTTAGAGGGTTATCATGAAGTTTAAGTAATGGAAGGATAATACAACAGTACAGTTCATAGCACCTAGTTGGAGCTCCACGAATGTTCTTTTCTGTCTAGTCTCAGTGGTTAAAGAAAAAGGACTCAGTCCTTGCTCCCTCCAGGGTGTAATTCTGAATCCCTTTTACCTAAGCACTAATCAGATAGATCTCTGGGCCAAAATTCAAAGAGATCTCTCCAGTTTTAATCCTTTATTAACTTAATGAGTAATTAAGTTTTTTGTTTGGCGAATAGAAATTGGACCTGAGTTCTGTAATTTAGGCTATTATCTGTGTGCTTAACAAAGGAGAAAATCACAATTTTCCACGGATCTTATCCCATCTTTCCCACAACAATCAAATAGAAGATCAATTTAGTGGTAGGATATGGAGTTAATTCTGGAGCCTGGAAGCCCATCCATTAAGCTGTTATGCTAATGTAGGCATGAGGTGAGGAGGGCCTGTTGGCAGGAGGAGAAAGAAAGGGGAAAGACAGGAGAAATATCCTAAAGGGAGGCCTTTTCTGACGATTAGCCTAAAGTAGCTACTCTCTACTTACCATTTTGTTCTAATTTTCTGTGAAGCAATTATTATCTGGTATTTTTCTTTACTTCTTTGTTTATTAGTTGTCTCCTTCCACTAGAACGTAAGCTCCAAAAGGTAAGAACCATGTGTGTCCTGTTTGCTATTAGAGACCTAGCACCCAGAACAAAGCATGGCATAAAATCGGTATATATTGGTGGAATGATTAAGTTGTTACTGGAAACAAGAAGCAACCAAGTATAGTCAAAATAATTTCAAGGTTTAAAGCTTGACCAAGATAATAAGGTACCAATAACAAAGGGAAATACTCTCATAGAAGGAGTAGGGAGGTTTTTGTTTCAATTTGTTTGTTTTCTTGTAGGAGGAGATGAGTTTTAATAGTTGTAGATACGGTGAGTTGAAATGTTGGGAAATCCTGAAAGGTGAAAATTTCTGACAGATGGCTACTTATACTCAGGACTCATTTTAAAATTGAGATTTAGGGGCACCTGCGTGGCTTAGTCGTTAAGCGTCTGCCTTCGGCTCAGGTCATGATCCCAGGGTCCTGGATCGAGCCCCGCATTGGGATCCCTGCTCTGCAGGAAGCCTGCTTCTCCCTCTCCCACTCCCCTTGGTTGTGTTCCTGCTATCTCTCTCTCTGTCAAATAAATAAAATCTAAAAAAAATAAATAAATAAAATTGAGATTTAAACAAAACAAAACAATGGGGGCTTCTGAGTGGCTAGTGGGTTAAGCGGCTGCCTTCAGCTCAGGTCATGATCCCAGGGAAGCCGGCTTCTCCCTCTCCCTCTCCCTCTCCCTCTCCCTCTCCCTCTGCCTGCCACTCCGCCTGCTTGTGTTCTTTCTTTCTTTCCCTCTCTCTTTCTTTCTCTCTCTCTCTGTCAAATAAATAAATAAAATTAATTTTTAAAAAAGGACACTTTAAAAATAAATAAATGAACAAAACAAAACAAAACTCTCTTTAGTTCCAGGCCCTGTCCTAGGCCATAAGCACACAAAGATGAACAAACGTCTCTTGCCCTTTGGGAGCCTATAATTAACAGAAGGAAATAGATAACCAATTATGATGTAAAGTAAAAGCTGCAGTGATGGAATGATAGATACAGTGAGATGGGAACACAGAGGAGGGACTATATAATTCGGCTGACATTGTAGAAGTCCAGGATGTCTTCCCAGGGTGAAAAGATGAGCACTAAATTCTGGGAAAATAAAACTGGGGGGAAAGCCCTAAGTAAGATAGTAGGAGTCATGTACAGCACACAGTGTATGCGCAACAAATCATTGCAGGTGATCGATGGGCATGAAACAAGGTACTGGTTCACTTAAAAAGAGAAAATCCAGGGCGCTTGGGTGGCTCAGTTGACTAAGTGTCTGCCTTCAGCTCAGATCATGATCCCAGGGTCCTGGGATTGAGTCCTGCATTGGGCTCCCTGCTCTGTAGGGAGTCTGCTTCTCTCTCTGTTCCTCCCTGCATTTGTTCTCTCTCTCTTTCTCTCTCTCTCTCAAATATATAAAAATCTTTAAAAAAATAAAAATAAATTAAAAAAAGAAAATCCATATCATTGTCTATTTTGCTGATATTAGAAACCATACATCTGAAGAATTTTTAGTAATATGAGAAAATGTTGTTACTAAGACAGTTTTTAAAAAGTAGAATATAAAATTACACACATAGATTCTAAAGATTTATTTTTTTCTTTTGGAGTTTCCAAATGTCTCATAAAGGGAATATATTAATCAGTCTCTTCCCATTCATAACCAACATGTTTACTAGGGTAGAGGAAAAGAAAGAAAGTGGAAGAAATAAAATTGGAAAAGAAAGGTGGAAGAGGGAGGTATATAAGAATATTAATCATAGCTCTCAGGATGGTGGGGTTATGTGTGATTTTTGTTTCCTTCTTCATACTCTTCTGAAATGTCAAGGTTCCTACAAGGAACTATAATCGAAACATGAAAAATGTAGTTATAGATTCCATTTACTTACTAATTCGTTTAACAAGTAAGTATGTGTTTAGTGCTTACCATGTGCTTAGCACTTTCCTCAGTGCTAGAATTAGAAACTTGGAGGTCATTTAACACAAGCCATTTGTTTGAGTGGTTAGAAAGACTAAGAAAGGGGCATCTGGGTGGCTTAGCTGGTTAAGCGACCAACTCTTGGTTTCAGCCCAGGTCATGATCCCAGGGTCCTGGGATCAAGCCCCATATCAGCTCCCTGCTCAGCGGGGAGTCTACTTGTCTCCCTCTCTCTCTGCCCCTACCCCCACTGGTGTTCTCTCTCTGTCTCTCTCAAATAAATAAATAAATCTTTTTTTTTTTTTTAAGGGATATACAACAACCTTAGGTAGGTAGGTAGGTAGGTAGTGATGGAACTCGAGTAGGGATCACTCTCCTCTGGTTCTGGACTCTCCTCTTTTTATCATCTTAACACTACGTGCAGGAAGGATGTGATTTGACAACCACATAATCAAATAGCAGTATGTCCCTTAGTGGATATCCCTCCATATCCCTTTGATACACTAACCTCCCATTCTGCATTCAAAAGTTCCATTTTATAAATATCATTTCTCTATTCTGAAACCTTCACAGGCTGCTCTTTATCTCCCAAATAAAGTTTGGATTTTTCTACCCTGACATTCAAGGCCTTTTCCAGTCTGGTTTTTGCATACTTTTCAGATATTATATTTGGTCTGCTCATTGCTCATGTATAGAAAATAACAAATTTATCATTTGTAGTCATCATGTTCCATGACTATTCTCAGCTTTCCTCCTATTATTAAGTAATGTTCTCAACACAGGTGTGTGGCAAGAGGGAGAGACAGCCAGTGGCCAATCAATGAACAGGATTGAACCTTAAACTATCGATCATAAAGGCTTAACTTCTGTTTAGGTCCCTACTTAACAGGTGTATGATCATTGCTAAATAATTTTGGCTTCTTTGAAAAGCCTATGCACATTATAGGATGGTTGTTCATTTCTTCATTTATGAATTCTCATGTCATGAGTTTTATATTACATATTTCCTATTCACCAAGCTCTGTTTTGGGTCCTGGGCATTCATCAGAACAAGGTGGGCAGAGTCTCTGTGGTCCTGGACCTAGAGGGAAAAGACAAAAACACCAAGTAAACTAGAAGTAAACAAAGTCACTACAAATTGTGACAAAAATGAAGAAAACAAGAGCAAGAAAGAGAAAGTAGGACTGGATGAGTATGATAATATTTTAGCCAAACAGAGGGAAATAGCTTAGCTAATGGTAGGGAATGAATTTTTTAAGTGGTACTATATGTACAGAAACCCTGAGGTGGCAAAGGCTTTATAATATTGGAAGAACTAAAATAAGACTCTTGCCAGGAGCGAAGTGGAGAGGAGAACGGCATGAGATTACGTTGGAGACAGGCCAGGGCCAGATCTTTAGGGCCTCACCCACCACAGTGAAACATACGGATATTATTCTCAGGGTTATCGGATAGCAGGAGGGTTTTAAACCAGGGAGTGACATATCTGATTTAAATTGTCCTACCAATTGTGGGGAGAATGGAATGAAGTAAAAGCCATCAATTGTAACCCAAGGCAGCAATGATGAAGGCCTAGACAAAGGAGTGGTGGTGTGTGGAGAGAGAGGGAGAGAGAAGTAGACATGCTTAAGACATATTTTGGAGGTAGAAGTTGTGAAGAGGTTATAGAATAATGAACTGGACAAATTTAGTGAATGACAAAATACTGTGAATACTTCGAGTTCTACTACCACCCCTCTGGGCCTTATTGAACCGAGAGGGCTATGAGGAGCTGCTCCGCGGCCACCGAGCCTCCTGGTGTCTGCTCTTGTCTATGTACTCATCACCTGTCCTATCCAACTAAATCTGCTCTTCTAAAAATTCTGCCTTCTTCTTAAATTCATTTATTCAAAAACTACTGAGCTCTTAGCATTAATTAATCTAAAGGTAAAAGATTTGAATATAAATGGATCCAAAACAAGATTTATATATTGTTTTCATCCGAAGATATCCTTTAAATACAAAAGAAGCTCCTTTCTCAAACTGTGAGAATTGAGTGCTGGCGTAAGCGAAGTATGTTGATGGAGAATATCAGAACAGAATCATAATTTGCACTAGAATTTAAGGTTGCAGAGACTCAGTATTTTTATGTCTAACTAAGGAATGATGCATTAACTGAGTAAAGATTATTAAAAATAACCATTGCATAGAAATAGGTCTTTGATTTTAGAATCTTTATTTTACCAATAAAATGTAGTACAGTAAATTAATCTTGGTGAATTTCCCTATACCTTAGTAAGCCCAAATATGCTTCTAAACAAACAACAAGTCCCCCTACCTGCCAAAACAAAATAAAAAATGCTTCTTTTGCTCCAATTTAACCTCAATGTGCTTTGAGGAGGTTCTGAATTTCAAATAGATCCAGTCATTCCAAAATAATGATAAAGTCTGACCTATCTGCCTACTTCAAGTTCTAGCCTTTGTTTAAAATAAATGGATTAACATTTTCATTGTTAGGATTTTCTCCAATCTAGGTTTGATAGGTTATCAGCAATAAAAATAAAAAAAAAAAGCCACCACCACCACCACCGTGCCACCACAGTCCTCCTTGGCTCACTCCCCTTAGTTTACTGCTCCCATTCCCAAAACCCCTTTCTTTCCCATAAGATCATATGACTCATTTTTTTTTTTTTTAATGCAGGCAATGGTCTATTACCTTCCTTTAATCACAGTTGTAAAAGTTTTTCCTTGTTGAGAGGCTTTTGATAAATGTTTGCCTAATATTACTCTTTTTAAGTTCAGGTGTCTCTTTAAATTTTTTAACATGGAGAGTGCTAATGCTTTCTGTTCTTTCCCTGTCACTTTTTCAGAGCACTTGTAGGATTAGACCAAAACAAGATTTTCAAAGGTTCATCCTTCTAACCACCCCAATGGGTGCCTCAATGGTCTCCTGGGTGCTTCATGCCAAAAGTTGTGGCCGGGACTTCTGAGCATGTCTGTTTTCCTATGTAATCTTTTTCACTGCAATGGGCCCAAAGGAGAAAGTAACCTAAGTTCTTTTAACAGGTCTATACATTTATTTGGGAATAGGAAGAGAGTTTCTGTACCATGATCAGACCTTGTCATCAAGGCACTTCTTTCTTCCAAAGATACAGACTCTTTTTTTTTATCTCATTTTGATAGGCTTTATTTTAATTCTGATTACAACAATGACTATTATGGCCTCTTGGATTGTATCTCCTTTTCTTTTTTTCCCATTTCTTCACGATTTGGTCAGACACTCAGCTTCCCTTTCTGTTAAATAAAAATGATACCTGATAGGTTCAAAAGTGTATGAGTGTATTTTATAAAGTGATATGTTAATTGTTGCTATCATTCACTTAAAAGTAAAGGCAACAAAAAATTTTTAAAAGTAAAGGTTTTTCAAAAATTGTAAATAAATAAATAAAAGTAGGAATTTAAAGAATCAAACTTTGGAGGCCCTGGTCCAAAAATGCCTTGTCCTAATCTGAATTTCCCACCTTTCTGTTGTTAAATTGCATTACATTCTTGCTCCAAAACCAAAAATATTTTAAATAACCTACATTCCCTGTTGTTTTAAAAGAGCTCTGCAAATATCCAGAATCCATTAGTCATTCACAATTAGGATGTTTTAATGGGAAGTTAAGACAACTACACTGAGAGCATAGGAGTTTTATTAAGGAGGAATAAAGCCATCATTAGGAAATATGACATTTTCAAGGAATTGGATCAGGCCCAAATGGAGGGAAGCACTGGCACCTTGGAGAATCACCAGCAGGAGAGAGGAACAGGGAGAGAAAGGTGGAGATAATAAGACAGACTTCACATCTTCTAGAATTTTCCTCTTTATGTAGAAAATGGGGGAAAGCTCTCTTTATTCCTCTGTCCTCAGTAATGCTTCTAGTACCCAGAATTCAAGCAAGTAGTATATATATAAGATCAACCAGGTTTTTGTGTACTTGCCTAGGAACTTAACCATCACAGTGTTTCTGAAAGAAAAATGTATTCCAACTTCCAAAGAGCCAACCCTCAAATGCATTTTTGGAATGCAATCTGTTTGAAAGTGAAATAACCAGGCAGCCTGTATAAGTTCTCTTTTGAAAGAGTTTGCAGTTAGAAACATATCAGCTTCTGTGAAAAACTGTTTTCTAATGGGGGCTGAGTCTTTTGTAGCTCTCTTGTATACTTTCTGGAAGGAGATGCGTTATAAATATATAAATGAGGTGTATACATTAAAACATTTAGGTAGATGTTGAGATTTTTAAGACAGCCCGTAGAATAGTTTCACTAGATTCAGACATCTTGGAGATCTTTTTTTTTTCCCCATAGCCCTGAAATCAACTATTTACTTTACGATATAATGGGGGCTTCCTTAAATATATCTTAAGAATAATCTCATTTATAATAAATCATATCTATGTGAAAAAAAGCTCTGCAAAACATGTAATACTGTATAGCCATGTCCATGGTTTATTAACCCTTTCTGGAGTATGTAGAATCACTTATACTTACAATTTAATAATTAAAGTGGCAGGTTGGGGTGAGATAGTTTCCAGAGTTCAACAAGTACTTGAACTTTTTTCAATCAGGATAGTTATAACTTAGAATTTCTCCTACAGTAATTTTACTGAGATAAGTGATATGAATAATGAATTATTCATTACTAAATTATTCCAGCCAACTCATTCCTTTTACACACTAGCTTATGACTGCAAACCTAGTAAAATTTGTGTTCAAGAGAAGAGCTAACTTATTTTTTCTTTCTAAGGGTAGTCACCCATAACTAAAGTCCAAACCAGGACACTCTTCTCCAGAAAAATGCTAAACTAGATGAGATATCAGGTCAATAGACATAAAACAGGACTAACGTGGGAAATCATGACTATGGTCCCTGATGCATAGCTGAGTTTTGACTGCCCAAATTTCCCTCTCAACCCAGCATGATCTGCAATAGAGGGGAGTTAGCATGACTTTAGTGCAAAGAACTCATGGACCCAGCTGACTCAAGGTTCCCGGCTAGAGAATAGACACCTCGTCCACCAGCTCTTTAAAACAGGAAACTAGAGAAAGGTCTCCTTCACCTCCTTCTTCCAACCAATGATCAAATCTCGCTATTTTCACTTCCTAATTCCATCCACTTCTACCCATTCCATTATCACTACCTTGGTTCAGGTTATCATCGTCTATCACCTGCATGATATTGCAGCAGCTTCATACTGGCTTTCGTTTTACCTCCTGACCCCTCCAATCCATTCTTCACACTGATGCCTAACTCATCTTTCTCAATTGATCATTCTCCTTCTTAAAATCCTTATTGGGTCCCCATTGTCCTCAGATCAATCTTTCCCTTGTCGTATAAGACTCTCCATAATTGGATCCTTATCTCCAGCCTCCCCTCTTAATCACCCCCTGCCCACTCCACCTGCACACAGTGCTTCAGCATTTTAAATTACATCCAGTTCCTGGAATGCACCTCCCATTTAACAATATTTTGCTTGAACACTTCCTCCTCCATGCTCCCCATTTTAGCCCACCCCATCTCACTCCTGTGCTGAAATTCCATTTCATTACTTAGATCTCAGCTTAGAAAGGACTTCGGGGGAGCGCCTGGGTGGCTCAGTCGTTAAGCGTCTGCCTTTGGCTCAGGTCATGATCGCAGGGTCTTGGGATCGAGCCCTGCATCGGGCTCCCCGTTCAGCGGGGAGCCTGCTTCTCCCTCTGCCTGCCACTCCCCCGCTTGTGCTCGCTCGCTCTCTGTCAAATAAATAAAATCTTAAAAAAAAGAAAGGAAGAAAGAAAGAAAGAAGGAAAGGGCTTACAGGAAGCCCACCTCCCCGCAGGCCCCAAGTCCTTCCTATGCACTACCATCACGATAATCTCTGCTTCTCTCTTCAGAGCCCTTAATCAAACCCACTGAAATCCCACTGGACTGTGATCTCTGTGAGGGCCTGCACTTGAGGTTTTCCTGGTCTTGACTTTCCAGCAACCTGTTTTGCACAACAGATCAAGAAAATCCACTTGCTTTCATGAATGCCAACGTGACTTTGTGCCCATTCCTAATCCCCAGCCTTCAGTCCCAATTTTTATTTTTTGCTGATCACAGTAAATAGCTAAGCATACCATCTTGTCTCATTCACTTTCTCCCATGCTCTAAGGCTTCTCCTTCAGTGGAAACGAATCCCGTGTACCTTATGAGTGCCTGAGGGAAAACAACATATGCAAAGGAAAATTGGCTTTTTGCCATAAAAAACACAAACTCAGCAGATTTTTCTTTCCTCCTAAATTTAACCCAATGAAGAAAAGTGCTTACATCACCAAAGCTTCAGAGACCCCAGGGATGTCACTGACAGCTGATTTCTCAGTCTCTCCTCAAAGTACTATAGAGGGCAAATGCCTCCTGTTTTAGAATCTGTGCATTCCCAGATTGGTGAAGGTGCTTAAAAATCATAAAATACTATATAGAGACTCATTAAGACTCACTATATTCTTATTTCAAATTTAAGACTGTCCTTCAAACACAGAAGGATATAGAAGCATAGCTTCCCCCTCACTTGGGAGAATACCTTGGAAGCACAAAAAGTCAGCTATGTGAAAATAAACAATGAGGATAAGCTTAGAGCAAACAATATAGTGATCTTCTGGAATTCAAGTATGAAGACAGCAACATCCATCTCTGGCTAAATGTATCCGCTTCCTTATGAGCTCTATCTCAGGTCATATCCCTTTTGAAATCTCATGGCAGGACAATAACAAACTGGATAAAATGTTGCCATTTGGAACCAGTGTGCCCAGAGTTAAAGAGAAAAAATTTTTGCCCCTTGGATCCTAATTTCAATAACACCTTTTTTTCTGTGGATATTTATTTAAGGTTGTTTGAGAAGGGTGCTGGAATGGTCCAAGCTTCTATGAATATATTATGGACTAGATCTGTTAGAATAAATTGATCATATTTTAGGAAACTGTTCAGTATGCCAGTATTCTTTCTGGTTTGTTTGTTTGTTTATTTATTTATTTATTTATTTATTGGAGAGAGAGTGAGCAAGAGAGAGAAGGAGCAGGGGGAGGGGCAAAGGGAGAAGCAGACTCCTTGCTGAGCAGGGAACCCAACATGGGGCTCGATCCCGGGACTCTGGGATCATGACCTGAGCTGAACGCAGATGCTTTACTGAGCCACCCAGACACCCCTCTTTCTGTATTTTGAAAGAAGTGTTTTTAGAAATTTTGCTTGAGTATCTGGAAAACACAAATAAGTGCTTATTTACATGCAGCGTAAGTTAGCACTCACTGTATCTAGATAGGCAGTGAGTGGCCTACCCTGTCCACTTTTTTCCTACTGTGATTAGAAGGAAATCTCATATTTATAATGTCCCATACTGAGTGATCTGGTCTTGCCTACTTCTCCAACTCCACCTTGCTCCTTGCCCAGTATGCTGTATCCACACTGGCCTTATTTGAGGTCCTCAAACACTTGAGAGTATTACTTGGCTGGGCCTTTGCACATGCTGATGTGTCTGGAATGCTATTCTCTCACCTCTTTCCTGGCTAGCTGCTTCATAGACCTTAGAGCTTAGTCTAAAAGTCACTTTCCTGGAAAAGCCTTCTTTGAATATCTGTTTCCTTCTGTCCTGTTTTTCTCTTAACATAGCCCCTAGTTTTTCCTTTCATAGGGTTCACCCAATTTGTTATTATTTGTTTGTATGTTGTCTCTTTCCTACTAGACCGTAAACACCTTGAGGGCAGGAGCCACATCTAACTTGTTCATTATTGAATCCCTAGTACATGGCCTGGCACATACCAGTCTCTCAATATATATTTATTGAATGAATGTATGTATACTGGATTGGAAAAATATATACAATGTTGGGTTTGTGAATTAGGTATTGCTTTGCATGGGTTTCTATTTTATTAATCTCAACATACATTTAGAAATACTCACAAAGCATCACTATTGAATTATACATACAAAGATAGACTACAGTAGTGGATTGGAGATTATTTTAAATAGTTTTGAGGAGCCCCAGTTCTCCAAGGATTGGTGGCCACTGGAATAGATGTGGAAGGTTGAGAAGATTGTGCTAAATCTTGCGTATGCTAGGACATAACCCTGGAAATTGTCCTTTCATTCTTTCATTCATTTTTAAGAGATCCTTGGTAAAAACATTTTCTTCCAGAGACTTTTTTAAACATAACAGTGTAAATCTTCTCTCTTCAAAAAGTCCAGTAAATTTAAGTAGTTAGTTGGTTCTAATTAATTGAGGTTTTTCATGCACCTAACAATCACTGAAGTCTAACTTTTGCTTTTCTTTTTTCTGTACTTATGTAAAAGCTTTATTTAACTTTATTTTAACTCCTACTAGATGCTGTAGAGACAAAGTTGAGCTCCCCGTGGTAGTCCGTGACCCAACGGGAAACGTGCATAAAGTTAGTTATAATTCAGTGTAGTCCAGTGAGGGAGTTATGCTCTCAGGAGGGCATCAGAGACAGTTTCCTATAGGAAGTGGCACACAAACTGGAACTTAACGGGTGCGTAGAGCTAAACTGGGAGAAGTGGCAAGAAAGGACACAGCGTGCACAAAGACGAGAAGCATTGAAACAAGAACTATTTCGCTGTGTTCCAGGCATTATAAGCAGCTCAGGGTTCCTGAAGCGTAAACTTTGGAGGAGTGGAAACTGTTGAAGCTCGAGAGGTAGTCAGGGCCAGGTGCAAGAAAGGGAGCTCGTATCGTATTAGGGTGCTTGGACTTTATACTCCAGGCCATGGGGATCCACCGAAGGTTTCATGGGAATTGTTAATAGTTAATCTCTCTGGGAATATATCCAATGGAAGTGAAAACACTAACTTGAAAAGAAATCTGCACCCCCATGTTCACAGCAGCATTATTTACAATAGCCAAGGCATGGAAACAAAAAGTGTCTATCAATAGATGAATGGATACAGATGTTGTATCATGTATATATCTCTACATATGTGTACAGATAGATATCCAGGCACACACAATGGAATATTACTCAGCCATTAAAAAAAAATGAGGCGGGCGCCTGGGTGGCTCAGTTGGTTAAGCAACTGCCTTCGGCTCAGGTCATGATCCCGGGGTCCTGGGATCGAATCCCACATCGGGCTCCCTGCTCAGCAGGGGGCCTGCTTCTTCCTCTCCCTCTGCCTGCCACTCCCCCTGCTTGTGCTCTCTCTCATTGTCAAATAAATAAATAAAATCTTTAAAAAAAAAAGTAAAAAAATAAAAAAATGAGGAAATCCTACCATTTGTGACGACGTGGATAGACTTTGAAGGCACTCTATGCTAAGTGAAATAAGACCTAGAAAGACAAATACTGTATATTCACATGTAGACTCTAAAAACAAAACAAAACTCATAGAAAGAGATTAGCCTTGTGGTTATCAGAGGAGGAGGCTGGGGGGAGGAAGAGAGAGTTGGAGGAAGATGATCAAAAGGTACAAAGTTCCAGTTATATGATAAATAGGTTCGAGGGCTGTCATGTACAAGCTGATGACTATAGCTGACACTGCAGTATGCTAGCTAGGGAAGTTGTGAAGGAGGAAATCCTCAGAGTTTTCTTTTTTTCTTTTTACTTATATGAGAAGATGGATGTTAACGTATTGTGGTAATTGTTTCACAATGTATGTAAATCAAACCATCATGCTGTGTGCCTTAAATTTATACAGTGATATATATCAATTATTTCTCAATAAGACTGGGGAAAAAATAGTTAATCTCCAAGAACATGTGAATTGAAAAATTTTATGTAAATTACTTTCCATTTTTACACTACTAGCAGTTGGAAGAGACATATCATGAACAAAAACTTCAAAAGATTTACAATTGGGCACTCTTAATTGTGTTTATTCCAAACACTTTCCACATCAAAACGGATGTTTAAAATGAATAAATTTGATATTGTGAAGTAGCCCATCTTTAGTCCTGATGTTTATTAAATAGAAAGATTAAAAAATCATCCAATTATTCTTGGAAAATGTGCATGAATGTGTGGTATTTGGAACTCTATTTTAGAACCCAAATGTCATAGACATCTGGACACAAAAATTATGCAAGAGAGACCTTTAGAAATGTGTTACTAATTATTGACTCTTCCCTGCAACAACACAACTGAGCCTTTGTTATACGCACTATGTGCAGTACTGCTACAGACTGGCCTTTTTCACATTATGGTTTATTTTCATAAGAAATTTCTCATAACTAACATCACAAAGCACTCATGAAGTTAATAATAAAGTGAGTAAGCCTCAGAAATAAGTGAATTATGTTAGCAGTGATGAATAGATAAAACAATAGCTTAGAAAAAATTGTATAAGAAAGGAAGAGGAAGAAATATGATCAAGCTAGCTCAAGAATTAGGCAACTAGGAAAATGCAGGGCAACTAGCTATAATGGAGAGGCCACGTGCAGCTGTGGAGTTAGGAGAACTGGATTCTAATACTGGTCTGAGAACTTACCAGATATTTGTGCTCTCTGTGCTCTAATTTATTATCCATAACATGAAAAGATGGTACTTTGTAGTATTTAAGATCTCCTTCTATTGTAAAATATAGTTTATAAGAGTTTAAAATACCATGAGTTCAACTACTATTAAGTAACAACTATATGCACCAGGAACAGTTCTCAGTGATAGTGTCTAAGAACCAGGCAAGATCCCGGTTCTCATAGAGCTTAAATTCTAGTGGTGAGAAAAGACAAACAGAGAAAGAGCTATAAACAAAATAGTCGTAGCTAGTAGCAGGAACTATGAAGAAAATAAGACAGGATCATATTCTAAAGAGGAACTGGGTGGTTTGGGGCAACATTACAGAGACAAGCAGGGAATGGCTAAGACCTAAAGAGAGAAAAGAATCCAGATTTGTGAAATCCAAGAGCCAAGACATTCCTGATGGCAGTTACAGTGCCAAAGACCTGGGTAGGGAACAGACTAGATTTCCTTGAGAAACACAGAGAAGCCAGTGGGGTTGGAATATAGAAATGAGTGGAAGAAGGACAAGGAAAATAAGGTAAACTAAGTCATGTAGATCCTGGTAGGCAATGGTAGGAAGTTTGAATTTTATTTTTTTATTTTATTTTATTTTTTACTTTTTCGCAATGGGCAGCACCAGGAGAAATTTAAGCTGGAAAGTGACATGGTCTAATTTATTTAAAAATATCGCTTTGGCCACTGTCTTGGGGCTTGATTGCAGATGGCACAGGGAAAGCAAAGAAACCAATTTCAGAGGCTATTGTAAAATGCCAGGTAAGAGATAATGGTAACCTGGACTAAAATGAACAGGGAGAGGCCTGAAACGTACTGAGTGGTGATGTATTGGTCAAAATCCTCGTATTTAAATGTCTTCAGTGTTAATGTGATACTTTAGAAGCTGGCTCAGATTAACTCATAAATTTTGTAACTTTGATTTAAATTCAGTGAAAAATGAAGGAGGTCAGCGAGGATAAGAGTAATGCCAAATAAATGTCATTTGCTCTGAAAATTTCTGTGCTGAATTTGGTGCCATGCATATTTGGGGATTTTTACTCAGGTTTGCAAATACAGAAAAATGGAGTATTTAGAAAAAGAAATCATATATCTTTATGATAGTTTAATGACCAGCACACATTACAATAGGTACTGCTGTCTATATTTTTTAAAAATACATGAATCTATTCAGTAGTCTATTTTGTGAAACATTAGAGTAGATATTTTCAAAGGATGGTCTTCTTACTTTGAACAATTCCTCTAAACCAATTTGGTGCAATTAAACAGCTGGAACTGTCCTTTTTTTTCTTTCTTTAAGATTTTATTTATTTATTTGTCCGAGGGAGTGCACAAGCAGGGGTTGCTGCAGGCAGAGGGAGAAGCAGGCTCCCTGCTGACTAAAGGGCCCGACGTGGGACTCGATCCTAGAACCCTGGGATCATGGCCTGAGCCAAAGCCAGACACTTAACCGACTGAGCCACCCAGGTGTCCCAATTGGAGCCATCCTTAAAAATATATGAAACATATCAGTTTCTACTGCTGTTTCATTACATTTGTAAAGTAATATAGAAAAACACACCGGTCAATAACAGTAGAAAATCAAGATGTGTACTCAATTCAGAGAGAGCTAAGGAATAAAGGCTGTTAAAATTGCCTGTTTCTTTTTTTTTTTAAGATTTTATTTATTTATTCATGAGAGACAGAGGGAGAGAGAGAGAGGGAGAGAGAGAGAGAGAGAAGCGGAGGGAGAAGCAGGCTCCCAAGGAGCAGGGAGCCCAATGCGGGACTCGATCCCAGGAACCTGGGATCATGACCTGAGCCGAAGGCAGACGCTTAACCATCTGAGCCACCCAGGCACCCAAAATTGCCTCTTTCTTATTTAAAAATATTAGCATTCTATATCAATATGTATAATATAAACAGACACTTCCTAGGTTTAAAAAATGTCATTTGTAGGCTGCTTACTTAAAACTTGGGAATAATTTTCCCATAGAAATAATATAACTTCCCAGGCCAGCTCAAAAATATCTGTTTATTATATGTAGTCAGTATTATATGGTCAAATATTAGTGAGTGGTACCATACCTTAAGGTTACAGGAAGCATAAGGGCCCCCTTATGCAAGAGGAATATAAAGAATAAAAATATTTCCATGCTTTCTCTAGATATAGGCATAACTCTGGAAAATTATTTTGCCATACAATAATTTTGAGATTCTACTGTCTCCTTCTGTGCAGCTCTCAGCTCTAAAAGTCCTGGGCTTTTAAATTATCTGGGCAGCTACTAGTTAATTAAACCCAGTTTTGTATACTCCCCAGATTTGCTCTTTACCCTCTAATTATCTGCCTCCTCTCCTGGCCAAAATGATTCTAGTTTTACCTCAGTGTCATTTAAAAGTTAGGAAAGCAATCTGACTAAACAACATATTAATCTATGACTTTTTTTAAAGATTTATTTATTTTTATTTGACAGAGAGACACAGTGAGAGAGGGAACACAAGCAGGGGGAGTGGGAGAGGGAGAAGCAGGCTTCCTGCTGCGCAGGGAGCCTGATGTGGAGCGATCCCAGGACCCTGGGATCATGACCTGAGCTAAAGGCAGACACTTAACGCGGGATGTAATGTACAACTACCAGGCGCCCCTAAACAACATATTAATCTATAAATGGCTGGTCAATGAGTAAACTTCAGAACTATGTGTTCCTTAAAAATGGATGCCTGTTAACTTGAGTGAATCCCTAACATAAATTCAGGTAATCTAATAAAGTAAAAGAATTTTTACAGAATCTGGGATAGCATATATTAAAGGGAAAAAGAATGGAGCTGCATAATTTTTCCTACTTTCTTTACTTCCAGAATCTCAGCTTCTGTAAGAGGTCCATGTATAAATTCCTTCATGCATTTTAACTGAGTAAGTCTTTACTACAGTTCTATGAGTGGGTAATGTCCTACTTGCAGAAGAAATTGATATATCTCTACTATTCTCAGCTATATATTGAGGATCCATCCCCTTAGAATATATCCCTGGTGAGCTTTTCCGGGAACCAAGCAGGGCTAAGTACCAATCCTTCACTCATCTAAGAGTCACCTTTTCCTCTCCACTCAAATAGTTCTTGAAATCTTTCATGTTTTCTATAGAGTTTTCCTAGGCTGGTCAGAGAACAGTAATTGCATATATGGTGCCACTCTGTCTGGAACTGAGATAGATTGCTTCCTATTTGGTGAGACAGGGTAGAAAAGAGTTCTAGACCAGTTTTTGTGCTGATGCAGTTACTAAGCTTAAGCAAGTCATTTCCATTTTGTGTGTCTGTTCCCTCATCCAACTGGAAGATGGACATGTGTGTATAGGGGGTTGTAAGGGATATGTAATACCTGGTCATCTTCTCTACCAAACTGATGTCCAGATCAAGTGAGATGATTTATCTGAAAACTCTTTCAATAAATAGAAAGCACTGTATTTTAAAACACAGCTATTTATTGAGCTCTCACTAAGTCCAGGTACTGTGCCCGGTACTTCTCTGTGCTTTATATCATTTAATCAACAAAGAAGAAGGTATTAGTAACCCCATTCTACAGAGGAGGAAATGGAGGCTTAGATTGGTTAAATGCCAGCAGTCCAAAGGATGCGGTCAGCTCTCTAGTCATGTGGCACGTTGGTGGGAGAGCCAGACTGTGAGCCCAGGCCTATCTGGCTGCAGCGCCCGTCCCTTTACCTGGTTTATACTGCCGCCCATTTCACACAGGGAAGTCAGTCCTAGCTGCCTCATCTCTTCTTATGAACCCTAAATACGCTTATCCCTAAAACATACAATCTCAATCCAATCTACTAATTTTATAGTGACTTATTCTACTCATTTTGCTATTCATGTGTTACCTGTCAGTGTACTCTGTAAAATTCATGAACTTCTTTAAGGCCCCTTTTCTCTAGTGTTCTTTACATCATTCCTGTGCTTATACAGATGTATAAGCAACCTTTCTAAGTATTTTATAATGAGGAGGGGGAAGAATCAAGAATCTAGGTTGGTGGGAGGGTGAATGAATCTATTGAAAAGGGTCCCCAAAACAAATGCTCCTCACAGGAACAACCGAGAATGTTCAGATTTCTAAGTGGCCTGCTATAGTATAGTTAAGCACCAAAATATGCTAATATTGTGTAAAGATAATTTTAAAAGTTGTGTGTGGGTAGTGAGTTGTGAGTCATATACTGAAAGAGGCTTAGCTTTTTTTTTTGTATTATATGAATAATTGGAATCACATTTCAGAAAAGTGCCCAAAATAGAGCAACTAGGATTAAAACCTTTAAAAAAAATACATTAAAGGGATGCCTGGGTGGCTCAGTCTGTTAAATGTCTGTCTTCGGCTCAGGTCATGATCCCAGGGTTCTGGGATCGAGTCCCGCATCGGGCTCCTTGCTCAGCGGGAAGCCTGCTTCTCCCTCTGCCTGCTCTGCTACAGCTCTCCCTGCTTGTGCTCTCTCTCTGGCAAATAAATAAATAAAATCTTTAAAAAAAATACATTGAATAATTTTTTTCTGAGAAGCTGACATTGGTTTATACCTACATAGTAGATCAAAACCAAGTATTTTTTATCTCTGTTACACAGGTGTGAAACATAATGCAGATAATGCACAAGTTATGCCCTTCAAGGCCATGAATAATTGTGGCCAACCTTGGACAAGAAGTCGGGCATCCCAAGAGTGGAATTAAAAAAAAAAATGAAGTCAACTCCTGAGCTACACAGAGAATACCTGTACACACACTCTCTTCTGAGCCTCTGTGACCGCGGAAAACCATGGGGGAGATGATGCGAACAGAGAGCCTCTCTTCTAGCCTCTGGCAGTGAGTAATTCTTCTACCCAATATAACTTTATGAAGGTCACCTCCCATCTGCTTTTGAGTTGAGGCAGAAAGAGAAATGTTTTGGAGGGTCAGTATGAGAAAGATTCAGCTCTTTGTGTTTAATTTTGCCTCTTCCTTTTCAAAACGTTATCTTGGGACTGTAGTTGTCAAAACCATCGTGTCGAGTCTAGTCACTATCTAGGGAACTACTGTTAGGTATTTCCAGAGTGCTATTGCCTAGGAGCAAAAATTGGAAAGTATAAAAATATGGAAGATAAGACCTGTCTTCTGTAGACGAGACCAGTTGTAACTGAATGCCTGAGAAAACTGCGACCATCCAAGTCTTATCAGAGTAATTGCGTTATTCCCCCATCTACGTGTAAGGTGATTGAGAGGAAGTAAAAATCATAACTAGGAGAACAAGGCCAGGCCAAGACAAAAGGCTGAGTAGTGAACTGTCAAGGGTGAGAGGGGGGAGTTCTGAGGTCACCTGTTTATTATGCCCTGTGTGAACAAAACAAAACAAGTCAAAATTGTTAGCAGACTGCAAGAATCTAGGCAGTGGGAAAAACCAAACTCATCTCCCCAAACAGAAGAGTTGGTAGTGTTTCTCCTGCACTGCTCAGGAGAAAGTCATTTACCCTACCATACGCAGTGTGTCCAGGTCCTGGAGAGTAAGTGTACTCTGTTACAGTGAAGTCAGGAATATTTCATCTGGCTTTTTTTTTTTTTTTTTTTTTGGTCTGGAAGAAATGTCTCATAAGACTGGCCAGTTTCCCTTTGTTATGAGTCCACACTCAACAAGTGGCCCTCTGATTTCTAATTTTACCTCCTATTTAAGGCAGGAGTGGATATGAATAGCAAGGTCTCTAAACATGTCTATATCTTTTAGTGTTAATTAATACATTTGCATTTTGTTTTATATCTCAAGCTTTTATGACTATTGAGGTTAATAGCTACACCTAATAATTGAGTCAGTTCAAGTTCATTTTCAAAGTCAAATTTCTTGGACACACCTCGACATATCTGGACTAAAACCTAAAACACGTGATTAGAGCAGAATAAGGCAAATAGGTTGGCCAGCTAGGTTTTCTCTATGATTACTTTATGCCAAACAACAGGAAGAAGATTTTTGTGGTAGGTGAAACAATTTTTTGCACTTCATGACTGAAGACAAAGAATGAGCAAATGCTGTAGGTGACAGAGGCAAGAACGCTGTTTCAATTCCAAGCATCTGGCTTTTGAAAACATTTGCATGAGAGTTAAAAACTTTTCAAGTTGTATGCATGCCCAGTATCATTTAACATAGCTAAAGACTGTTATACAATATTGAGGAATGCAATCAATCCTTAAGTTATGTGTCCTATTCCATGTTAGGCATTACGTACAATGTCTGGAAATCCTAACTGAAAAAGGCACACAAATAAATAACTAAAATAATCAGTGATGAATTGTGAGATCATGCACAAGGCATAGTGATGGCAAGGGACAGAGAAGTCCCTGATCTTGGGGCTAAGACAGCTCCCTCTGAGCTACGTTTTGAAAGAAATGCCATGTATTGCTGTCTTGGCTAAGGAGGAGAAAGGGAATTCTAGGTAGAGGAAATGGCTGGGAAGCAAAGCCTGGAAAGTATGAAACACATTGGTTTGTACAGCGCATTGCTGGAATATTGTCCAGGCAACGGGAAGAGGTAGAAGGCATGTCTGTTAATCACTTAATCAAGTGGGTGTTGGAGGGGTTGTTGGTGACACCGAAAATAGGGAAACAACATGACATTAAGAAAAGTGTCGCTATCGTGACAAAAAAGGCAAAGGTGAGCAGGAGAGAGGAAGACCAGCAAAGAGTATAGGTCCTGAATTAAGGCAGTTGTAATGAGACTGAAAAAGAAAAGGCAGGTTTGCGAACGGTTTGGCAGCTAGAATCGGGAGGGCTTTGTGACAGATTGTGTTTGGGGGCGACAGAGGGAGGAACTAGCATAACGCCTAAATTACTGGCTTTGGAACATAGGGATCTTTTATTATATCTTTCTCTAAACCATTATACATTATTCATTGTGAGATTGAAGATGTGCCTGTGTAGTGAAACATCATTCATTTCCGACTAAGGGAATCCCTAGATTAGAAATCAACCCCACCTACTCCCATCCATGCTTTTCCTGTACATTTTGTGCTTTTCTCAGGAAGCTGTGAGATCTGGCTCCAGGGGAAAAACAAAAACAAAAACATGTATAACTAAAACAGACCAATCGTCCTAGAGAAAGAAAAATATGAAAGCCATAAGATACAATTAAACACATTTGGAATGCTTAGAACTAAGTGTCCATGGCTTTATCACAGACTGTAGCTGTGCTTGGTGTATATAGCTCTGCCTGGTTTCCATTAAGCAAAGAAACTGGCTTTCAATAGCAAAAATGTAAAAACTTATCAAGTTACAGGATAACCAGAGACTGTGCTTAAAAATTTAGATGTATATTAACAAAATTCCATCTTGATTTTTTTCTACTGGATGAAAATAATGAAGCAAATATATATTATTCTTTTTTTTTTAGATTATTTATTTATTTATTTATTTATTTATTTATTTAGACAGAGAGAGAGAGAGAGACAGCGAGAGAGGGAACACAAGTAGGGGCAGTGGGAGAGGGAAATGCAGGCTTCCTGCGGAGCAGGGAGCCTGATGTGGGTCTCGATCCCAGGACCCTGGGACCATGACCTGAGCCAAAGATGCTTAACGACTGAGCCACCCAAGCGCCCCAAATATATATTATTCTATTATGTATTGCATTCTCATATTGAGGATGTTGGAGGGTTAAAAAGTTTACAGGAATAATATTATTTCTCAGATATTGCTCAGAGTGTCATATTGCTTCATATCTTGGCTCTGTGTGACCATTAGGGGGGCATTCTAGTGTCGTGGTTGGTAAGCTAAGCTCTGGAGTTAGATTGCCCCAGATCAAACACTGACTCTGTCGCTTATGCTTCTGGGCACTTCATCAGTTGCCCCTGTTATTCTGTCACACACATGAAACTCATAATATCAACATGATCTTTGGGCAGAGCCCAATTCCAACATAGAAATACTAGATAGAATTTGACTTAAAGAAATATATGATCTAATTCAGTGGTGCTCAAACTTTATTGGGTATTAGAATCACCTGGAGGGCTGGTTAAGACACAGATTGCTGGGCCCACCCCCACATTTTCTAATGTAGTAGATCTGGGATGGGGATCAAATATTTGCACATCTAGCAAATTCCAGGTGATGGTCTAGGGCCTATACTTCGAGAAATACTGATCTAATTGAAAAGTGAATTCTTTAGGAAAAAAAGAAGAGAGGCATAATAGTACTTAGAAAACATGAGTATAGGGGTGCCTGGGTGGCTCAGTCGGTTAAGTGTCTGCCTTTGGCTCAGGTCATGATCCCAGGGTCCTGGGATTGAGTCCCTCATTGGGCTCCCTGCTCAGCGGGGAACCTGCTTCTCCCTCTCCCACTCCCCCTGCTTGTGTTCCCTCTCTTGTTGTCTCTCTCTCTGTCAAATAAATAAATAAAATCTTAAAAAGAAGAAAGAAAACATGAGTATACAGTTTGTCACAGTTTTATTTAGGAAGCTAGACTATAGATACTGGGAAATCCAGTGGCTGATGAGCCATTCATTTAAGTGAGAATCACTAAATTTGTTTTATTACTAGGATGACCTTGAGTTTCTACCATTGTAGGAATGCTTCCCCATAATTAGAGTATGCATTAACCCCACTCAGAGAAACCAATTAATTCAACTCACCTTTTCCAGTATTTTAGGGTTTTATGCTTGAATCTGAACCAGACCAAACCATGAACCATCAACTGGTTATACCAGACTAATTTGTTGAACTCCAGCACTAAATTAAATCCCAGGGACGCCTGGGTGGCTCAGTCGGTTAAGTGTCTGCCTTCAGCTCAGGTTATGATCCCAGGTTCTGCAATCGAGTGCGGCATGGGGCTCCTTGCTCTGCAGGGAGCCTGCTTCTCCCTCTGCGTGCTGCTCCCCCTGCTTGTGCTCTCTCTCTGACAAATAAATAATAAAATCTTCAAAAATAAATAATTAAATCCCAGACACTCTTATACCCTTTCCCTCAAGTGTGAGCCAAATGAAAGAGATTTGTTTTTTAAAAAAATGAACTAGTTCAAATTAGAAACAAACCTTTTAGTTTTTTAAAACAATTGAAATCCAAGATCATATTTTTTAACATACCAATTCATTAAAAGTGAAATGAAACAAAACAAAACGCTGTTTAAGATACCCCTGTACTAAGTAACAAGTAGTTGACTGAAACGCTAAAATAGTAAATCCCTCTAAGAGTCTGGGTCCCAGCAAGAAAGAACATTCCACTCATAGGGTTCAAATCAAGACACTTTAATGAAGGAATTCCTTGCGGTGATGTGGGAAGGGATTTAAGGAAACAAAAGAGTGATGTTGGGGAAGACAGGCAACAGCAGAAAGTCATTACCAAGGGGTCTAAGAGGCTGAGGAAGAACATGACCTTTACTGAACCCAGTGAGAAGAGTCATGGAAAAGATAGGAGATTTAGTCTTGGGGAATGCCCCATCCCCACCCCACCCCCCTACACCACAACTACACAAATTAGAACAGGGTTGCTTAATCAAGGAGAAGAGAAGAAATACCCCAGCCTTTCTCTCCTCCCAGCCTCTGATCACTTCCTGATGCCTCCCCCTGTCTGAACTGAAAAATCTGGTGTCAGTGGAGCCCTAGTGACTGATCTACAGGGTCAGCTTCCTGGCAGGGCAGGGCAAGTGGTGGAGGCCAAATGGAGACTGACCAACACAATCTCCCTTTTCACTGAGTTAATGCTAGACATTAGACGAAGGATTAGTAGCTGAGTTAATGTATGTAAAATGCTTGGAGAAGTCCCTGGCAAGGAAGAAACACTGTACTCTGAAAGTTAGCTGTTATTGTTGCTACAGGTTGGCCCTGTTTTGTGGATAAGGAAACTAAGGCTCATGGTCTTTAAGCAACTTTTCCTTGGTTAGCACTAGTGACAGAGCCCACACTCAAATGCAGGTTTTCAGATTCCAATTTTGTACAAATTCTGCTATGAAAATTGACTATCACAACATGTAAGGTAATGTGTTGCATACATAATTAATTTTATAATTTCTTGCTTTTAGAAAAAAAGCATCCTTATTTACTCTCTGGACCTGACTAAAGAAATCTGAAACCAAATTAAGATCTTATATATATAAATAAAATAAAATGAACTATTATTTCAAAGACAGTTCTGCACATATAATGATAGTTATAGTAATAGTAATGGTGATATTAGTAGTAAATGTAATAGTTGTTAAAATTTTTGAATGTTTAACTTTATATCTAGTACTATGCTATTTTTCATGTCTTGTACTAATATAACCACTAACCTATGTCACTTTTTTTTTATTTGAGTATAGTGGACACACAGTGTTACATTAGTTTCAGGTGCATTATGCTATGCTCACCACAAGTGTAGCTCCCATCTGTCACCATACACTACTATTACCATACCATTGACTATATTCCTAATGCTGTGCCTTTTATTCCCTTGACTTATTCATTCCATAACTGGAAGCCTGTATCTCTCACTTTTGGGCAATTTTGCCCATTGCCCCCCACACACACATAACCCATTTTTTATTTCCTGTTTTTCTTTCTTTCTTTCTTTTTCTTTCTTTCTTTCTTTCTTTCTTTCTTTCTTTCTTTCTTTCTTTCTTTCTTTCTTTCTTTCTTTCTTTCTTTCTTTCTTTTTCTTTCTTTCTTTCTTTCTTTCTTTCTTTCTTTCTTTCTTTCTTTCTTTCTTTCTTTCTTTCTTTCTTTCTTTTAACTTGGAAATAGTCTACTTGGAGGATTTTGCAATTGGTGAGTTAAATAAATTTTACCTTACTCTGCTCGCCCTTGTCTAACCATTTAAGGTTTTATAAAATCATTTAAAATGTGGTGTATATAGTATCTTCAAAAGAAAAAAAACCTCCCAGATAACAATGTATTTTTTCCCTGTAACTGTTGGAGAACGTGTTCATCCCATTATCCTGCCATGATACAAAATTAGCCCTAAGGCCAGAGGCATGAATTGGCCATGCATTCAGTATTTGATTACATGAAATAAGACATCTCGAAAATAAACGTAAGTTAGCTTCTTATTTGTGTCAGGTCAGCTTTTTTGGCAACAGATTTTAAACAATGAGATAACCATTTACCCTTAGGTCTTTGCATTTTAGGTTTTTAGAGTTTCAATTCAAAGAAGGTGTAATCAGTAAGCTGAAAAATCACATGTACATTTTCAGTCAGCTAAAGAAACAAACAAAAAATGTTTTTTTCAGTGGAGATGATTTCTATCCTGTCACACTGTCAGTTTTTCTCTGATGATGGAGCAATTATCAGACAAGGACACTCTGACCAGTGGCTCATGATGAAATTTCAGTTCTTTCTTGGCAGTCAAGTTTCAGAGTTGTCAGTAAGAGTCCTTGTCGCAATAGCATTAGAGAGATGTCTGTACTTTGAAAATCAACCACATGAAAGAAAACAATCTTAGATGTATACCCTGTGCTTCACTTTCTACTTTGTTGTCTACTTACAGCATAGGTTGGCCCAAAAGAAGTTACCTAATTATAGTATAAGCTGAACCATATGAAAGTCCAGTATTTGGCCAGTTATTGCTTGCTAAATGCCAATTTGATATCGGACAGCAATGTCATATGGTTTGTCTTAGTAGTTCTGATACTGATTGAAGCAGTCCATGCCCATGGAACACTGACATTTCATTTACAGCCTCTTGTAAAATTCACACTGTTGGTAAACATACTGTCTCTGCACATTTGACAAATGAGGGTCACTTTTAATTTTTCCCCTTCTGTTGAGGATTTCAAGCAAATATGAATGTCCAAGAAATCTGTGCAATTGAGATTTTAAGGTGTTTCTAAAGGGTTTATACATGTAAAGTGTCTACCCAAGTTCCTGGCATATGATAGGTGCTCAGAATTATTGAGTTATTAGGTCACTAGTCTGAGTATATCTAATGGTAATATAGTAGCATACTGTGATATGGTCTTTACTGATTACACAATGCTGTTACATCCATTATTTTACTTAGAGTCAACTTCCTAACACATTCAACTGACATGTCAAATCATATTCCAAGTTTAAAAGGCAGTATTGCATTATTACATAAATACTCTTCTAGTTAGAGAAGCTGAAAAGAAAAGGAAAGGACTTTTTATGCATTTGTATAAACTGGATATTAGAAAATGTCATAGTTGTGTTTATTTTTCTGGTGAGATTGGGAGGTGATTTCTTACACACAGTTGTCTGTCTTGTGGTGAACTTGAGGCATTGACTTATGTGATTAACAAGGAAACATCAGCATTTATAAAGAGTTTTGAGGAGTGAGATACCGATTTTATAATTATGGCACTATACTCCAATTCTCATTTATTGTGTCTACCCAAATTCTTACAATTTGACAAGTTCACTAAAACCCCTGTATGTTAGTTTCTCTTTGATGTTACTATAACTGCTCTTAAATACAGAGGAAACTGTGTGATGCAACAGGCGGATGGGCAGATGAGTCAGCTGTCCGTGCCTGCTGTACACATGGCCCACAGGTGTTTGTTTGGCTTTGGTATACTTTATGGGCAGAAGTTTTTAAAGAGTCCCACACCACTTTGCGAATCTATTTTTTCTGCAGTTCCTTTGTACCAACCACATCTACAGAACAGGCCCTAAAGTTTAGAAGTTTTAACCTCCAGAGAAGAGGAAGTTTGGTGATTTCCTCAGCAGTTTGGAGCCAAGTCAGATCCCAGGACTTTGCAGGTGCAGATTTACAGTGCAGATTAGATTCAGCAGGTCTGTGACCTGGAGCGTTGCATGTTTAATAAATCCATAGGGGGTCCTGATGCTGTTGCTCAATGGACCACTTTACTCTGAGTAGCAAAGAATGAGACATTTCTACCTTTTTGACCTACTGGTATCTCAGAAGTAATGAGACCAATCTCAGACTTACCATCTTCCTCCCAAAACCAGACAGTCTTCCTCTTGAGTTCTTTTTTTTTTTTAAAGATTTTATTTATTTATTTATTTGAGAGAGAGAGAATGAGAGAGAGCACGAGAGGGAAGAGGGTCAGAGGGAGAAGCAGACTCCCTGCTGAGCAGGGAGCCCGATGCGGGACTCGATCCCAGGACTCCAGGATCATGACCTGAGCTGAAGGCAGTCGCTCAACCAACCAAGCCACCCAGGCGCCCTTCCTCTTGCGTTCTTACTAATTTTTACCGTAACTAATTCTCCACCAAACCTCAGAGTAATGCAAGGCTCCTTCTTATGCCTCCCACTACCACATACAAAACAGTTTTGAAGTTCTGATTCTTCCCCCATGTCTATTAAGCCCATTCCTTACTTTTCATTCTGCCGCTACTACTGGACCAGACTCTAGGACCTCTCATTCCTAACTGCTCAGCTAGCTCTTCCCATCTCCACTCAGCCTACCCCACTCCATTCACAACTGCCATTCTAAAAACCAGTGCTTAGGGGCGCCTGGGTGGCTCAGTTGTTAAGTGTCTGCCTTCGGCTCAGGTCATGGTCCCAGGGTCCTGGGATCAAGCCCCGCATCGGACTCTCTGCTCCGTGGGAAGCCTGCTTCTCCCTCTCCCACTCCCCCTGCTTGTGTTCCCTCTTCAACGTGTATCTCTCTCTGTCAAATAAATAAATAAGTTCTTAAATAAATAAATAAATAAATAAATGTGCTTATTTATAGTAATATTCTGCTGAAAACCCATCTGGAATAGAGTCTAGAGGACTTTACCCAGAACTCCAAGCCCCACTCTCCGGCCCCTTTTTTTCCATGCTTATCTCCTTATGTATGTTCTTACATGCAAACCTTATGGATTACCTGAATACTTTTGGTGCTTTCAGTTCTCCTGACTGTCCCAAGTTCCTGTGTTACTCTAAGTGTCATATGCATGCTACAAGATGTAAGCACCTAAAAGAGCCTGGAGTGAACAGCTTCAAGACCCAAGTGGCATTTCATTGGGCCTCGAGGGTAATAAGGATTTCTACAGAGATTATTAACTGTTTCTTTCTACATTTCTGTATTGTTGGACTTACTTAATGGACATTCGTCATTAAAAAAAAAAAAAGAAGAAATTCAGTAAGTTTAAATTGTTAATGAATAGATTAATAACAACAAAAGAGCATCCCTTGGGCTTCTGTTCCCATTGCACAATCCGTAACCAAGCAGGTATCCCATTGCAATTATTTTTCTTGTTTCTGTTTTACACCAAGCTTCTCCCCAGGAGGGAGCATGCCTTGTTCATCTTTGTATCTCCAGCATTGAGTATAGTGTGTAGTACCAGGCAGGCATTCAATCAGGAGGATCCAGGGTTTGGAGCCTGAAGTTTATACAATATAGGAGCCCCTCTTGAAGAA
The DNA here is from genome assembly GCF_009762305.2 of Zalophus californianus. NCBI lineage: Eukaryota > Metazoa > Chordata > Mammalia > Carnivora > Otariidae > Zalophus > Zalophus californianus. Next base: position 138,067,849 of record NC_045598.1, on the reverse strand, counting down.
ATAGAGTTGAAAATTTTCTCTAAATTTTCAAAAACATATGATCTGGAGAAATACATTGCTAGGGCCCCTTACAGGATCTTGGAAGGGGGCCATGCAAATGTGGGGGTTGGAGGTGGGGCGGTAGATCCCAAAGCTTAAACTGCTTTAACCCCATAGTATAGCCTCTTCTGCTCCATAATTTTTTTCTGTTGTTGTTGGGTTAGCATTATTATTTTAATGAAAGAAAGATTGAGTGAATCTTTTTTTCCCCCATGTACAAGTCATCTTTTATTGAGTGTTAATTCTAAAATAGAATATGAAAGAACTCAAGGGTGCTAGGCAAAGGTCATGGTTGGGAATGCAGAATGTGCCTCCACACTGGGCCTTCTTCAGTGGTGCTTGCCTAGCCACTCATGTTTGTGTTCCTTGTAGCGATGACAGTAGTTGAAAAGCACATAAGCGGGCGCCTGGGTGGCTTATTCATTAAGCGTCTGCCTTTGGCTCAGGTCATGATCCCAGGTCCTGGGATCAAGTCCCGCATCAGGCTCCCCACTCAGCAGGGAGTCTGCTTCTCCCTCTGCCTGCCACTCTGCCTAATTGTGCTCTCTCTATCTCTCTGTCAAATAAATAAAATCTTTAAAAAAAAAAAAAAGAAAAGAAAAGCACATTAGCTGCCAGCACCATAGAAGTCCCAAGGATACCCGCTTTCTTCACATTAACATACTTGATGTAATACCAGCAGTAACCTCTTTGAAATGCTCCAGCAGTGCCTTTAGGATGAAATCCCACATCAGTATACAGCTTGGCAGCTCTCCTAGTTTGACCACCACGAGCTGCTTCTCCTTCACTGGTATGGATGATGCTATCTTGAAGTCCTGGGGGTCTGCTATCAATACTGAGTGAATCTTACTGATTCACTGTAATTTTCACATCTGTGACGTTTCATGTTGTCCTCTCTGAGCATGGGGCACCTGGCATCCATCTGAGGGTGTTCCACTTTTAGGAAACCAACTTCCTTTAAGTTACATGCTACAAGGGCACTGGGTTTCCTGGAGTTTGTAGGAATTTCAGATACGCTGGAATCATTCTTTAACAGCACAACCTTCACTAACAAATGTTCTAATGAAACCAGTTTTCAGACTCTGTTTGTATTTTGAAATGAAAACATTGTCTTTTAACACCACCATTCTCTAAGTCTTTCAAAATGTGTTTCAAATATTTCCTTCTAATTAGAAACTTCCCTATGAAATCATGACTTTGAATTCAGTTTATATTCTTTTTGATGCTTTTCAAGGGCACATTTCTTACAGCTAATTTTACAAGAGGGAATACTTCTTGTAAAAATATGAGACACCTTTATAGTTTCATGTTATTTTTTTTTAAGATTTTTATTTATTTATTTATTTGAGAGAGAGAATGAGAGAGAGAGAGAGCATTAGAGAGGGGAGGTTCAGAGGGAGAAGCAGACTCCCTGCCGAGCAGGGAGCCCAATGCGGGACTTGATCCTGGGACTTCAGGATCATGACCCGAGCCAAAGGCAGTCACCCAACCGAGCCACACAGGCGCCCCATAGTTTCATGTTATTAAAAAATATTTGTGTGTATATATATATATATATATATATATATATATATATATGAAGTACATTTCATATATATGTATTTCACTCTTAAATATTTCAGAAAAAAATTACTGAGATTCATTAATATTTGCTATATGTGTGAAGAGGGCCAGCTGAAAGGTACATTGGTCAACATCTCCCTATCTAAAATTGGTTCCCCTGCCCCAGTTACTCTGTTGTCACCCTGTTTGTTGCATTCATAGCATTTACACCAAACTGTTACTGTCTTGCTCATATCTTTGTTTATTGTTTATCTAGGCACCTCCTAGATGATGGGTAAATCTTCAATGTCAACTGTTCTTTAATGACACTACTGGTTGCAAAGACTGTTTCATTTCCCACCAGGTCTTTAGATTCCAGGTCTGCAAAATGCTGTATGAGAAGAGAACCACTCTCCCTGGTTGATCCTTGTGTGCTTCTCAAATCAGCTCCGAAGGGCTAAATTTACGAGAACCTCTCAGCCCTGTCTTCCTCTCAGCTGCCAGCTGACTCCTTCCCTCTCCCTTCTGCTGCCTGCTCACTAAATCAGCCTGGTAGTCCTTGAGTGCCTTTGTTCACTTCATTTCCTCTGGATTCCTCCCCTCCCCCAACCTTTGCCCAGCCCATGTGGAGGAATGATTTGAGCCATAATTTTCCTTTTGATTAGCCAAGTGATCTTGGACAGACCTCTCTGAACCTCAGTTTCTTCATCTGTAAAATGTAGATATTAAGAGTATCACCGTAGGTGGCGTCTCATAGTAGGACTTCAATAAATGATAGCCATCATCATCATTGTTGTTTTTATTATTAATGTCTTTCAGGCTTCACCTCTTTGGCTTATCTTCAGTCATTGTTTATCATTACTGATAATTTGAAAATAACTTCAGAATCATTTGTATGTTTTGCTCTTGAGTTAGATTTGCGCTCTTTGAAAGGATATCTTCTACTGTTACTGCTTTATGTACACTGCTCTGTGTGCTATAGATCTAAAGCAGTGGTTGTCTGCAATGGAATTAATCCGCAACACTTGAAATTACACCTAAAGAAAGTGTAAAATGTATCTTCTGCTTATTTGTGGGTATTCTGCTTTTGCTGTCTGGATAATATAATTTAGGTGCCTTTTCTAGATTTGCGGCCTTCTAGAATCTTTCCCCAATAAAGATAATAAAGGGAGAGACTTTTTACATGTCTACTTTCTGTAAGAATTTTCCCCAATTTTTAAATTATTTAACGATTTTTAATATCAAATTGTGCTTAGAGTTTCAAGACTTAATGCATGGGGAAAATAGATGACCCTATAACCTGGGAAACAAGATGGCCTTCAGAGAACTAAACTGGAAGCAGCAAATCTGTAGAGTGGATGATAGAATTAACCAACCCTGGGAGATGATATTATATAAAGTAGAAAGGATTAGGAATAGTCAGATTTTTATCAAGGGGCAAGCAGGGTAGAGGAATCTTGAAAGCTGTTACCTAATCAATTATATTACACCCTAACAAAGAAAGAATATGTTCATTAAGAACTGGCAGGAGGTGGTATATATAAAATCCTAAAGAAAGAAAAAGCCATTAAGTAAGATTTTGGACAGAATAAATCAAATATTCTTTTGGAAAGAGATAGTCGAGATATACTGAACTGACCACACATGAATCTTTATTTTTTCATTTTATTTTTATTATTCATTTGAGAGAAAGAGCACATGTGCATGAGAGAAGAGAGCAGGGCAGAGAGGGAGAGGGAGGGAGAGAATCTCAAGCAGGCTGTATCTCACCACCCTCAGCTCATAACCTGAGCCGAAATCAAGAGTCTGATGCTTAACCGACTGAGCCACCTAGGCGCCCCGACCACACAGGAATTTTAGACACACTCTGTAGGTGGGTGAGAATGGCTTTGAAATTTACATGGTCTACATAAACTAACCCCCAAGACCACCCATCTCTCTTGGCTCCCTAAGCAACCTAAACAACCTTCTGAAGATTTATTCAGCCTCCTAACACTTCTATCCACTGATAACTGGAATGCTCTCTAGAAAATTATCTTCCTTCATTGGAAATTTGCATTGTGATTTAACCAAAAGTTCCTTGCAGGGACAGATCCAGAATTGTAAACAGTTTTTTTAGAATTAGGGGGGCTCTCTTTGAGAAAAAGAATACAAAATGGAAAATATGAAGTTGCTTCCATGGCAGACGAGCACAGGCAGATGGGCCTGAAGCTTTACCTTTGTCAGCATCACAGTGAAGCCAATGAAGTTGGATCAGTGCACATTCTGAGAGCCCATCAGCTCTGGGTGTACCATCCTGCAAAGCTGAGGGCCAGACGCGTGGAGCCCCTCAAGCAGCAGCCTTCTCACTCTCTTCCACAGACCTTATAATCATTATAATAAAAATTACCATAAAGAAGTCTAATTCCATACTGCTTCTTAACAAGATTTTGGCACTTTAACTTTTTATGACCCTTTCTACCTATATTATCATCCTGTTCAAAGATACGGAAACCCTCTCCCATTTCTTAACTCTTCCCAGATTCTGTCTCGTTTTCTGTATTCCAAATAGATAACAATGTTACATAAAGTACAAAAAGAGAAATCTGTGAAGATATGGCAGTCCTCAAAACAAGATTTAAAGGTCTATGGGCCAGAAAGAGAAGAAAACTTACAGCAGTGGGCATGATGAAGGTGTGGCCTGACACACTCTAGGCCTGCTAGGAAGCCGACCAGGCCTGTGGTTCTTATATGGTAACAGAGAGTAAGGATGCCCCATCTGAGGTAGTGAGAGAGTGTTAGATTCACGGCTTCTAAAGCCCTAGGCTGTAGTAGGCCTCATTGTTCTTGAGAAGAGGCTAACAAAATCTGTAGCCTGGAGCCCCAGTTTATATTAAGATGTATACCTAGAGAGCAGGAGGTCATGGACACAGCCCAGAGACAAGGAATTGAGCCCTGTTCAGTTTGGTCTAAAAGCTATTAGGTGGGATTGAGCAAGGTTGTGCATGGTGCCAGTGCATGAATAGATTCGCGGTGGCCTGGGTGGGGTGTCAGAGCCTCAGCAAGGTGAGGAGTGTGTACGTATGAAGGAGCTATCTGGCATGGGGCATCCACATGGATGGAGGTAGTTGTGTCAGCCATGGAGGAATCATTACATTGATTGATCAAGTAAGAAAATACTAAGGATAATGGTGTTGGGCTGGAATTGAGGATTGGGGTATGAATTCATGGTTTTCAATGAACAGATGAGAGAGAAAGAAAGAGAGGGGAGAGATATTCAAATACATATATTCCTAGTTCTGTCCACTGAGAGAGTCTGGGAGCAGTGGCATCCCAAAAGCATTGAGTACATCTAGCATTCAGATCTTAGTTTCTAAGTACTCTTCTTCAGAGGTCCTTGGAGAATTGGTTGACTTTAGTACTGAGGTAGGGAAAATACAAGATGAGCCCAGAACCTCTTGTCGAGCCTGAAATAAAGAAGTGCTCAAAGAATGGTGGGAACACAAACACCACCTTGTTGGGGCTCCTACTGGAAAAAGGTGGGGCAATTTGAGCAAGAAAATGAAGCATAGACTATAATGTATTCAATAAAGTAGGAAACCATGAGTTCAAACAGGTATAAAAAAAGTAGTGAATAAATTAATAGTTTGATGAGGAGTGGTATATAATCTCAAAGCCTCCTCACAAAATATTTATTAAAAGTAATTTCATAGTGCAGAAGCCAAGCAGACAGGAACGTAAACAAGTGATTGAAGCTGATGTCACCAGTAATGGTACAAATACAAATCACGTGTCACTTGAATAGGATAAAATGAAAACGCATCATCACTTCTGTGGTATTCCTGCCTAAGATGTATTAACAGGTACCTAATCATGAAGAGGCATCAGACAAACCCAAACTAAAGAACGTTATGCAAAATAAATGGCCTATAAACATTGAAAGTATCGTGCTTATGATAGTCAAGGAAAGACCAAGGACTGTTCTGATAGAATGAAACTAAGGAGACATGATAACTAAAGGTGTTGTCTGTTTTGCAAGATCTGGATTTAGGACTGCCTCTTTTTCTTACAAAGTGCATGCTTGGGGATAATTGGAGGAACTTGAATAGAACCTGAGAATTATAGTAAAGTATCAATTTTTTTTAAAGATTTTATTTATTTATTTGACAGAGAGAGAGAGACAGCGAGGGAGTGAACACAAGCAGGGGGAGTGGGAGAGGGAGAAGCAGGCTTCCCACCGAGTGGGGAGCCCGATGCGCGGCTCGATCCCAGGACCCTGAGATCATGACCTGAGCCGAAGGCAGACGCTTAACAACTGAGCCACCCAGGCGCCCTAAACTATCAATATTAATTTCCTGATTTTAGCGGTTATATAGGAGAATGTTTTCATTTATAGGAAATACAAAAGTGTTGGAGAGTAATGGAGCATAATGTCAGCCATTTACTCTCAGATGGGTAAGGAAAAACAGTTGTTTATATTATACGTGTATATTTTCTCTGAGTTTGAGATTGTTTATATGTGTATTTATTTATGTATTTCATTGCCTTTGTGTGTTTTGTGTTTTGAATATCCATGTCCAGCCAAGTTCCCCCAAAGCAGATTTTAGTGAGACCTATCAGCTGTAAGCAGTGACTTTGGGATAGGTGGTGACTTTTGCCATGCTACAATGAGAAGACCTTGTTTTTCTTTTTAGTGACAATGCGTAAACTGCTCAAGAAGCTTGATGGGACAGAGGCTCAGCACTGCCACCCTAGTTAAAGGCCATTCTACAGTATTTTCTAGAAGCAGGCATGCAAATGATATGACAAGGGACACCAGTGATGATTCCTTGCTCTGGAATTTTGTACAGGCCTTGCAAATCATGTGATCAGAGGAGCTGATGATTTTAATGGTTTAATATCAATCCTACCAGGTCCATTTTTGTTTGGTTTCTCTTTTATTCAGTAGATTTTTATTGAGCCCGACTATGTTATAGGTCCTGTAGTAATCTGAAAAATATAAAGGTGAAAAAAAGGCCCTCACAGTTTCCACTATGAACAAACGAGGGGGTCAGGTGAGGAAGCAGATATTTACTATCTAAGAGATGAAGGAGTGGGACACAGAGGGGAAGACACTGTCTCTTAGGAAGGCTTCAGAAAGAAAGGGAGTATGAGCTTGAAGTTAAAGGATAAGGTTACTTCAAATTTTATCAAGTGTTTAGAAATTTAAGTGATATTTAAATAACTTTTTGGGGGCCCCTAGGTGGCTCAGTTAAGCGTCTGCCTTCGGCTCAGGTCATGATCCCAGAGTCCTGGGATGAGCCCCGCATTGGGCTCCCTGCTCGGCGGGAAGCCTGCTTCTCCCTCTCCCACTTCCCCTGCTTGTGTTCCCTCTCTCGCTGTGTCTCTCTCTGTCAAATAAATAAATAAAATCTTAAAAAAAAAGATAAGTTTAAAATACATACATACATACATACATAAATACGTAAATAAAAATAAAATATATGACTTTTTGTATATGGACAAAAATACAGAGAGAAAAGGAGGGGGTGGGATGGGAAAGAAACAGCAGTTTTAAGGAAAATGCCTCAAGAGTGAAAATGTTATGTATGTATCTTCACCTACATTATGCTACAAAGTAAATCTTTTTAAAAGTACATTTTTCCCGAGGCCTGTGTGGCTCATTGGTTGGACGTCAGACTTTTGGTTTCAGCTCAGGTCATGATCTCAGGGTAGTGAGACGGAGCTGCCTGCTTTGGGCTCTGTGCTTGGGATTCTCTCTCCCTTTCCCTCTGCATCCCCCAGCCTGCCCTGCACCACCGGCATGTGTGTGATCTCTCCCTAAAATAAAATAAAATTTAAAAGTACATTTTTCAAGAGGTAAAGAAGTAGATAAGATAGTGAATTGTCATGAAACAAAGAGATGTAGTTTTTTGGAGCTTTATCTTGTGTTCTCAGGTCCCTAGTATGATTTTGTGTTTTATTATTATTATTATTATTTTTAGCTCTAATAGTTCTCCACAGGATTCTCATTCCCAGTAGCTTTGTCACCTCCCACTCCATTTCAGAGGTGATAGTCGATGCCACTCTGAAGAATCCAGGCATTTGACTCATTTCTAAACTTTCTTTTCAGTTTCAAATCTCCTAAAGCTGTAACTCAGCTGTCAGCCTGTGGAAATGGATCATTCAGCACCCTTGCAACTTTCCCAGTGACTTCCTAAGGACTTAGCTGTTCTATAGCTGATGTCTTCTGTGTCTGATCACTTGGGAATCCGGTGGACTAGAGGCCTCTTGCACCCTCCGGTAGTTGAACTGTCCTTTTTAGTTTCACCAGGAACATTCTGGACTTCATCACTTCCTTCCATTCTGGCCTGATATTTGAAAGCCACAGTCGAGTTACTAAGGGCCAGATGTCCAGTGCTTTTCTAAAAATCAAGTCACTGTGAACCAGTGATGTGAAAACAGTCATAATCTATAATAGTTCCCAGCTATATAGCTTGGTACTCCTCATTTTTAGTGTGGTGAATATAATAAATGTAGGTAAGTGTTGGATTTATCATTTTATCTTTTTTTTTTTTTAACATTTGCTTTAGAATTGTACTTCTCTTTCTTTGAATTATTTCCTATCTTTTGGGGCCAGGATCTTGTTTAGATCTTAAATTATTATTCATGGCTCTGAAGACATTTCTGGATAAAAGTCATTTTATCTCACCAGAGAAAAACACTGTCCCCTCCACATGGAAACAATAGCAGAGTAGACCTTTGGTACTCAGAAATTTAACATTTCTTGTAAAAGTACCTCAGAGGTCTGTGCAGAAAGCATATTATATTGAAGGAATGGAGCTTAATCTCAGGCACAGGGTGGGAAGAAGACACATGTAATGAGAAGAAGGTGTGGCCTGTGTGAGATGGTACGTTTCTGGGATGCCTGGGGAAATAGGAAGCAAACTTGACCCTGCCATCTTCCTTATCACTTTGTCATTCAAAGTAAAGATGGAGAGGGGTGAGGTAATGAGGACAGTGCTAGGTTTGTAGATGTTTGGGTTGGTGAGGGTAGGGACAGCAGGAAGGCTTGGCACCAGATTCCACTCACAAGGAGATGGGGAGAGGGATGAGGTGCCCAGTCTCCACTCATAATTTGGCTTTGTTCTTGTTTTTGTATCATTGAGGCCAAGAGAAATAAAGAATGTTAATGAATTTTTAAGTATACATTATTGAAATTAACATCATTGTTATATATTATCATGGTTTTTACAAATTTGGGGATTTGGGGCACCTGGGTGGCTCAGTCGTTAAGTGTCTGCCTTTGGCTCAGGTCATGATCCCAGGGTCCTGGGATCAGGCTCCCTGCTCCGTGGGAAGCCTGCTTCTCCCTCTCCCATTCCCCCTGCTTGTGTTCCTGCTCTCACTGTCTCTCTCTCTCTGTCAAATAAATAAATAAAATCTTAAAAACAACAACAAAAACAAATTTGGGGATTTGGGAAGCTCTCTGGGAAAATTCCTCTCAAAAGTCAAAGGTGTAGACTCTAGGTCCACCTCAAACCCAGTTATCGTCCTCTCCATTGCCACTCTCCCCAGCAACCCACATGGCCCAAGTCATCATTATCTTCATGGTAATCACCTCATAATCGGTCTCCCTGCATCCACTCTAACAGCTCCTGCCCTCAATTCCAGTCCATTCTCTTCAGAGATCTGTTTTTTAATTGAAATATTCATTGAGATAATTGTAGATTCACATGCAGTTGGAAGAAATAATACAAAGAGATCCTATATACCTTTTGCCCAGTTTCACCAAATGGTAATATCTTGCAAAGTTATAGTATAGTATTACAACCAGGATATTGACATTAATATAATCCTCCAGACTTACTCAGATTTCCCCAGTTTTACTCATATTCACTTTGTGTGTGTGTAGTTCTATATAATTTCATCTTATATGTGTCCACCATCACAGTCAAGATCAAGAAGAGTTCCATCACAAGGATCCCTCTTGTTGCCCTTTTATTAACCACACTCACCTCCCTCCTTCCCTCCATCCTCCTTCCCTAACTCTAGGCAACCACTAATCTGCTCTTTATTCCTAAAAGTTTTTCATTTCAAGAATATTACATAAAGAGAATCATATAACATGTAACCTTTTGGCTTTTTTTTTTTTTTTTTTTTGACAGAGAGAGACATAGTGAGAGCAGGAACACAAGCAGGGGGAGTGGGAGAGGGAGAAGCAGGCTTCCCGCGGAGTGGGCAGCCCGATGTGGGACTCGATCCCAGGACCCTGGGATCATGACCTGAGCCGAAGGCAGATGCTTAATGACTGAGCCACCCAGGTGCCCACCCTTTTGGCTTTTTTTACTCAACATAATTCTTTGGATATTCATCCAAGTTTTTGTGTGTGTCAGTAATTTATTCTTTTTCACTGTTGAGTAGTATTCCATGGTATGTTGGATGTACCTCAGTTTGTTTAACCAGTCATCCATTGAAGGACATCTGAGCTGTTTCCAGTTTGGGGCTATTACAGATGAAGCTGCTATGAACATTCGTGCATAGGTTTTATGTGAGCATAAGTTTTCATTTCTTTGGAATAAATGCCCGAGAATAAAATTGCTATCATATGGTTGCAGGTAGCGTTTTTTAAGAAGCTGCCAAACTGTTTTCCAGAGTGGTTATACCATTGTACATACCCTTCAACAGTGTATGAGTGATCCAGTTTCTCCACATCCTCATCAGCATTTAGTGTTGTAACTAGTATTTTAGCCATTGTGTAATAACAGGTGCGTAGTAACACTAACACCTCCTTGTGGTTTTATTTTTTTATTTTTTCATTTTTAAAGATTTTTGTTTATTTGACAGAGAGATACACAGCGAGAGAGGGAACACAAGAAGGGGAAGTGAGAGAGGGAGAAGCAGGCTTCCCGCTGAGCAGGGAGCCCGATGCGAGGCTCGATCCCAGGACCCTGGGATCATGACCTGAGCCGAAGGCAGACGCTTAATGACTGAGCCACCTAGGGGCCCCCTCCTTGTGGTTTTAATTTACATTTCCCTAATGGTTAATGATTTTGAACATCTTCTAAGTTCTTATGTCAGGTAGTCAGCCTCTGCGCACTGTCCCAGCCTCTCTTCCAGCAGTTCCACCTGTACTTTCTAGGTGGCAGGACATCAGGACAGGAGGCTGGAGGCTCTGGATTACGTGAGCTTTGTGTGTCAAATGCTAAAGGAGCTTTGAAAGGTCTAGGGAACCTCATGATCAGATTTGTATTTTTGATTGACTGCATTGGCAGCACTGTGGAGGACAGACAGGAAAACTGTGAGCCAGGAGGCTATTACAGAGAGCGACATAACAAAGGGGAGAGAGGAAGAGGAGGTAGTTTTGACCGATGTAGGGTAATGTGTTTCAGTAGCCCTCAGTGACATGGAGCATCAGAAAATTGAAATTGTTGAGACACCCAAGATACTTTTGCTGTAGGCTTGTGTTGGAAATTATGATCACCCTGGATCACTTTGCATCCTTAGTTCAATGCTATGGATGAACAATAAAGCTGGAAAATGCTGATACTATAATCCTATAAGATCTAGGGAGGCCCTAATACAAGACTAATTTTTCAATGGAAACAGCATTAAAATGAACTATAGAATTCTGCTCCTTGGGCAACTGGGTTAATCTCAATTCAACCCCCTCATTTTGTTGTGGCCAGAAAAGTTAACTAATTTGTCCAAGATAACCCAATTAGATAGAAACAGACTTGTAAGTATTTTGTCCTCTCAAAAAGGAGGATGTGAGTATGTGTTTTGAAAGTCTTAAGTTTAATGGAAGGGGCAGCAGGTGGGGGTTTGCGTAAACCTCATACATATCTTCTCTAGCAATTCCATTACCTCCTGTGAGCTTAGTGCGCGGGACATGGTAGCATGAGAGTTCATTGGCATTGACATGACCTACAGTTTTACTGGGCAAACAATATGTGAAAAGTGGCCGGAACACACATGGGCCACTGTTTGGCATTCATCAGGAAGAAGAACCACCAGAGGATTCACGGAAGCCTAGAACCCTGCAGAAAGCCTGAAGCTAACTGGGAACTTGGAGCTGCTCCAAGGCCAGCCGGGCAAAGAGCTGTTAGGAATAAAGCTGTTCTTTTTGGCAAAGAATACACAGTATCTTGGAAAGTCTCAGTGGCAGAGATGCCAACAGCAACTGGACTCTCCAGTAGTTCCGTTCAGCTGGGAAGTACAGTGAATACACAGAATCCAAAATGATTTCTATAGGTTGGGATGATCAGTTACACTTAACATATTAGCAATGATTAAGTCATTTTTAAAACATACTACGAGTAACAACAGCAAAACCAAAAAACTGTTCAAGGACAGATGAGAAAGATGTGGTCAACTAGAATCATATGTAAAAAAGACTGAGGAGTTTTGATTATCTCAGTATGAGTCAGCCATGTACAGTGAGAGTGCTGAAAGTTAATATGGATTTGAGCTGCATTCAGAGTGTTCTGGTATTCAGGATTCAGGAATTGACAGTTCTTTCCCACAGTATGTTGAGAAAAGGGGGATTCTATGTTTAAATTACAAACATGGCTAACATTTACTAAATGCTTACTGTCTATCAGATTATGAGCTAAATGCTTCACGTGATCCTCTGACTCCACACAACAAGCCTTGGGTCATGTCCTGTTGCTGCCTCCGTCCCACCCAGTGTGTGTCGGTAAGGACATCCTCCCTCCACAGAGTTGGACCTGTATGTGATCGGGCTCGGGGCAGGTCCAGGTCTGACCAAACTCTTAGCTGGGAACAGATTCCTGAAAGCTCACTACTGAAAAACAGCAGGCCAGTCTTCAGCCATACCACCCTGAATGCTTAAATTGTGTCTGAAAAACAGCAGGCCCGAAGGTATGATACAGGGAGCTGGGTTGGGAGGATCTAGGAAATCTTAACACATGAGAAACGGCTGGAAGAACAAACACTGTTCAACAAGAAAAAGAGAAATAGCTGAAGCACTTGAGTCAGAGAAGAGGAGTGTGATCATGCAGCACAGCCCCGGGAGACAGAATAGAAGCAGTGAGGTAAAAGAACAGGGAGGTGAATTGTTCTATTTAAAGAGAAATTTTCTATATAAAATAATTATGGATGTCTAAAAATGGAATGGCTGCCTTCTGAGGCACTGAGTACCCACCTCTTCAGGGACTCCAGCAGGAAGCAAACGACCATCTAATGGGAAGAGGCCCCTGGGCCCTCAATACAAAAGCAGTTGAGGGTCTAGATTTGCTCTTCTCTGCGGGCTTCACAGAGCATCATTTTTTTAAACAGTGAAAATATGTCTACCTGACAATATTCTGTGATCTGGCACTTTATCCAGTGAAGAGAAAAGCTCAGGTCAGCTCTTCAACAGCAGGAAATACTAGTAATAGTTGAGTATAGGAAAATTCAGTGATGGCAGAGAAAATGGAGAGCAAAGAATAATTTCTTTTCAGAAGAGGACAGGAAGTTAACACCCAAGTTATAGCATCGAAATGAAGATCTTGTATCTCCATTGTTGCTTTGATAAAAATATAATAAATGTATGACATTGTAAAATAGTTTCTTGAAAGCAAATTTAAATAAGGGACTTCTCCCAGCTTCTTTTAAAAAGATTTAGCAGATGGGATGCCTGGGTGGCTCAGTCATTAAGCGTCTGCCTTCGGCTCAGGTCATGATCCCAGGGTCCTGGGATCGAGCCCCACATCGGGCTCCCTGCTCAGCAGGAAGCCTGCTTTTACCTCTCCCACTCCCCCTGCTTGTGTTCCCTCTCTCTCTGGGTCTCTCTCTGTCAAATAAATAAATAAAATCTTAAAAAAAAAAAAAAGATTTAGCAGAGCCTTCATTTAATGATATATTAGGATAACGTACAATATCACGTACATTCTACGGGTGGCCTTTGGCTCTCTTTGCCTTACTAATCCCAGAACAAACAAAAACCTCATGACTAGGGGTAATATTTCCACTTCTCAGCAAACTTTCTTGAAAGAATAGATATTGATAAGAAGAGCACTTAACCATTTTACTGCCCATTGTAAATTAACCAAATAAATTAACAATTAAAACTCAGAATTATTCATGGCAAGGTTGGCAAGCATTCTTTTTTCAGTGGTGGGGTTCTTTTTTCATTATTCTAGAAGTCTGGTGGCAGACAGGTAGTATTATTTTAACTATCAGTGTAAGCTAATAATGAAATTAATCACTCTTGAGTATTCTTTGATGTATGTTCATTTAGAAGTAAGAACAATTCTGTTAGTTATAAAGTTTTTCATAATTCCAAGTTTGGGCTCAAAGCAAGGATAACCTTGCAGTCAAATATGAGAAGAGTGAGAATTTGGTTTGTAACTAGCCGTCTCAAAAATTTTCTAAGGATGAAATTTCATAGTTCAACACACTCAGAGATTGCTTGTATAAACTCAAATCAAACAAAAGCTTAAGAATATTTTGCGGAGGGGTGCCTGGGTGGGTCAGTCAGTTAAGCATCTGCCTTTGGCTCATGTCATGATCGTAGGGTCCTGGGATTGAGCCCCAGGTCGGGTTCCATACTTAGCGCAGAGTCTGCCTGGGATTCTCTCTCTCCCTCTCCCTCTGCTCTTCCCCCTGCTCATAATCTCTCTCTCTTTCTCTCTCTCTCTCTCTGAAGTAAATAAATAAAATCTTAAAAAAAAGAAACAAAAGATATGTCTACAGATTCTTTGAAATTCCTCCCTTCAAGAGGTGGAGCTTATTCTTACATTGAGTGTGGGCTAATATTGGATATCCACTTTCTTTTTGGGTGAAGAGCATTCACAGGACCAGATTGGGAACACAGTAGTGAATAAAGACCAGTCAGTGGCCTCATGAAACTAGCTCACTGTTGGATGGAGAACACATGCTAATTGTGAGATGTCTTAGTACAGCAAAGGATGAAATCATCCTTACAGTAGAGAAGTTCAGGGTGCGATGCTAGACACAAGGGGTTCCCAACCCAGCCTGCAAGTCAGGAGAAGTTTGCTGGAGCTGTTTACATGTGCTATCTATATGGGTACATATTCCCACTCTAAATTTCTGATCCAGACCTATCTTGATTCCATGTTGCCTTCTTGACTCTTCCACTTCATTGTTTCATGAGCATCTCAAACTTAACATGTTCAAAAAAGTCTTTTGATTCTAGGCCTGCTCTTCACCCAAGCTTCCCTTTTCATAAAGTGGCCCACTTAGGACTTTTGGTCAAGAACCTAGAGACATCCTATATTCCTTCCTTTCCAGAACATCCACATTCAAATCATTGGCAGGTCCTGCCAGTCCCTGCTGTAACATGTAGCAGATCTACTCAGCAGTCTTCCCTTCCTCTGCCACCACTCTAGTCTGGTTCCATTTCTTTTTGTTAGACCTCTGCAATCTCTTCCTTACTGGCTTCTGTTATTGTATGCTCAACGCCCCATCCTCCACAAAGCAGACAGGGATATCTGCTTAATTGGCAAATTGTCATTTCTCTTTGGATAGAATCCAGACTCCATCCCAGGGTCCAAGGCTGTGAACCTCAGCTCATGCCACGCTTCCTCTGATCATCTTGCCCCAGCTGTGCAGACTTTTTTCAAGTCCTTGATAGTGCTTTACTCTCTCCTACCTACGGCCTTTAAATTTTCAATCAGTTTCCCTATTCTCAAAGGAGCCCCAGTGGCCACAGCCTCCAGCCACTGTGTCTTTTGCAGTTAACTGTTTATTTCCTTCACACCATTTATTTTCTTTAAAGATTTATTTATTTATTTTAGAGAGTGTGTGTGAGCAGGGGGAGGGGCAGAGGGAGAGAGAAAATCTCCAGCAGACTCCCCCACTGAGCGTGGAGGCTGACATGGGGCTCAATCCCACGACCTTGAGATCACGACCTGAGCCGAAATCAAGAGTCTGACACTCAACAGACTGAAACGCCCAGGCGCCCCTCCTTCACACCATTTAGAGAAACTTTTAAAAGCCTGTTATTGGTTTGTTGGTTTTTTTTTATCTGTCTCTCCTACTAGAGAGGTAAGCAGGACTCATATTGCTGAAGGTCATATTGAGAAGAGACTTGATCCCAAGAGAAATGCAGAACCAGTGAAAATTTTTAAACAAGGGAGAGAATGAAGAATGAAATTATACTTGCAGTAGATCTGGGGCAGAACAGTTTGAAGAGTGAAGAAGTTTGGAGGGTAGCAAGCGAGGGGAGCCCCGTCAGGGTACTATCGGAGAGGTAGATGGGTTTAAGAGATAAATAGCATATTGCAGTCTTAGTGATTTTATGTAGAGAGAAAGGGAGAAGGAGAAATCCAGATGATACCCAGGTTTCTGGTTTGGGCAACTGAGTAGATGGATGATGTTGCCTTTGCTGCCATGGGGACACAGAATGAGGAGCACTCTTAGGGGTCAGTACAGGGTCTTCTTGGGATATACTGAGAGTGAGGAGAGAGGTGAGAGTGGAGGAGGTAGCCCACTGAGAGTCAAAATCCCCCCCGCAACATATCTGGCTTAGAGATATAGATGCTTATTCTATACATATCTTTTAAAATATATAAACTAATATTTTTATTAATTGTAATATCAATAAATGGTAGCTGAAAGAGTATTATGCCAAGAATATTAATACTTATCTAAGTTAATTGGGGATGTAAGAAAGCATAGTGATTAAAAGGTGTGCTCTGTTGTCAAAGTCAGTAAGAGTCTCAGGTCTGCCCTACTTAGCCATGTACCCTATGAAAGTTGCTCTACCTTTTGGGGCATCAGTTTCTTTATTGTTCAAATGCTATTCTTCTACCTACTCATCATGGTGTTGTGCGGAATAAATGCAACAGTCTGCAAGATGCTTAGCACATGCAAAGTGCTCCGTAATGTTAATTATCATCAATATGACCATTACCCTTTACTTCAAAAATATCTTCCTATACTTTATTTATATGAGAGAAAGAAACTACTAGCCTACTCCACTAAGAATTATTAATTGCCTTTAAAGGTGATTCCAGCTCAAATACATAACATTATGTCATAGAGGGCTAATTCAACTCAGTTATTTTTTTCTGATAATACTTTTTGATAAAACTTTATTTGGGATTAGAACTATAGACATTCTGACTAAATTTACACAGATGTCCACAAAAGGCTATAATTATTTTACAAGCCAAAATCACCCTCCAAGTAGGATATTTGAGTGAGCTGATGTTTCTAGCTTTAAGTATGCAAACTTCAGTAACAAGCTGAGACACAATCAAGAGTGAAAAATGTAGTAGTAGAAAGATGAGACACCTGTTTGACCATGACAGTGTTCAAAGGCTTCTAATAGATCCGTGGTACTACAGTAATGGGGGAAATGACCTGCATTAGATGACATGACTCCCCATTGAAATATTTTGCACCAAAGCAAATAAACTGTACAAACATTTGTGAAGGCAACAGATGATACTCATTCTGAGAAAAACTTCCCATTTTGTAGCTTTGTGCTGTTGGAACACTCTATGAGTTATAATTAACTACTAATGTTCTTCTTAGTTCTTTACTCACTCTATTTGGTATTCTGCCCATCTTCTCTTTTTTTCCTGGATATTCTACTTTAGATATAAACTATACTTTTCTTCTTCTGGGCAAAAAATAAAAAAATAAAGCAGATAGCAGGAAGGAGTGTGTATTTTATTAAGAAGACATGTAACCTTTGACGAGCAATTTTCTTAATCAATTTTGTTCCTAACATTTTTCTGACACTTGTAGAAATTTGAAGGTTCATATATATATGACTGTCAAGAAAGAGTTAAAAGTTCTTCTCCATTTGTTTAGGCAAGAAGAGTGGCTATCCAGTAAGTGGCAGCAAACAGCTTCTAGATCCATCTCTTCTGATTTCCTTACTCTCAGATTCTTATGAATGAAGCAGAATCATTGATTGAGCAAATGGAAATAAACTTGAAAGTAGAGGATGCACATTTATGACTCTCCTAAGAAGCAAATATGAATCTGTCACTGCCTCTCCTCTAAGAAGTTTTTCAGGGCAATAGAATGTACTGATGCATGAGCACTCAAAAGACACCATAAGGCATTTTCTGCATGACTTAATTCTTTTCCAGACATAAATAACAGATTCTGATGATTAAGTGTGATCAGTTTAAATTCATAACACTGCATTGCCAACATTTAGGAACTGCAGACTACTTGTTTAAAGGATAATGAAAGGTGAAAAATGCTACATGATTGTCATGGTCACTCTGTGTCCAAGATTTTTCAGAACAGTCCCAATTGCAAAGATTTCCATCTTGTTATCCTTTAATTACACTCTTTTTTTTTTTCTTAATCAGACTGTGCATTCAGGTTTGGAAAATATGTTTTTAAAAGTCCACTCTTATTTTTAGGTACATTCAATATTTTCTAGGATCAAAGAACTTGTTTTTAAAAATATTACATAAATTTTTAAAAATTATCTCAAGAAAAGTAAATTCCATTCTTAAAATTATGGGAAAGCAGCCTGAATAGCTTAGCTTTTCCTACTTATTCTATATAAACTGACTTGCACAAAATTTCTCCATTCCACTCATCCTTTTTCTGCCTCAAAGGCTGAGGGCTTACTACAATGACATGTTTTATACACTGAAGGGGTCGAAGGTGCCAGATGATGGGCTGGAATGTTTTTCCCCTACCAGAACCAAGGCAAGGGCAAGATCCAGAGACATTTTTCAGTGATTACGTGAAGTTTCATCCTTCTTTAGTTAAACAAAAATATAATGCTCACCATAGTAAAATGGAAAGACCAGGGGTTTTCTAGTCATACAATTCAGGGTTTGAATTCCTGTTCTGTAGCTTACTGCTTATGAACTATATTCAAAGTAACTCTGAGACTCGGTTTTGACATCTGTAATATGGGGACAATACTAAGCTCATACAGTTTTTCAAAGAGAAGTTTATCTAAAGCTTTAGTACCTGGCTCATAGTAGGCTCTGATTGTTAACTAATTTGTTTAGAAAATAATTATAAGTGGAAGAAGTACAACACAAAAGAGAATATTGAAGTAATAAGGCCTCTTTTGCGCCTACATAGTATGTTATAATTGGAAAAATATGGGATTTAGTGGCCAACCAGTCTTCATCAAATTTCCCAACCGAGCATTATTTTTCTTTTCTGCAAAAATAAGCATGATTATACTGCCTCACAGAGCTATTGTAGTACAGTTAGGCTCAATGTGTGTATATAAAAGATCTTAGTTCCCTGTTCCTTCCTTCTCTTTTAATACTCTCTTTATAGCATATTCTCTGCCCACTCCTTTTTGGACAGAGACTAACGTATAATTTAATATCACTCTCATAATGTTTGAAGAATAAGAGAGAGGAAACCAAACTTGGACCAATTTATGTTCTTGCTTATATTTCCAGTGGGAGAAACATATTTCTATTGACAATAACATATCTATATTACCTGTGGGTCTACAGTCCTAGGCAGATGAACTGAGGACTGTAATGTGAATGAGTCAAAGATGCCCACATGAGCTCAGTAAAAAGATACAGCTGTTCTGATTTGCTGATTGCAGCTCATTCATTCAACTTATATTTATTAACTGCCTACTAGGTATGGGCATTGTACTAAGTGCTAGTCATGCAACTATGAATAGAACAGTCCTCTCCAAGAAAGGCCTATTAGACAAATTATTATAGCAATGCGATATGTAGTATAATCCATTTATTTATTTAAGAAGCATTTGTTGAGTTCCTGTGGAATACTGGGTACCCTTCCAGTGCCTTGGATACAACAGGAAAGAAGAGAGATCCAGTCCTGGACTCCATCAAGTTTATAATTTATTGGGGAAGACAGACGATTACTCAAGTGGTAACAAATAAAAAGTTGCTGATCTGACCCAAAGAGGGCATGGATTGAGAAGAGCACCAGAAATGCACAATGACTTAACGCAAAGGGGGTATGGAGAGGAAGTTGCCTACAGATCAGTTTTAAGTAATTGAATGAGACCTGTATTCTTCCTGTTATTTTTAATGGTGCTACAAGCAAACAATGTTCTTAAGCAGACAGTGGGACAAAGTGGTTGAAATCTGGGCTGCACGTGGTTTTTCCAGACAACGCCACGGATTGGGATGCATAGCGTTATTTACGAAAGTACTGGGCAGCGCATCCCACAGGTTCATAGCTATGGTGTCACCAGACAGGATGCAGTGCTCACTGAGGTGTAGGTAGACAACACTTATATAAACTCTGCATTTGTCAGGAGGCCCTGGGAGCTCTAACAGACCTACAGGTTTGCAGATGTAATAAGGTTAGACCCCTCCAGAGGACCATCACACAGAAAATTAGAAGGACACATATATTTTCAAAATTAATTTTTAGGTCAGAGCAAGAGATAATGGGCGTGGCCTAAAGTGTTGCTATGGCCGGAATTCCCTGTGCCTGTTTTGAGAACATCATCCAACCCATCCAACCCGGCTTCTTCAATAATTAATTATATTCCTGGGAGAGACTGAAAATTCCGGTGAATGTGTACAGCTACTTCCAGCCTAGAGAGGTTGGTTTACTTAGTGACAGGATTTATTGGATTTTAAAATGTTTTCCTTTTTGTGATTTTCCTGACCCAGAAATATGCTTTTTATTTCAGCAGCTCTCAAAAACAGCTGAATAAATGACAGTTTCCAAACAATCACCATTAAACTGTAAATCCAAATGTTATGTTTCCTCAGTTATGCTAAGATCCTTCAGTTTGTTTTCCTTCTATCAGCAATGAAGTATAATCCACCACCAGAATGATGATTAAAGACATTCTACCAGAAATATTTACTCCATTCTGTGGCAAACCCTTGTCATCTCCAACTTAAGTTGAACAGCGCTTGCTTAAGTGTCATTGTGCTGCTTCATGAAATAGAGGCATGTGGAATTTATTTTCTTATTCTCTTTCTAATTATAGCTTAATTATCAACCACACATTTTTAAAATGGTTATTCTTAGTAGCTTTCGCCATTACAAAACATACTAGAAGTATTCCTTTCAAAATAATATTGTTTTTACTTTTCTGGGGGGTAAATGTCACACTTGTTTTTATATAATTTTTCTATGTATACTCAACTGTATAATTTGTAAAGTTCTATTTTCCAAAATTATCTCCCTACCCCAACATCCCCCCACCTCAATAAAAAGTCTCACCTCTCAGAGGCAGTGTTTCTGCTACATGGCAGACCTTGGTCATGACCTTTAGAACTAGAAGTGACCTTAGAGATCATTAGTTCAATGGTTGTCAACTTTGCAGCATATGAGAATCTCTTTGGGGTGCCTGTTTTAAGAGCAGATTTGGGGACTCCAGTCCCAGAAATTCTTATTTAGCAGCTCTAGGGATAGAGCCCAGGAATGTACTTTTTTTAAAAAAAAGCACCCCAAGTAGTTTTGAGCCCATAGACCACACATTTAAAAAACGCTTAATTACTCTAAACTCTTTTCTAAAAAAAAAGATTATTTATTTATTTATTTGACAAAGAGAGAGACAGTGAGAGAGGGAACACAAGCAGGAGGAGTGGGAGAGGGAGAAGCAGGCCTCCTGCTGAGCAGGGAGACTGATGTGGGGCTTGATCCCAGGACGCTGGGATCATTACCTGAGCTGAAGGCAGACGCTTAATGACTGAGCCACCCAGGCGCCCTCTAAACTCTATTTAAGAATTATTTATTTATTTGAGAGAAAGAGAGAGAACACATGAGCAGGAGAAGGGGGGGAGCAGCAGAGGGAGAGGGAGAAGCAGACTCCCCACTGAGCAGGGAGCCTGACGTGGCTCGATCCCAGGACCCCAGGATCATGACCTGAGCCAAAGGCAGGTGCTTAACCAACTGAGCCACCCAGGTGTCCATACTCTAAACTCTTCTATAGATAAGGATGCTGAGGGTAGAATGTATGGCTTGCCCATGATCTTTGGTGATCTGATTAATGTAATTGTCATCAAAGTATTTCCACAGCTCTTCTTGACATCCTTCTACTTATATTCTAAAAGAACAGGAATTGGAACATGGTTGCCTTCTTATGAAAAGCTTCTATTCTTACCTTGAGGGGTGAGGATGGGTTTGGAAATTTTTGAAAGAAAGCTATTGCTCTACAAAGTGATCAAATGTTGGCATCATCAAGAAGCAACAACCATATGGGGCGCCTAGGTAGCTCAGTTGGTTAAGCATCTGCCTTCAGCTTAGGTCATGATCCCGGAGTCCTGGGATCAAGCCCTGCATCGGGCTCCCTGCTCTGCTCTGCCGGGAGTCTGCTGCTCTCTCTCTCAAATAAATACATAAAATCTTTCTTTTAAAAAAAGTAACAACCATAAAAGTATAATGTATAATGTTTCCATGTGGCCCTTTAACAATATTTTTTTTTTAAAGATTTTATTTATTTGACAGAGACAGCAAGAGAGGGAACACAAGCAGAGGGAGTGGGTGAAGGAGAAGCAGGCCTCCCACTGAGCAGGGAGCCCGATGCAGGGCTTGATCCCAGGACCCCGGGACCATGACCTGAGCTGAAGGCAGACACTCAATGACTGAGCCACCCAGGCGGCCCTTTAACAATATTTGTGGACAGAGGGTAGACACTGCATGAATGAATGAATACATGGTGAATAAATGAATGAGTGAGCCAATGAATCCTGCCCCAAAACATGATGGAAAAAGTTCGGGTAGAGTGATGACTATCTCAAAGTACCTGAAAAGTCCCCATTTTGGTCACTAATAGTCAAAACTTCTGTCAGGTGGCAGGAGGAGATTTCATCTCTAGAAAAGGAGAAGCTTCCATGGTGAGTACAATTCTATTAGTCGTTTTTTTTTTATTCCTTGTAAATAGTTGAAAAGTACTTGCAGATTTCAGTAGTTTAGGTATAGTATTGGGTTATAATTTACAAGGTTTTATTTAGGTTATGTTTAGAGAAGAGTTTCTCTTCCTTTTTTTTCTTCTTTGGGAGGTAGAGAAGGTATCGGCGTGGGAGGTTTTCACTCTTTAACTAGTTGACTTTTGCTGATGAAGAGGTTACTTAAGTTTGTTTGGCTTTTTGATCTATCATGTTATTCATCTGTAGTTTTGCTTCTAGTCAAAATGGAAAGCAATTGTAGTTTGTCTTCCTTTAATGCTGGGAGATGACAGGAAGCTGGGGTTTTATTTGTTTTTCTCTTTGAAGTGATACAGCTGAGTGAGCAGACGTAAGTTTCATTTTAACCAGAATTTTTGCTTAGCCTCATAGAAATAGCTCCTTCATTGAGAACTGGTGGGCCTCCTGGGCTTGGCTTCTGAAAAATTATCAGAGGAGAAGATGGAAAGGTAATGTGTGGTTTCAGAAAATTCTGGAGGAAGCACACCAGTAACCAGAAATCCAGTTTGATTACATATTTATAAAACAAAGCAGACCTAACCAGACCATGTTCTGTGAGCCATATGGGTCCAAGGCCTCCTCCCTCTTGTCTTTAATCCTAATTTACATTCTCTACAACCATAAATGAAAGAGACGACACTAACGAAAATAAAGTAACTCCTCAGAGACATTGTGAAGACTGCTCCAGGCCACACCATCTCCATTAAAAGCCACAGCCTCTGTGCGGGACAAGGACATCATGGAGCAGAAGAGAGGGAGCTGCTACAGAAGGGAGAGTACAGGCAGTAACTTACCACAGATCTGCATTTTTATGTAAAATCTTCATGGTTTTTTTGTTGACTCTTTTTTTTCTCCCCCTTAAGGCTCCTGGACTGCAACTAAAACTATATTTCTTTTTTTTTTTTTAACGATTTTATTAATTTATTTGACAGAGACACAGCGAGAGAGGGAACACAAGCAGGGGGAGTGGGAGAGGGAGAAGCAGGCTTCCCACAGAGCAGGGAACCCAACCCGATAGATCCCAGGACCCTGGAACCATGACCTGAGCTGAAGGCAGACGCTTAGAATGACTCAGCCACCCAGGCACCCTAAAACTACATTTCTAAAGCCAAACCATTTGCTTTCTGGAGTCTAGAGTCTACTCCATTTTGTAAAAAAATGAAATTCTGGGTCTCTTCCAGATTTCCATATCAGCCTATAGAATATACTTATGAAAATAATTCTGATACAGGAATTGTACTTTTTAATTTTCTATAGAACAAAATAAGTTATAGAAGGGATCTCTTGGAGATAGAGTGGTGGAGGGAGGGTAAGCAAAGTCCTCATGCGTGTGTTATCCTAAGCTTAACAACAAAGGGCCTCAAACATTTCCATTGATGATATTGATATAAAAAATGGCTATTAGGATAGATACCTTCTTTCTGCATATGAAGCACCTTAGTAACCTTCCTTGAATGCAGTCTTTAAGGCACTCTCCTACTTGTTGCCTGTCAGTAGTTGCCTGTCTATAGCCCCCTGTTGCTTTTCAGAGCTAAATCTGACCTCCTTAGCACAGGGCTAAGGCCCTTTATGTGTATCTTTCCAGTCTCATCTTTGCTATTCTTATTTATTTGCACTTATCTAATTGAGCCAATACTTATGCATAATGAAATGCACAAAACTTAAGTGTACAAAGAGTTCTGAAAAATGTATATACGTGTGTAACCAACCTCCCTGTCAAAATGTAGAATATTCCATCACCGCACAAGTTTCCCTTGTGTCGCCTTCTGGTTGATGCCCACTCCACATTTTCTGATTTCCATCTCCATGGATTAGTTTTGCCTCTCCTTACACTTCCTGTCACTTGTACCTGACTTCCATTTTCTTCCGTGTATCAATAGTTTCATTTTTTTAAGTTGCTGAGAAGTAAATATCGTGTTGTATAAATGTATCACAATTTATTTTTCCTTTGTTCTTTAGATGGGCATTGGAGTTGTTTCCATGTTTTGGCTTTGTGGATACAGCTACTAGGAGCATTCTTATGCAAGTCTTTTAGCGGACATTTGT
The DNA here is from genome assembly GCF_009762305.2 of Zalophus californianus. NCBI lineage: Eukaryota > Metazoa > Chordata > Mammalia > Carnivora > Otariidae > Zalophus > Zalophus californianus. The sequence goes on along the minus strand of NC_045598.1, from coordinate 138,043,442 downwards.
TTTTACTTCCCTTGGATAAACAAACACCTAGGAGTAGAATTTCTGGGTTTCTTTTATAAGGAATTACCAAATAGTTTTTCAAAATGTTTGTCCCATTTTAATGCCCATCCATAACGTGTGAGATTTCCAGTTATTCTACATCCTCACCTGTACTTGGTGGTATCAGTTTTTAAAATTTCAGTTACCCTACAGGATACAATGGGATCTGTTTGTGGTTTTATTTTGCCTTTCTCTGATGACTAATAATGTTGAACATCTTCATTTGCTTAATGGTTTGTAATCTTCTCCTGTGAAATGCCTGTTCAAGTCTTGAGTGTTTATATGGTTGTCTTATTGATTTGTAATTCTTTATATGTTCTGGATACAAGACTTTTGTTAGTCTTTAGTTGGTTGCCTTTTCATTTACTAATGGCATTTTATGATGAGCAAAATTTCAAAATTTAAATTTTTTATAAAGTTAATCCATTTACTTTTATGTTTAGTGCTTTCTTGGTACTTTTTCTTAAAAAATCTGCCTACTAAAGTTTGTAAAAATATTCTCCTATATTTTCTTCTGGAAACTCTGTGGTTTCAGCTTTTACATTTAGGTTGAAGATTCATCTTGAATTTCAATATATAGTGTGACATAGGGACCACAGCCCAATTTTTTTAAACATATTTATTCGGTTATCTCCAGCATCATTTGTTGAGAAGATATTATTTTCCCATTAAAAAAGTACATATAAAAATCTTTAGACCATGTTAAGTTTGGGTCGATTTCTGGAGTCTATTCTGTTTCACTGATCTGTCTATGCCAATACCACACTCCCTTGATTACCGCTGTATATTGTCTCCTTATATTAAGTCTTGAAATACAGTTGTGTGAGTCCTCCAACATTGTTCTTTACTTTCAAGATTATTTTGGCTATTTTAGATCTTTTGCATATCCATTTAAACTGTAGAACAAACCTGTCAATTTTACAGTAAAGCCTTTTGGAATTGTGACTGGGAATGCATAGATTCTATAGATCAGTTTGGGGAGAATTGACATTTTTTAACCATATTGAGTCATTTAATTCAATAATAAAATTTATCTTTCTATGTATTTAGTTCTTTAACTTTTCTCAGCAATGTTTTAGAGTTGTCATTGTACGAGTCTTATTCATAGTTTGTTAAATTTATCCTTAAGTATTTAATATACTTTGATGCTATTATATAAGTTAATGCTACTATAAATAAAATTTTAAATACTTTTTTTTTAAAGATTTTATTTATTTATTTGAGAGAGAGAGAGAGAGAGAGCACGAGAGGGAAGAGGGTCAGAGGGAGAAGCAGACCCCCCTGCTGAGCAGGGAGCCCGATGTGGGACTCCATCCCGGGACTCCGGGATCATGACCTGAGCCGAAGGCAGTCGCTTAACCAACTGAGCCACCCAGGCGCCCAGTTTTAAATACTTTCTAATTATGCACATAGTGCATAGAAACACACAATTGATTTTTGTATATTGACCATGTATCCTACAAACTTAATTTATTTATTAGTTCTAGTAGCTTTTGGTAAACTCATTAGGGTTTTCTATGTGCATGATTATGTTATATATGAATAAAGACAGTTTTTTCTTTCATTTCTATCTATATGTCTTTTATTTCTTTTTCTTGTATTATTTTACTGACTAGGATGTCTCATGTAATGTTGAATGAAAGTGGTAAGACGGAACATCCTTCTTTGCTTTGTTCTGTGTGTTAAGGGGAAATAATTCAGTGTTTCAGTAATTATAATAGTAACTAAAGATACCCTTGATCAGATTCAGGAAATTCCTTTCTATTAGTTTGCTAAGAATTTTTATCATGAATCGATGTTAGATTTTGTAAAACACTTTTTCTGCATCTACTGAGATATGCATATAGTTTTTCTCTTTTATTCTTGGTCATGATGCCTTATCTTTTCAATATATTTCTAGATGTGATTTGCATATTTTTTCTTAAGAATTGTTGCATCTGGATTCATGGGGAATATTTCCTTTTATTTTCTTTTCTTGTAAATTCTTTGGCTTTATAGGTTAATATTGGCCTCAGAAACGGAGCTGGGAAATGTTCCCTCATTCTCTATGTTCTGAGTTTGTGTGGTTTGGGATTGGTTTTTTTTCCCAAATGTTTGATAAAATTAACCAGAAATCACTGGGACCTGGAGACCTGGAGTGTTGTTTTGTTTTATTTTGTTTTGTTTTTTTTGGAGGGGGGATTCTTTATGAAAATTTTATTGAAATTTGTGTGGTGAGGTTTTTAATAATATATTAAATATCTTTGATATAGAATTATACTGCTTTTTAAAATTCCTCCTTGTATGTTTTTATAAATTGTGTTTTTTAATAAATTTGTCCCTTTCATGTAAATTGTTAATTTATTGGAACTACAGTGATATTCCCTCTTTTACATCTGATATTAGCAATTTGTATGTTTTTTCTTTTTTTCTTGATCAAACTTTCTAGGTATTTATAAATTTTATTAATTTTTTCAAAGAATCAACTTTGGCTTTGGTAGTATTCTTTATTTGTGGTTACCATTTTTAAAATTTCTGCTTTAATGATTAGTTCCTTTTTTTCTATCTTAAATTGAATTTCCTTTGGTTTTCCTTGTTTCTTAATGTAGAAACTTAGATCACTGATTTAAAACTTTAATATCTTCTAATACAAGCATTTCAAGCGACAAATTTTGTTCTAAACACTGTTTTAACTACGTAATATGTTTTGTTAGTTTGTGTTTTCACCATTCAGAATAGTTTTTAACATTCTTTGTGATTCCTTTTCTGACCCAGGTGTTATTTAGAAGTGTGCTGTTTAATTTCCACATATTTGGGATTCTCTTGGATTTCTTATCATTACTGATGTCTAATTAGTTTTTCTGGGGTCTGTCAGAAAATACTATGTAAGATTTCAGTCTTTTGAAATTAACTGAGACTTGTTTTATAGCCTAGCATATGGACTGTTTTGGTGCATGCTCCATGTATGTGTATTCTCCATACAGAACATGTGTTCTGTAGTTGTTGGAGGTGGTGGTCTACAAATGTCAATCGGGTTAAGGTGGTTGATAGTGTTGTTAAGATTTTCTATATCCTTACTAATATTTTTGTTTATTGTTCTATCAATTACTAAGAGGGTGGTGGTAAATCTCCAACTGTCACTCTTTGTCTCTTTCTTCTTTTAATTTATATATACTGAAGGTTTATCATTAGGTAATCCATACTTAGGATTTTTATGTCTTAATAAATTGATCCTTTTATCATTTTGAAATGTCCTTCCTCATTTCTGGTGAGGAAGGGATTGGTACTCCTCAAGGAGTACCTTGTCTTATAGTCTACTCTGTCTGGTATTAATATAACCATACCAATTTTTTTTTTAAGATTTTATTTATTTACTTGACAGAGAGAGACACAGCGAGAGAGGGAACACAAGCAGGGGGAGTGGGAGAGGGAGAAGCAGTCTTCCCGCTGAGCAGGGAGCCCAATGTGGGGCTCTATCCCAGGACCCTGGGATCACGACCCAAGCCGAGGGTAGACACTTAACGACTGAGCCACCCATGTGCCCCTAACCATACCAATTCTTATGCTCACAGGTTGATGAAGTATTTTTTTCTAGCTTTTATTTTCAACCTGTGTTTTTAGGCTTAAAGTACATTTTCCACAAATAATAGATGGTTGAGTCTTGCTTTTTAACCCAGTCTATATATATCTTCCTGTTAATTGGAGTGTTTAGTCCACTTACAAATGTAATTATTGATAAGGTTGAATTTAGGTCTTCAGTTTTGCTACTTTGTCTTCTATATGTCCCATCTGTTTTTCATTTCCCTATTCCTCCTTTCCTGTCTTCTTTTGTGTTCATCAGATCATTTTTGATATTTCATTTTCTTTCCTCTGTTGGCTTAGCTATCTCTGCATTTTTTTTTTTTTTAGTTGTTGGATTACAAGGTGCTTCCTTACCTTATTAGAATCTACTTTGAATTAATATAATACCACTTCATGTAAAATATAAGCTCCTTGAAACAGTATAGGACCTTTCACTATACTTTGCACTAGTTTGAATCTATATACATTATAAAGCCCACAGAATGGCATTACAGTTTCTGCTTTAAACAATCATGTCTTTTAAGGAAATTAAGAGAAGAAAAAAATATATGATATTTTCATTTGCCCACATAATTAACATTTTTAGTTCTCTCAGTTTTTTTCTGAGATCCAAATTTTCTTCTGATAACATTTTATTCAAGCTTGAAGAACTTCCTTTGGCATTTCTTGAAGTCTGAATTTGAGTGGTATTTATGCATGGATAAGGGGGCTTCTTTCCTCTGTAGCTCCCTCATCTCTGAGATAACCTCTACAATTTCCAAATACTCTAGCACCTTTGAATTCTGTCAGCTGACATCTCAAGTCAAGTAGACTTGGAAAATATCCTAACAGAAATGCTGTATAGATTTGGGTCTCACACACGAGGTCCCATTTCTCAATGGTTTAATCCCTTTCAGGGTCTGCCCGGTTTTATTGCTCTCCAGTGTCTTCAAATAGTTGGTTTTAATATTTTGTGGAGGGGCTCCTGGGTGGCTCAGTCAGTTAAGCATCTGCCTTCGGCTCAGGTCATGATCTCTGGGTCCTGGAATGGAGCCTGGTCCTAGGATTGAGCCCTGCATCGGGCTCCCTTCTGAGCAGGCAGTCTGCTTCTCCCTCTCCTTCTGCCCTTCCCCCTCACGCATCCTCTCTCTCTCTCTCTCTCTCTCTCTCTCTCTCTCTCAAATAAATAAAAATATCTTTTAGGGGCGCCTGGGTGGCTCAGTCTTTAGGTGTCTGCCTTCGGCTCAGGTCATGATCCCAGGGTCCTGGGATCGAGCCCCACGTCGGGCTCCGTGCTCTGCGGGAAGCCTGCTTCTCCCTCTCCCACTCCCCCTGCTTGTGTTCCCTCTCTCGCTGTGTCTCTTTCTGTCAAATAAATAAATAAAATCTTTGATATATATATATCTTTTAAACAAATAATATTTTACGGAGAGTTTATAAATGTTATCTGTGGGAAGCCTAGTTTAATACAAGCTACTCTGCCACTAGAGGAACTTACCATTCACTTACTACTCTATAGTAGGGGTAGCAAACTCTTTTTTTTGTAAAAGGCAGGTTAATAAATATTTTATTTTAGGCTCTATAACCCAAGAAACAAAATTGAAGATATTATGTACATATTTATAGAAAGATAAAACAAATTTCCACAAAAAATTTTTAATGAAATTTAAAACATAGTAATAATTGAGTACAATTTTGTCTAAAGGGAAGAATGGAATTTGGGGGGTAATAACATTTTGCTAGATTGTGGTTCAATATTAGCATTCCCTATTATTACAATTGATTATAAATTTTCATCTGTTGATGCTACTTCTCTAATGAGATTTTACCTTTGAAATGTCTTTTAACAGAGATAAATACTGCCAAATACTGTTATTAATCCATTAGCACACAATTTTAATTGAACATACTCATTGCTTAGAAGGCATTTACAGAATTCTATTAGGTTCTTAGTATTTGCCTTTCAACATGCCATTACATTGCAGATTAACCTCTTATAATTGAAAGTTAGGTAGAAGCTCCTCAATTGCACAGTTAAATTGATTTTGAAATATGAAAATTTCCTTTGGATCTTGCATTGAGCTGCAAAGAATGCTGCTGGTTTTAGAACTTGGAAGATATACTCTATGCAAATTTCTGTAGAAGCGGAGATCTTCCTTCTTGTTTCACTTTTTATAACATGGGAAGTATATAAAGCAACTTGACATTATTCATGATTTAAACAACATTGTCTTCAAAATGACTCTTCCACAGTATAAGTGTCACATAAGAGAACTGTAACTTTGTAACTTTGGTTCAGTTTATTAAGAAACATTATTGGATTTGAAGCAAAAGCTATTCCAAAGCCATTTGGTGTTCAATGATAGTAGATGAGGGTGGTTCTCATTCAGAAAAAAAATCAGTCTTAGCCCTAATCTCTAAGAAAATCGCAATAAAACTTCGCCATTAAGCTCTTGAACTGATTTGTAATTAAGCAAGTCAAGATGTTCGGCTTCTATTTCTGACAAGAATTCATGAAACCCACAATTGTTAAGTCTTTGAAAGCAAATGAAGTTCACCACTGATACTACTGTTTCAATGACACATGATAGATTCACAGACTTTCTGCAAAGTTGCTGCCGATGAACAATACAATGAACAACCTTACCATTTTACAAACTTTGTAAATTTTTCCAACTAAGCCTTTTTATGCTGCACACATATTTTTACCACTGTCAGCCCTAACACATCCTGGTAGATTCCACTTCAGGTTGTACTGCATTAGCATTTTCTCAACTTTTATCTTGCCTATCCTTTCTCAATGCATACTTTTCATAGAAGCTAATTCTTCAGTCACTTCAAACTTGGCCTAGCTCCTCAAATAACTAGTCATTAAGGAGTATGAGTAACATCTGTCAACTCATCAAGAGCCAAAGGAAACAATTCAAAATCATTTGCCTTGTTTTTAAATTGATTATGGACCTTGCTCTCCCAGTCCTCAACTCCACAAGCAACTGCTCTCACAGAAAGGCTAATAGTCTTAAACATGTTCTTTTTTGTATGTACATATTTCTTCAAATGCTGGAATCAAGCACAATTTAATTAACTTGTATTGGTAGATGGCTTTCTGCTTGAATAACAAATCACTTGGAAAGTTACTTTGATTGCAGCCTCATTTTCACTTTTTATTTTGTGCAGAAATTTTGCTGTGATGAGATATTCTGTTTTAAATTAAAATTATCTGGTTGTTTTTTCTGTTACTTTCCTACAAGTTGGAATGCTGAGAGGAGGGTTTAGCCTGGTGACATCAATGTATATTCTTTCAGCACAGCTCTTGTGCGGTCCCACAGTAAATGCAGTGCTTTGCCACATAGTAACAGAATAATCCACACTCCACTCTGCTTTCAAACATAACATTTGAAACCTACTTTTCTTTTCTTGTTTTGACATGATAGGTATGCGTGGGTAATAAACCTAAGTGGTTTGGTATCGTGATGTATGTGGTACTCAAAAAGCTACAGTTAAAATTGCATCCCTGTGATTTATTGTACGCGAAGCAGCAGAGAGAAGCAGTGAGAATGTCACGTACATTCTGTGTTTCGAGTACTCAGCTCTGCAGCTGTGGCGCAAATGCAACCATGTACAATATGCAAACAAACGAGTGTGTCTGTGTTCCAGTAAGACTTTATTTGTGAATACGGAAATTTGAATCTCACATAGTTTTTATGTGTTGCAAACTATTCTTCTTCTCCTTGTTTTTCAAACACTTCAAAGTGTTGTAAAAATCAGTTTTAGTTCACCGGCCAGTGGCACTATTTGGCCTGTGGGTCCTATTTTGCCAACCCCTGCTCTATAGTAATTCTGAATCATTTACAGTCTTCCTTATCCCTTTCGCCATCATTCCATGCCTCCATGCCTTTGCACATACTGTATCTTTCCCACTGAAATGCTCCTCCTCTCTACATCTTCCTGATGTCATTTTCTTTTTTTTTTAAGATTTTATTTATTCATCTGAGAGAGATAGAGAGAGCATGAGCAGGGAGAGAGGCAGAGGGAGAGGGAGAAGCAGGCTCCCCTCTGAGCCAGGAGCCTGATGTGGGGTTTGATCCCAGGACCCTGGGATCATGACCTGAGCCGAAGGCAGACGCTTAACCATCTGAGCCACCCAGGCACCCCCCTGATGTCATTTTCTAAGATACTGATAAATGGTCACCTGCTAGATGTTTTATATGGTTCAATAGCTGTACTTCGCGTGATTTTGCTATTGCAGAGCTAAGTCCAGAAAGAATGTATAAAAGAGTGAAAATCTGTTACTTCACTCTTTTCTGAGTCACATAGAAACAACCTGTTGTTTTGTTTTGCTTTTAAGTGATTAACTAGAAATTGTCCTGAGAGGGAGTGGAGGTTTTCAGGATCAGAGAGAAAGTTGCAGAAGAATATGATTTACACCAAAAGATTGTGATGGGGATTAAATAAGATGGAGAATGAACATTCTAAGCATAAAAAAGGCTGGTAATAAAACTGGGTTTCTTCTCTCTTTTTGCCTCTGAAAATGTTTGATTTTAAGAGCAAACTGGTAAAAACATATGTGCACCACCACACACAAAATTCAGCTTCTGGGCAGTAAATCTACATAGATTTTCTTATGCCAGTGTCATCTTTATCTACTAGTTAGATGTCTCTGTGATTCCATTTCTATTTCTGTGAATAAAATGTAACTTTCAACATTATTTAGCTTTATTGAAATGTTTTAAAAACATGTAGAAAGAAAAGAGGAACACTTCCTTTAAGAACCTCCTTGTGTCATAAACCAATTATGTCACAGATTTATGGCAGGTTGTAAAATAGAAAGGTTAGCAAAGAACCAGTGTTAAAGTTTTTGTGGTGTTGGAAGAAGCTAGTTCTTGGACTGTCAACAGATCTTACATCTCTCATGCTATAGAATGAAGAACCAGAAAATTAGAAGGACCAAGATTATTATTTTGCCGACGGCCACTAAAAGGGATCTCATAGTATCCATGAGAGAAAGCAGCATTTTTTTGGCCAAAAGTGAAAAAAAAAAGGAAAAAGAAAAACAGCACTTCACATCCTCAAAAAGGGAACAAGACTGAGTTCTAGCTGAAGTAATAAAGTTAAATTAGGTCAAGTGGTACTTCCCTCCTAAAGCCTTCCCTGATCTCACCTCACCCATCTCCCTGCCAGAACATTACTGCCTCCACCATTACCATATACGTGGCTTGGGCATACTACTTTCAAAACATGACTACTCTCCTTTGCATTTCCTTTTGTACATTCCTGCCTCCCAGTACTGCAGCAAGCCACACTAGGTTGGAATCACAACTCCACCACTTAACTCTTTAATAACTGGAGCTATGTCTTACTTCTCACTCTCTTTGTGTACCCAGCACCTAGCATAGGTGTAATAAATATCTATGGAAGAGAGAAATAAAGGACTGGGTGGATGGGATGAAAAAATAGGGCAAGACAGCTAACTGGAATCTCTTACACTGATGGACAAGCCCTCTGTCTTCCATAGCACTTCTTACTATCACATCTGCCACCACACACACCCAGGTTCCAGACAATGCATATTGACAAGTTCTGGCTCAAGAAAGGAAAATTCAAGGTTCAATTGTGACAACTGACAATTCCTGATAGATATAGCGTGTTGTGAGAGAAGGCACTGGTCTAGATAGAAGGGTGTGTATGTGTGTGTGTGTTTTCATGACATGTTCTCCTATGGTTTTATAAACAAAGGAAGAGATTTCAAGAACAACAGGGAGGGATAGACTGGACTCATAGTAAAAGAAAGGTGATTACAAATATTGTTAAGCATTGTGGTAAAAAAATCAAATCTCCAGGGTACCTGGGTGGCTCAGTTGGTTAAGTGTACGACTCTTGATCTCAGTTCAGGTCTTGATCTCAGGACTGTGCATTCAAGCCCTGTGTTGGGCTCCACAGTGTGGAGCCTACTTTAAAAAAAAAAAAAAATCAAATCTCCAATAAGCCTCACTTTCCATAGATATAGTCACCCAAAATGGTACTTGGATGGCTAGGTGACCATAGAAATATTTTTCTCCCTTCTTACTTCGTTTGGAATTTCTTCTTCCTCCCTTTCCTGTTATCTGCAGCTTACCTGCACGTGGTCAAAATTATTCACCTCTCCTAAATGCCTAGACAGGCAGGTCTATGATGGCAAGATCAAAGTACCAAAGGAAAAGGGAAGTTGGTAGAATAACTTCTCGTGACACCCTCTTTCCCCTTCTGCTACCTCTCTGAACTCACTTTGGTGTCCTCGTCAGTCTCTAGCCTTTAAAACTAGGCTTCTCAAAGTGTGGTCCTCATTGCATCACCTACATCAGGATCACCAGGGAAAGCTTATAAAAAAGGTAGGTCTCTGAGCTATGCCTGTGGAATCAGAATCTCCAAAGTTGGGGCCCTGGGGACTGTGAAAGTTTTTTAGAGTGTCTGGTTGTTTGTATGGTTTCTTAATTATTTTATTTTTTGAGGAAATAGTATATTCATGTAATTCTGTACTCAAAAAATGTACAAAGGTATATGGTGAAAATTCTTTCTTCCAGTTATGTTTCCTCCCTCCCAGTTTTCCAGTTTCTCTCTTATAGACAACTATAAATTCATTTATTTCATTTATTAACATCTCTTAGAAATCTTTTCATATTAGTACAAAGAAGTCTTTACATCCTGTTTTACAACTGCCTATTTTCCCACTGAATGGACGTACCATAACATATATGGTTTTTACTATATTTATTTGTACCAAAATTTACCATTTATTTTTTTGTTTGTGTTGTTTATATGTCAGGCAGACTTTAAAAATGCTTTTATGAAGTCAAAATGATCCATCTTTTCTCTTATGTTTTCTAGAGTTTGAGTTATATTTAGCAAGATGTTAGGCATTTTATTTTCCTTGGCACTTTCACATATTATGTTATTTTTAAAGTGTTTTGCTGTATAATTCCAGCTGGAAAATTCAACAGGATAAAATAACTACCATCCCATCAAGTGTTTTAAATGTTCAGAGCATGGCTAAGTCAACTTAAGACTATATAGGAATAGAAGTTCACCTATATTAGTGGTTTTATGATTCCCTCTTTTTTTTTTAACACTTAAATCTTTTCTTCTGTGTTTTAATAAGCCCTCCAGATGATTCTTCTCTACATCAAAGTTTGAAAACCACTTCTTCACCAGATCTCTTATCTATCTCTTCATCTCACCTCAGAAAGTTTCATCAAGCCTCAAAGATCTACTTTTATCACCACTGTGGTCTCTGTATTTTCCTGTAAGAAGACTTGGTACAGCATTAAGGAAAGCCCATTTCTTATGGTCTTACTGGCAGCATCACTTAGGGATGTTGCTTGTCTCAGGAACTGAACTGAGATAACTGAATGTGTTCAAAACATCTTACCACTCATGGTGTTGGTAGGTATTTTGACTTCTAAGAATTTCATTTCCTCATCTGTAAGACAGGAGACAACATTGCCTATCTCAAGAATGTAGTACATGTTAAACAATACTATGATCTAAAGTACACAGTAGAGTGCTTGACACACAGTGAGCAGTCAGTAAATGGCAGTTGGTATGAACAAGGTAGGCCAAAAGTTGTGAGGCTGTCTTCTGTCCCACACTGTACCAAGGGAGGAGATAAACACAGTTGGAAATAACAGGTGGTAACAGTGGAAAGGAAACAGGCTGGCCAATCCCTAGGGCTCAGAGAAGAAAGGAAAGAGGGCTTTTGAGAGCTGGCGAAAGACCCGGAATGTCCTTAGAGTTTTATGTTGGCAACAGGCCTCAGCCTCCCACAGCTGCTCACCTACCAACTCTTTGGAATTTTAGATTTCAGGCACGAGATGATTTATATGGTTGCTTGAGAGCAGTGAATAAATGAAGGGAAAAAGTGTCCATGAAAAGACCAGTTTAGTAAAACTTCTGGTTTTTCTTTCTTTGCTGGTGGTACCCTGCCAAGACCTCCATCCAGACTTGGCTCACAGCTACTCTGCTCTGCGACCCACAGCTCGCTGGGGAGGTCACAAGCTGGTTATTATCCCATAACCACACCGCTTATCAAGCTTTGCCCTTGTCTTCTTCAGTGTGAATGCTTGGGCTCTTCACTACGCAATGAAAATAAACAGCTATGTAAATGGTCTCCTGGCTACTTGATCCAAACCATAAGGAAAACCTGCTTTACAAGCTTCCACTGAAACTTCTAGTAGAATAAGCAACTGATAATTCTACACCAAATGTCTGGCTTTTAGCCAGGACTAACAACTGTTCCCTTTTTATAAGCCACATTCTGGTGACCATGGAGAGTCAAAATAGACATTTTGATTCTAGAACATTTTTTTAAAAGAAGGTGAAATCACAGTGTCATTATGCAAGCTAACTATAGGTTTAGGATGAAGAAAAAGCTTAAAAACTTTAAATTGGTTGACTGTCAATCATTCATTAAAATATTACTGTTTTTCGAATTGTTGGTACTCATTGCTATTAGAGTAGGGTTGCCAGACTTAGCAAATAAAAACAAAGGGTGCCCAGTTAAATATGAATTTCAGATAAACAAGGGATAATTTTTTAGCAGAAGTATGTCCCATGTAATATTAATTATTTATAATATTTAGTACATGAGACATATTTATACTAATAAATTATTTGTTGTTTATCTGAAATTCAAATTTCACTAATCTGGCAACTTTAACTTAGATGCATTTTCACTATGATGCCAAGAAACATGAGAAGGGCAGGGTAACATTTTAAAATTCTGATGAGATAGTTGAACTTCTTTGCTAGGTCAAAAGATAATATGACCTTTTCTTTTTGCCATTTGTCCTCTATTAAAATTAATTTTGTATTTTCCACCAAGCTCTAGAGTTAGGGTTTTTATGATTCTTTTAAAATATGTGAGGGAAAGAATATAAAGTATTGAGTACTTGCTAGATGCCAAGCATTTTTTCTAGGCATTTTAGATATTATACTACTTAAAATAATTTTCCTGTATAATTTCAGTTTGAGAGCACCTGAGCAGAATAAAATTATTATCATCTGGATGGATCTTTGTAATATATAGAGTGGCTAAGTCCATTTACGTCAATAAAAATTTATTAAACCCAAGATGAGTCAGATACTGTGCTACACAATAGCCCTAAAAAGGATAATATTTATTCATTTATCTTTAGGAAAAATATAGTCTTCATCTAAAGCACTAATGCCATTATTAGCAGCAGAACATATTAATTCAAACTTGAGAGGAAAATATAAATGAACTTTTAACAAATTTACCAATTATTCTTGCTTGTAGATATAATTATTTAGTCAACTAACATTTATTGAGTGGACACAAGTGCCAGGCAAAGAGGCTGAGGCTCTAGTTCCTGAACTCATATTGCTTACAGTCTGGTGGGGGAGACAGACAGTATGACCTTGGTTGCGAAGAACCTCCTAGAGTGTGAACCCAGTTATACATTCCAAAAAGGCTCCCCACAGTCAACTGTGTGAGAGCACCTCAAAGACTCTGTACACTCAGCACGTGAATTCAGATGACCCACTTGGCACAGTCTGGAAATCCTAAAGAGTTACAATGGGAAGCAAGTAAATAGACTTCTCTAAGAATTAAGTGTAAATATAATTTACAGGAATTGCCTTGGTGACTGACGTCAGACTACATAACACAGGTACACATTGTACTACTTGGGCTGACAATATCCCATTGGTAGATGAGGTCTACTTGAGTGTAATTGCAATTCTGTTTTTCAAATAGTCTATCATAAGGCAGACAGAATATTCCATGGTGATAGGTAGAATGTGATAGGTTTTTTCCATGAGGGAATGTCATGGGCATTCTTGTTAGGAAATGCTTGACAACAAAGACAAATAGTACACATTTGCTGAAGATACAAATCTCATATACTTATTTGTATGAATACTCACATATATTCACAAATAATCACAAATCTTTTGAAAGATTAAAGAACCAGAGCTACCTTACAACTGTAAGTGCTTGGTCAGATGCAGTGCCTCTTAAACTCAGAGTTGACTTGATAACAGTGGTTGGCATTCATGTTCTTAACATCATACGTCCTGTGGGTGTTTGAGATACTCAGATAGGCTGCAACCAGGAATTCAGGGGGAAGTAAAGCACTGAGACAATCCTCCAGTTTCGTTTAAATTAAAAAAAAAAATCCAAGATGACTGAATTGAGTGTTTGGAGACATCAGTTTTTTAGATTCTATAACTACTTAAGTTTTCCTTTTGACACACTTACTCTTTAAAGACACAATATAAGAGTATGTGAATATATCATTGAGGATATTCAAATTTTAATCAAGTCTGGTTGTTCATGTGGTTAAAGCCTCCAGTGGATTCACTCATGATTTTCAGCACCAGTGTCTTCACTTCTCTTTCATTAACGTTTAGGTGTGGGTGACCTGAAACAAATTCCATAGTGTGTTTGGGTTACCCAGGACCACCTCCAATGTATTTAGAGAGGAAGCCTAGTTAAGTGAATAGTCTTAAGGACAAGAAGTCATCAAAGGGCAGTATGCAGAACAAGATGTTAGTGTAAGGGAGAAGAATTCCTACTAGTTCTGCTTTGATGATAAGCAAGTGTGAGATGAGTTATAAACATGGGGCCATTCCTGTTTCTCCATTGGGTGCCCTTCCATCTTTTCCTGAATATCTGCAGTGAATTCTGCCCTGATTTGCGAAAACTCAGTGTCAAGTTAAAATGAACCTTACTATTTATTTCCTCAATTTGATTGTATTTGAGGCTCTTATTCTAATGCCAGTCAACTTTTGGGAAATCATCAACTTAGGACTAATTAAAGGCAAAATAATTACCAAACATCCTGCCACAGTGGAATTTGCTTTTTTCAGTAGTCTATACAAAGTCTCAATTTAATTTTTTACAAAATAATTAGTCAACTGTAATCTTTTCTGTCCCTGTTTAATGTAACTCAACAAATGTTTATCAAGAGGCTGCTTTGCACTCTGTGACGGTAATATTCAAATAGGTAAGGATTAGAGTCTTAGAATTTTATAGTTTGCAGCCAGGAATAACTTTATAAATCACCTGGCCTATGTTCCTTACTTTACAGAAGATGAAACTTCTTTTTTTTTAAGATTTTACTTCTTTGTCAGAGAGTGAGAGAGCGCAAGCAGGGGAAGTGGCAGGCAGAGGGAGAGGGAGAGGGAGAAGCAGATTCCCCGCTGAGCAGAAAGCCCGATGCAGGGCTCCATCCCAGGACCCCAAGATCATGACCTGAGCCAAAGGCAGATGCTTAACCAACTGAGCCACCCAGACATCCCTGCAACTTCTCAATCAACGAGAAATTTCATACATAGAAAGTAAGTTAGGATCAGGCCACCTACTTTAAATTACAAGTTACCATTTATTCTCTTTCAGAGTGCTGTGTGTTCTTTCAGTAAAAGTTTGAGTTCATTCCAAACCATCTTTCCAAGGGAATGAGGAAGGTGGGATTTAGGATTAGAAATCATGGTATTGCCCTTTTTCTTCCTTGCTGGGATAGAAAAGCCCAACTCCCACCTCCCCAGAGGATGTAGAAGGGCAGTAAACCAGCTTCTCATGCATCTCTTGGCTGCCTCTACTCTTTGACCAAACCTTATCCTCCCCAATGCTTTATGTGGCTCACCTGCCAGGATTGTAGATGTTTTCATTACTGGAAAAGAGATGGAATCCAAGGGCTTTAAAGGAACAGACAAAGCAACATTCCCAATTGCACATACATTTTCAAAGACATTCAGTTCCAGTATATATTCCAAGGCAAAAGGTTTTTTATTTTTTCCATGATGGTTCATAATCACATGATTGGATACAATGGGAACAAAGGAGTTTTTTACCATTAGATCTTGAGAAATACATAAATACAAGTTATCCTTTTAAATCATATAGATAAACAGAATTTGAAAGGATAGAGATCCTTTTGAGTGGCTATCTGTGAATGTTGAGCTTATGAGTGATTTTTCTTTGAGATTTTGCTTATTTCTGTGATTATTTCCAATGAATAAATAACCAGGAGAAAAATTTTTAAATCATGCTTCTTAATTTGTCAAGAGCATACAGATATGGTAATAAGGATAACTACATTTTCACCTGAAACTATTATTACACTGTATAATAACTAGCTGGAATTTAAATTAAAATTTGGAGGAAAAAAATTCTCAAATGAATAATTTCAATGCATCAATTTATACATAAATCTGAATTTAATTTTAAATATAAATTTAATAAATGGCATTTTAGTGAAAAAAAATAGAATAACTATATTCTTTGTGTGGTGGTATACAAATGCAGAGACAAAACAAACAAGCAAACTGAATGGTTAAAAAGGATTAAAGACCATGGAATATTATGAATCAAACTAATGTCTATTGGTAGGGATCGGTTCAATTCAATGCAAGACTATGAGCATATAAAAAGGATGTTGTATATTTGCATATATTACGTGAGAAAATGTCCATCATAAATGTTACATAACTTGATGTGTAGTATGAACCTATTTAAGTTAAAGAGCACTGAAAGGACATATTAAACTCTTAGAAGTATTTTGTTTTATTCTGAGGGTGGGATTACAAGGAAAATTTAACTTTCCTACTTTTATACTATATTAGTTTGCTAGAACCGCCATAACAAAATACCGCAGATTGGGTGCCTTAAACAACAGAAATTTATTTCTCACAATTCTGAAGGCTAGAAGTCCAAGATCAAGGTGTCAGCAGGTTTGGTTTCTTTTGTGTCCTCTCTCTTTGCTTTGCAGGTGACCACTTTCTCCCTGTCTTCACACAAGGATCCCTAGGTCTATGGGTTATCTCCTGAATCTCGTCTTATAAAAACACCAGTCAGATTGGATTAGGACCTATCCTAAAGGCCTTATTTTAACTTAATCATCTCTTTAAAGACCTTAACTCTAAATACGAATATGCTGAGGCACTAGGTTAGGACTTCAACATATGAATTTGGGGAGTGTTGAGAGGGGGCACAATTCAGCCCATAACATATACTTTAGTATTTTCTTAATTTTTTTTCTCCTATAAATATTTATTAATTTTACAACCAGCAAACAACCACAAATATTCAACTTTGAACAGCACTATTCAAGTAAATAAATATTGTGTATTTCTGTCTTCCAGGAGGAAATGGTTCCTGGATAATGGTTCTTATCTGTGCAAGTATTTTCTTATGGCGGCTTGTGATTTCATTATTCATTTAATTTTATAATCATTACTATTTTACATTTTCTTTAAATATGGGTCCTTCGAGATTCTATTTTTTCTAAGTATAAAATTCCAGGGGCGCCTGGGTAGCTCAGTTGGTTAAGCGGCTGCCTTCGGCTCAGGTCATGATCCCGGGGTTCTGGGATCAAGCCCCGCGTCAGGCTCCCCGCTCAGTGGAGAGCCTACTTCTCCCTCTCCCTCTGCCTGACACTCTGCCTACTTGTGCCCTCTCTCTGTCTCTGTCAAATAAATAAATAAAATCTTCTAAAATAAATAAATAAATATAAAATTCCAGTATAACTATGGAAAGTAAGCATAGATAAAATGGTATTAGCTAAATGATCTTCGATAAAAAATATGACTTCTTAATCCTGAGTTCATAAAGTCATCATGAGGATCATAAACTCATATCTACACTGGGATTATTTTGAGCAAATCTGTTTCAATGCTATTGATGAATATGGAAAAAGATATAAAATATTTAAGTTTGATTATTAGACCTATAAATTACAGTCTTTCCTAAGTTTTATTAGTGATGCATTTTGTTGTATAATATGTATGTGTTATGTTGCATTTGCTGTATTATGTTGTATAAATAAGAAAACTATTTCAGGGATGCCTGGGTGGCTTAGCCGGTTAAATGTCTGCCTTTGGCTCAGGTCATGATCCCAGGGTCCTGGGATCGAGTCCCACATCAGGCTCCTTGCTTGGTGGGGAGCCTACTTCTCCCTCTGCCTGCCGCTCCCGGTGCTTGTGCTCTCTCTCTCTCTCTGACAAATAAAATCTTTAAAAATTAAAAAAAAATGGAATATGTTTAAAAAAAAGAACTATTCCAGTGAGTGGAAAAAGAAAAGCATAATTTCTTTTATTTTTTTTAAAGAACTTTTTTTTTAAGATTTTATTTAATTATTTGAGAGAGAGGGAATGAGAGATAGAGAGCACGAGAGGGAAGAGGGTCAGAGGGAGAAGCAGACTCCCCGCTGAGCAGGGAGCCCGATGTGGGACTCGATCCCGGGACTCCAGGATCATGACCTGAGCTGAAGGCAGTCGCTCAACCAACTGAGCCACCCAGGCACCCAAGCATAATTTCTTTTAAAATCCTAGGAAAGTTGATAGTAATAGAGTTTGAATATTAAATTTTTCTATATATAATCTCAATATCCTATCTAATAAGCTAAGGATTTATATATGTATTTATGCAAATGATGAGAAAAGATCAAGCTATAGATTTCATTTCCAATGAGCTTGCAGTCAAGTTGAGGAGGGACAGATAACAAAAATGAAAGGGTGACTAGTACAAGGTAGTAAGTAATGGCAAATTATGATTGGTGTTGTAGGTCTAAGAAAACATAAAATCATTATGAATTTGGGTAACTGGAGGAGGTACTGGAAAGGAGTTGTGACTAGATCCAGGCCTTGAAGGATTGGCAATAAATAGACAGAAGGAAAAAGGAGGTAGGATCTCCCAGACAAGATGATAATATGGAGATGAGGGTAGAGATAACGGTAATGAGAATGATGCACTTTGAGAACAATTAGTACATTGTAGAGTTAGAGAGAATGAGAATATGATATGAAAAACAAAGCTGAATAAGTAAGTACATGCTAAGTTACAGAGAACTGTGAAAGCAAGGGAGAGAAGTTTGGAACTGACCCCATTAGACAACTGGAGCCAGTTTTTATTTCCAAGGAGGGGAAAGAAAATGTTAGAGATTAGAGAGACTCACCTGGCAGCAGTATGTAAAGCCATCTGGAGGAAGGAAGATTTTCAGAGAAGACAACTAGGTTGCATGTGCTTAAGGTGAGAGAGAAGGATAGTTGTAAGAGATATTTCAAAGGAAGAAATGACCGGGTTGTAATACAAAAGAAATACTTATTTGACCCAGCTTGTTCCCTGACCTCTGTAGCATCCCCTCCCCAGAGATGGAGCCATATAAATCCCCTCCTGATCCCAGTTTCCAGAACCTATTCTAATCTCAGAAATTAAATACTTCTTAGCTCTAGGCTAACACTCAGTGGTTCAGCATCAGATCTTTCTCTCGTGGGGTCCAAGTTTGATTACTATGCTTCTTCTTAAAATTGAGACTTGAGACTTGATCCCTTATTAATTTCCCTTTTTAGAATCTTTTAATTACTCTAGTTCCCTATTAGGATTGGGTTCTGCCTTATTCTTGCCAGTTCCCCTTCCAAGAATGAATGTTTTCCTTGAAACTAAAATAACAAAAACAAACAAACAAATCTGAGAAAAAAAAATAATAAGCCAAAATGGTAAATGTGATTATTTGCATAGTAAGATTACTCTTTCATTTTGCTTTCTTGGTTATCTAAGCTTTCTTGATGAAGCATGCAGTTTATTTTTTAATACAAAAACAAAAAATAAACATAAGCATTAAAGGGAAAAATAATTGGTTGATATGAGTTATTGCTTACAATACCAAAGTTGATGGCATTGTTAAGATAAGAAACACATCTTGTCAAAGGAAATAAAAAAAGAAACTCATTTCCTGCTTATGGGTGAAAAGCATGAGGACATTGCTTCATTCTAACAAATTCA
The DNA here is from genome assembly GCF_009762305.2 of Zalophus californianus. Taxonomy (NCBI): domain Eukaryota; kingdom Metazoa; phylum Chordata; class Mammalia; order Carnivora; family Otariidae; genus Zalophus; species Zalophus californianus. The sequence goes on along the minus strand of NC_045598.1, from coordinate 138,024,085 downwards.
GAGAAATCATCTGCCTTCTCAGTTCTCATTCTAACATGGAAATAGTGTTTTCTGTATAAGTTTAGCCACAAGGAGCCGTGGGATAAGGCTGTGTGCCCTGAGGAGACAGGCTGGTTTCAGTCAGTAACTTGTTGGCATATAATACTCAGTTCTTTTTAGGCAGTACAAAACTGCTTTGACCTGATCTGACAACTATTTCCTAATGGTTACATCTAGGCCAGACACAGAATAGAAATTTGACCTGAGAAGTCTTCCTTTAAGAACTGACCTAAAAATATTTTTCTCCTCCGGTTTTGGAGGATATTTGTCTCTAATGATGAGAACTCTGATGACATATAAGGGTGTTCACAGTTGAACTCTGACCACCCACCTGAGTGGAGTCAACTTAATGAGAGTATACAGGTGCCACATTAGCCCCCATCCCAACTGAGCCCTACATCCTCCCAGGGAGTATGGCACCACCATTAGGCAGTGATGTGGATGACTCTTGGGTATAGGAAAGAGATCCCTTATCCCCCAGAAGAGCTTCAGTCAAAAAGGGCTCCTTATCATCTAAGCCAGCGAGTCTCAACCCTAGCCACACCACAAAATCACTTGAGGAGTTTGTAAAAATTATCACTGTCTATGCTCCCCCCATTTTAATTAAATCAGAATCTCTTGTGAGTATGGCCCAAGCATCAATGTTGGTTTTTGTTTAACACCCCATGGTTAAGAGTCACCAGTGTAGGCAATCTAGATGTTTCAAGGAACAGAACAGAATCAATGCAGTTACTCTGAGCTGATACTGCACCTAGAAAACCCCAGTGTTCAGGAGAATGCTGGGAGAGTTACAACCCCTGGGAAGCTCACCTTGGTATACCATCAGACTTGCTTGCCCTGGCACCATAACTCCTGCTGCCTATGATATCCATGAATGACACTAGCCTATGTGACCCTGAGCCTACAACGAAAATTTATGCTAATCTGTTTGCCCCATTCTGTGGCTGGATGCAAGTGTGCGCGTACACACACCCTTCCACCTGGGTTCTACAACAAAGCATTAAATGCTACTGGGTTTGTTTGTTTGTTTTCTCAAATGCAGACTTTTCCTTTCTACAACCTTACCTTTTGGATCTGATATGTTCTGTATATAATTATATTTTGTCATGTCTGTTCACCCTAAAACCATTGCTCCGTGGAGATCTTTGTTCTACTTTACTGGCTCCAAAAATGAATCTAACCTACCTGGGCAGTTAGCCATTGTCATCACTTGCTCACATTTAAAATCACTAATCCTAGTGTCACTATGACACAATATTGAAAAAGTATAAAATTGTAAAGATCTTTGTAAAATTCATTTAAATTCTCAACTCCTTTAAAGCAAATTCGTACTCTACCCATTGAAATTTTTTGCCTTATTTCTGTTTTTAAAAAATAATCTCAATCTCTGTGGACTTCAATTTCCTCATCTTTAAATGAGAGGATTATGGGGTGCCTGGGTGGCTCAGTCAGTTGAGTGTCTGCCTTCGGCTTGGGTCATGATCTCAGGGTCCTGGGATCAGCCCCATATGGAGCTCTCTGCTCATTGGGGAGTCTGGTACTCCCTCTCACTCTCCCTCTGTGCTCTCTCTCTCTTTCTCTCTCTCAAATAAATAAAATATTTAAAATAAATCAATAAAATGAGGGGATTAGGGGCACCTGGGTGGCTCTGTTGGTTAAGCATCCGACTCTTGATTTCAGCTCAGGTCATGATCTCAGGGTCCTGGGATCAAGCCCCGTGTAAGGCTCCATGCTCAGCATGGAGTCTGCTTGTCCCTCTCCCTCCCCCTTTACCCCTCCTCCACTGCCCCTCTCCCACCCTGCCCCATGCATGCATGAGCTCTCTCTAAAATAAATAAATACATAAATACATAAAATCTTGAAAAAAAAATAAAATAAAATGAGGGGATTAGACAAGATAATCAAGTCCCATCTAACTCTCTGACTTTATGAGTCATTTCTACAACTTATTTTTCCCCTAACCCATGGGAAACAATCCTAAACAATCCATACTAGGTATTGTTTTTAACAAAACATATTTACCGGGGCGCCTGGGTGGCTCAGTTGGTTAAGCGACTGCCTTCGGCTCAGGTCATGATCCCAGGGTCCTGGGATCTAAACCCGCATCAGGATCCCTGCTCCGTGGGAGGCCCGCTTCTCCCTCTCCCACTCCCCCTGCTTGTGTTCCCTGTCTCACTGTTTCTCTCTCTGTCAAATAAATAAAATCTTAAAAAAAAAAAAACATATTTACCCATGAGATAGGATATATTTTGAAATAAATTTTTTTAAAAGGCATTTCTTTCTAATAAAATCAGAAGAGCTCGTTTCAAGTCCTAGTTCTTCTAAGTCATGTAACTTTGGGCAAAGTGCCAAGGTGGCTTAGTGTTCACATTTGTTATTGTTAAAATCACTACCATTTACCTCAAAAAGGGCTTTAAATATTGAAGTACTTATGAATGAAATAGGGGTTTATTTTCTATTAAGTGGTTGCAAGGAAAAAATGAGATAAAATGACCAAAACCTCTGAAAAGTTTTAAAAAAACTTTAAAATTTTTACCAATGCAAGGTCTTTGTAGCAAATCTTGATTTACATATGTGTGAGCTAATATAGGCATTTTCACATTCCATGCCTTTCTGAAATTGGAAACTGGCTAAATAAAGTGATCTTTTTTTCAATGCACTCAATTCTAAAAAACACACTTCAGCTGGACTCTAACAGTATTTCACCTCTGAAAAGTAATTTATAGTGTCTGAAATATGCTCACTCAAATTATGTAATCTTCCCAAACAAATTTTGACAGGAAAGGCAGGTATTTGCAATCCCATTTTTCAGATGTGAAAACTGAGACCGAGTATGATTTCTTTTCACTATGCCAGAAGTTTTCTAATTGTTCCATGTTTAACGTGCTTACTAAGATCTCAAGGAGATATGTGGTTTGTTTTTTGTTTTGGGGTTTTTTTTTTTTTTTTAGTTCTAATCTAGAACTAGAAGCTCAGAATCACGCATCTGATTTTAAAGTGGATTATATTACTACATATTTTGTCCACACCCATGGCTTTTGTAAACTGCATCATGACTGTGTTTAAGAAACTTGCCATAAAACCCCATAGGCTTCTCTTGCTGTTGCGGAAGTAGGCCTCAATGCACACCAAACTGGAAAATCATGTTATAACCATCCATACCAACTTGTCTGAAATCTAACTTGAGAAAAGGTTAATTGTAAATATCTCCAAAGGAATTTGGTCCTGAAAGAATGTGAAAAAATGGGCATGAACAGCAGGCCACGCCTCTAAATTTAGGAAGGCATTCAGTGGCTAGTGTCTATGTGGAGAGACCAGGAAGAGTCATAAGGCCGCAGGGAGTTTCCAGGGTGATGACAGACCATCTCCTCCTCTTCCCACAAGATAGAGTGGGGATTTCTTCCATTGCTGAACAGTCCTTAGGACTTCCCCAGGCTCCTTAAGAAAAGGTACCAAAATGGAGATCCCCACTGTTGGGGACTCCTGAAGGTTCCTTTAAGCTGGGGTTCTTAACCCAAGCTGCATTTGAGAAACACTGGGGGAGTTTATAAAATACATCCCTGGACTCCATCCCAGATCAGTGAAATCACCTGGCTGGAGATGACAGGCTTAGGTTGTTTTAGAACCTTCTGGGTGAGGTTACTATAGAGAAGTTGAGAACCACTGCTTTAGGCTCTCTGCCTGATCACCACAAGGGCCCTTGCACCCCACTTTCATGATCACTCAGAAAACTGGAGCATATGAAGATTTGGGGTTTGACACTCTTTTTCTTTCCTATCCTTCAATAGCCTTCTCCATCCCTCTTCATAACCTAGTGCTCTTATGTTCTATTTGTTTCTGCCTCTCTCCTATATCTCCTCTCCTACAGACATCAGTTCACAGGAAATGATCACGAACCCATTTACATTAAAATATATAAAATTGATTACCTTAAATGACCATTCTGGTCAGTGGCCTTAATATATTATTCATGTATACTATAGAATACAGTTAAGGGAATAGAGCTTTTATATACCATGGACAATGGGCTTTGGTGGGGTGCCCCCATACCACATCCTCCATGACACCCATGCTTAGGAAAAGCAGCATCTGTTTGTCCAGAAGAAGCCTGCTTCCTTTGCCCTACTGATCAGAACTCTGAGGGCTTCACTTGACACAAATGTGTTTTGGTTGGGTGCCCTTGGGAGCAAACTCTACAAAACCTAAAAGAAGCAGAGAAACAGAAAAAAGTATGTGTTGCCATCCAAAGACATTCTGTATGACTTGAAAAGTGATCCGAAAGCAGAAAAATTCTGTTATGCCAAGGACCAGCTCCCCTTTCCCTGAAAAAGGAATATTTTGCTCTGAGCAAACATAAGGCGATGGAATATAATTCAGGAGTAAGAAATCAAATAAATATTTAGCTGTATCTTATTTAACTGTATGATAAACAGTCAAAACCAAACTGGATGTATCTTGTGTGGTTTGAATTGAAGCCGATAGATCAGCGAGAGTGTGAAGGATGAGTCATTTCATGCTTTCAGGATGTTTCACAGGAGAATGGGCACTGCTGCCCAAACAGTGCAGGTTTGAAACAATCCAAACAGCAAAAGCCCTGTGCTCATCACAACCTCTTTCCATCAAAATCAGTTTTACTGTGTTTACATCCTCTGGGAAAGTCACCACAGAACAAATAATGAGACTTTTGTGCATACAGCATAGCAGTTATCAGAAGAAACCAAAAAGTTGTCCTTTTAGAGTGGCTGGTTTAAAATATTTATTTACTGAATGCAACCAATGTTTGAGCCCAGAGTGCTTATTAAATATCATGTCCAGGATTTGAAATGTGACAAGCTAACTTCATTATAAATGACATACGAATAATGTGGGAGACTTAACTATGTTGCTAACTCACCCAAGAGCTCTGAACCAAATTTCTGTGAGTAATGTGTTATCAGAGAAGGTGAGGGGCAAAGAGATAGAGCAGATAAGTCTATATTCTGTCCTAAGACCTAACGTGTGACTGATGAAGGGCTGTCACGGTCAAGGATGAGAAGAGAACAAACGGACAATTGATACAAATACATTAAATTCACAAAAACTCTTCAGGACCTGACTTTATAAAACAGAAGCAGCACCAGCCAAGACATTTTTAGATGGCCCTTTTGTGGTAAAAATAATTTGAGGTTATTCTATTCTTAGAAGTTTGGAAGGAATCTGTTGACATATGGCTCTAACAAATTACAAACACCCCCAAATTTTTGTTAGGAAAACATACTGCCAACTATGAAACGTGTAGCTCATTACTATTTGGGAAATGCTTCTATAATAATTTAATAATAATCATAGCACTACTTTTAACTTCTGACTGTTTTAGAAATACTATCAACCGTATCCTGTTGGCTAACTTCACATTAGAGGTTTCGAATTTACTGTGATAACAGAAGTAATAATAATAATAATAATGGCATCTAACATTCATTAAACCCTATCCATGTGCCCAGAGTTGGGTCAGGAACTTTGTGTGTATTATGCCATAAAATCATCATTGTTTCCATTTTTGCCTCTGAGGAAAGTGGCTCTGAGAAGTGAAGTGACTTGCCCAGTCATGGCCACTCTGCATGGGCTGCAGATTTCAGTTCCAGGTTCATCTAGTTTGCATATCCTTGCTCTTATTCACTACACTAGATTGTTTCCTCATAGAAATTCATCAGCAAACTAAGAAAATACAGTCTAGCTAAGCTATAAGGTGGAAATATAGACCTGTCCAGTTGGGTAATATTGAAATATTTCTCTAGCACTTTATATCACTTAGTAGCATTTTTATTTTTTTTTAAAGATTTTATTTATTTATTTGAGAGAGAGAGAATGAGAGAGAGAGAGCACATGAGAGGGGGGAGGGTCAGAGGGAGAAGCAGACTCCCCACCAAGCAGGGAGCCCGATGCAGGACTCCATCCAGGGACTCCAGGACCATGACCTGAGCCGAAGGCAGTCGCTTAAACGACTGAGCCACCCAGGCGCCCCACTTAGTAGCATTTTTAAAAAAAAATTTGTGGAAGACAAAATAAAACAAGAAAATAAACATTATGTTATGGGAGAAAATCTTCACAACTTTGAGGCAAGCAAAGGCTTCTTGAGATACAAGCTCAAATAATAAAGAAAAAATTTGGTAAGTTGAACTACATCAAAATGTCTTCTCTTCAAGGGACACAAGTAGGAAAATGAAAGCAATCTGTCCACTGGGAGAAAATATATGTGGTGCAAATACCTGACAAAGGACGTGTGCCCAGAATATATAGAGAATTCTTACCACTCAGTAAGAAAACAACCCAGTTAAAACCGTGGGCAAGTGACTTGAACTGCTACGTTACCAAAGAAGATATATGGATGGCTGATAAGCAAATGAAAAGACACTTAACACTATTAGTCATAGAGAAATGCAAATTTAAACCACAAGGAGATACCACTACCCACCTACTAGTATAGCTAAAATTAAAAAGACTGAAAATATCAAGTGTTCCCAAGGATGTAAGAGCAACTAGAATGCTCATATGTTGCTGGTGAGAATGTAAAATGGTACAATACTTTGGAAAACAGTTTGGCAGTTTCTTATAAAGTTAAATATGTACTTACCATATGACCCAGCAATTGTAGGGATTTACCCAAGAGAAATGAGAACATAGCCATGCAAAGTTTTATACAGAAACAAATTATTTTATTTTTTTTAAAGATTTTATTTATTTATTTGACAGAGAGAGACACAGCAAGAGAGGGAACACAAGTGAGGGAGAGGGAGAAGCAGGCTTCCCGCCGAGCAGGGAGCCCGATGTGGGGCTCGATGTGGGGCTCGATCCCAGGACCCCGGGATCATGACCTGAGCCGAAGGCAGATGCTTAATGACTGAGCCACCCAGGTGCCCCAATATACAGAAACATTTTAGAATGTTTATTCACCTTTACTTGTAAGAGTTCCCAACTTGGAAACAAATCAAATGGCCATAAACTGATGAATTAATAAACAAGTTGTGGTACATCCGTAAAATAGAATACTCCTCAGAAATAAAAATGAACTACTGATATATGCGATAATATGGATAAGTCTTCAAAAATTATGCTGAATGAGAGATACCAGACACAAAGAGTATATACTGTAACAGTTCCATCTATAGAAATTCTAGATGATCTGCATCATCTATTTTTCTCTATTGGATCTTTCCTATTAGAATAAAACACGTTGTTCTTTCTCCCACACCCAACCCATCATTAAAGAACACATCAGTTGTTGCCTGGAGCCAGGGTTGGGGAGATAAATTTACTGCAAAGAAAGGAGCAAAAGGAAGCTTTTTGACCTGATAGAAATGTTCTATATCCTCATTGTGGTCGTAGTTACATGTGTATAAATGTGTCAAATTCATGAAAGACACACTTAAAAAATGAGTGTTTTGAACTGTATGTAAACTACATCTGTGTGTGTGTGTGTGTGTGTGTTTGTGTGTGTGTGTGTGTGTAAAGTTAAATGTTAGCAAATGGTAAAACAGCAAGGAAGAATGGGAATGTGGTGTTGATGTCATTTTTAAGTAGGTAGAAGCAGGGAGACCAATTAGGAGATTATTATAGGAGAGAGACGATGATGATTTAGTTAGACCATAATGGCAGCAATAGAGATAGTGAAAAGTGATCTGATTTGGATAGATCTTGAAGGCAGAGCCAATCGGATTCACTCATAAATTGTATTTGGGGTGTGAGTAAGAGAGAGGAGTCAGGTACGAGTCCAAGATATTAAGCCTGAGCAACTGTGAGGATGGCATTGAGTTGGCACAAGCCTTCATGGAGAGGTCTTCAGGGAAAGACCAGGAATTCAATTAGGACATGTTAAGTTTGAGATATATGTTAGACATCCAAGTAGAGATATTGAGTAGGCAGAGATGAATCTAGAGTTCAGAGGAGAATTCTAGACTGAACGTATATGTTTAGAAGTCATTGCCCTATTTATGGTTTTTAAAGCACCAGACTGGATGAGTTCACCAAGAGAGTAGAGAGAGAAAAGAGTTCCAAGGACTGAGCCTGTCACACTTCAATGTCAAGAAGTCAAGGAGAGGAAGAGAAACCAGGTTGGAGACAGAAGGATAGACCAATGAGCAAGGAGGAAAACCAGGAGTGTGCATTTTTTTCCTAGAAACCTGGGGGGGGGTGTTTTTTTATATTTTTTTAAGATTTTTTTATTTATTCATTTGAGAGAGAGAGAGGGAGCACGAGCAGGGGGAGGGGTAGTGTCAGAGGGAGAGGGAGAAGCAGACTCCCCGATGAGCAGGGTCCCCAAGGTGGGGCTCAATCCCAAGACCCCGGGATCATGACCTCAGCCAAAGGCTGATGCTTAACTGACTGAGCCACCCAGATGCCCCTGGGAAAAGTGTTATTGAAAAGGGAATGAGGGCGCCTGGGTGGCTCAGTTGGTTGAGCGACTGCCTTCGGCTCAGGTCATGATCCCAGGGTCCTGGGGTCGAGTCCCATATCGGGCTCCCTGCTCAGCAGGGAGTCTGCTTCTCCCTCTGACCCTCTTCCCTCTCATGCTCTCTATCTCTCATTCTCTCTCTCTCTCAAATAAATAAATAAAATCTTTAAAAAAAAAAAAAAAGGAAAAGGGAATGAATACCTGTGCTAAATCCTACTGACAGTTCAAGTAAATTGAGGACTGAGCTGACCATTGGATTTGGCAATGTGATGGTCCATGGTAACTTTGACAAGAGTAGTTTGGTGGAGTAGCGGGGCAAGGCCTCACTGGAGAGAGTTAAACCAAGTGTGTGAGGAAAGTGAATGGAGACAGCAGTGTAAAAAAAAAATTTAAAGGACTCTTGTTATAACAAGGGAAGTAAAATGGCACAGGAACCAAAGGGAAAAGGAGGGATAGAGAAAGGACTTAGGAGACATAAAAGAAATTAACAGGGTTGATGCTGATGAGAATGACCCGGGAGAGAGGAAGAATTGGCAATGCAGGGAAGAGGAGGGATGACTACCAGTACAAGGTCTTTGAGTTAGCAGGAGGGGTTGGGAGTGAGCAGCAGGATAGGCCATAATTTGAGAAACGTAAAACAGGAAAGGACCCTCAATCAGACTTCCAATGACACATATGTCGTGATTCTCTGGGTGCTCCCAGTGTAGCCCTGGCTCGATATCTTCCAGATGTGGACCATAAAGAAAACCCTCCCCTTGCTCGACTGAATGCCTGGCCTCTCACCCCACTATGACCCTGGCTGGCTGTCCATGCCACGAATCCTATTGCCAAGTTTCTGAATGTTGCAAACACCCTTCTCCGATTTATGGGATGTGACGTTTCCTTAAAAGTAGCAAATACATTTCTTTTTCTCTTAATTCTGACATTTTTCACGTTTGATGGATGTTGAATTATTCTCCCAAATAGTTTCTGGCAGGATGAAACCAAGTGAGCTTATTTTAGCTCTCCGTTGTTTTTCCTGCGGCATTTTCTCTTATGCCAGCCCAGCTAAGGAATGAGGCATGGTGGTGAGTGGCTGCTGTGGAACTAGCAGGCTGTGTTCCTAATCCAGGAGGTAGGTCAGGGAGCAGTCCTGTGGAGTCCACAGAAACCACAAAGTTAAAAAAAAAAAAACACTTTGTAAACAAAGCCACTAAAAAAACAATAAGGGTTACATAAAGTCTCTGACTGGCCAGTTATATCATCTGAGATGCAGTACAAGAATTTTTAGCAAAAAACCCCAAGGTATATATCGTAGGACGAAGCCTTAATACCCTTGCCTGATCAGTTCAACCACTGTAGTAGTGATGCCTTGACTGCCAGGAGCATAAATATTTTGAAAGTCTTTGCCATTTGTATTATTATAAGAGTGAGTTTCTAGTTTCCATGTGATAGAATTGAAGTACATGCTGCTATAATTACCTTCCTATCTCTGGTTATGCTGCAGGAAAAAATATGGTTATGTGAATTCATTCAAAAACTTTAACAACAGCCTTCTATGTGTCAGGCGTTGTTCTAGCCAGCGGGGATTTTAAAATGATGAAGGCATGCTTCCTGCTTTTTGGGATCTCACTGTCTAGCTGGGGAGACAAACAAGAAGGGAAGTGCAGTAGGTGGTAAATGCATTGAAAGTGATCGATAGGTTATTAGATCTATCCTTAGCCCACCTGCGGGGGTCTGAGAGGCTGAGAGGCCTCTAGAAGTTTCACAGATCATGGGAACACCAGAAACCAAACAGACGACAAGATGAATGGGGAACCCATGATGTTCAACATTTCTGAACCACAGAGTAGGAAATTGGGATGGGTTGAGCCTTAGAGCTAGAGCGGCAGGCAAAGGTAAATAGGGGCCAGCCTTGAATGCCACATGAAGGCATCAAGTAGGTAGTGGACATCTACTGGAGGCTTTAACAGGGGAGTGACGTGGTCAAATCTTTCTTTCTTTCTTAATTAAGTAAATAAGTAAGTAAGTAAGTAGGCTCTACACCCGACGTGGGGCTTGAACTCATGACCCTGAGATCAAGAGTTGCATGTTCTATTCAACTGAGCCAGCCAGGTGCCCCTCAAATTTTTATTTTATTTTATCTTATTTTTTTAAAAGATTTTATTTATTTATTTGACAGAGAGAGACACAGGGAGAGAGAGGGAACACAAGCAGGGAGAGTGGGAGAGGGAGAAGCAGGCTTCCCACGGAGCAGGGAGCCCGATGCGGGGCTCAATCCCAGGACCCTGGGATCATGACCTGAGCCGAAGGCAGACACTTAACGACTGAGCCACCCAGGCACTGCTCAAATTTTTATTTTAGATAGATTTCTGGTGAAGGGATTTTAGGGGCCAGTGTAAGTTGGATTGTCCAAGAAGCATACCCTGAACCAAGGACTTGAGTTCAAGTCATTTTTTTAAGGAAATGATCCCACAAGAAACTGGTAAGGAAGTAGAAGAAACAGGATCGGGAGAGGCAAGAAGCCAAGCAGAAGAGCCGTTTCAAGTTAAGTCCCAGACAGCCTGATCCTGTGAGGAACTCTGGAATATAAATTACACTTCAGAGTTGGCCCCACCTTAAGGCAACTTGAGCTGGGTTTTTGTACGCCCACACCAATCAGTTGTCATCTACTGCCCAGCCTGGGGAAAATGAAGACTCTTGGGTAGTTCCTGTTTTCCCTATCGGCTAGCAGCTTCATTGCCAAAGGACAGTCCTCTTTCACTTACAGGCACTGGCAAAGCCTGCAGAAGCTGGGGGATGTAAAAAACTGAGCTGCTGAAAGAGATGGAAGCAATTTGAACGGGGCACCAACAGTATCCACGGGGGAATAATTTTTGTTTGGTTGGTTTTGGAATAATTTTTGAACTATGTTTTAAATAAGTAATTTGTTCAATAGATAGCTTGAGCCCCGACCCCATTCCTAAATCTTACCCCATCCCCAACTGACGTTTCACTTCTAAATGATTGATGGCATCATCAGCATCCTTGGGCTAACTAAAGGGATAAAGGCCAAAGTGGTAATTGGCGATGAAGTAAGGATAATGAGAGCACACATTAATGACTGGTAATGAAAAACAGTGGTTTTTTTTTTAAAGATTTGTTTGAGGATGGGGGAGAGCAGAACTGGGGGAGGGGCAGAGGGAGAAGCAGACTCCCTGCTCAGCAGGGAGCCCGCCTCTGAGCTGGATCCCAGGACCCTCAGATCCTGACCTGAGCTAAAGACGCCCACTGAGCCACCCAGGCGCCCCAAGAAACAACGATGCTTTTAAAACTGAGTCAAACATCTCCAATAGCAATATTTCCAAGTAAAAGAGTATGTATAAAAATGGCATTTATGGGGCGCCTGGGTGGCTTGGTCATTAAGCATCTGCTTTCAGCTCAGGTCATGATCCCAGGGTCCTGGGATCGAGCCCCACATCAGGCTCCTGCTCCACGGGAAGCCTGCTTCTCCCTCTCCCACTTCCCCTGCTTGTGTTCCCTCTCTCACTGTGTCTCTCTCTGTCAAATAAATAAATAAAATATTTAAAAAAAAGAAAAGGCATTTACCTGGCTTGAGATGAGAAGCCAGTTAAGAGGGTGTTGCCATATGAGGGTGAGGAATGAAAAGGGTTAAGAGCCCCTCTTGGGCTCATTAGACCTGTCCCCTTGGGAAGGGCAGCTGGGTGGGCTCTGCCCTTGGAACATGATGCCTTTTATTTTACACATAATGTCTATGTCTCCAGAATAGGGATGCTTGGGACTGGCTGACTTGCCACAGTTAATAATTATATATTTTTGGAGCTTCTGCTCATTAAATCTTCAATAGTCTAGACAGTATCTAAAGAAACAAGGCTCCTTGAACACTGTCAACTGTGTTGATTTAGCTTTTAACTTCATATTGGTCCCAAATCATAATCTGAGATAAATATTAAAAGCAGATCTGGATCAATGGCTCTCAACAGGGGAGAGGGAGTGCAGTTTTGCCCCTCAGGGGACAATTGGCAATATTTGGAGATCCTTTGGGTTGTCATAACGGGATTGTTCACAGAGTGCTGCTAAGTATCTAGTGGGAAGAGGCAGCAAGATGCTGGTAAGCATTGCACAATGCACAAGACAGTCTCCTTCAACAAATAATGATCTGGTCCAAAATGTAAAACACAGCAGGGTTATAAAATCCTGATTTAGATAGGTCTGTGGCAGTTGGAAAATACTGCAACAACAATAAAAACAAAAAAAAGGAGAGAATATTGGGGAATGTCCAACTTGGAGTCCAGTGACCATATCTTAGCTTCTCTAACCTCTCTGCTTGGCAACTCATCCTATGTAATCTGTACCTCCTCATCCATCAAGGTCCATCTCAAAAGCCCATCTCCTCAAACATACTCCTTCCCTCCTTTGTATCCCTATTGCTTGGTGGTCCATTATGACATCACCTTACTTTGCCTTGTGTTAGTGTCTTTTTGGAACTTATCTCACTTCCACCTATGTGACAGGAAGTCACACAGGGGCCTCCAAGTTTGACATTCCCCAATATTCTCTCCTTTTTTTTGTTTTTGTTTGTTGTTGTTGTTTGGTTGAGTCAAATAAAAATGGATTAAGTTTAATGACTTGCTCAGTTTATATCTAGTGATGGGATGAGTCAGAGTAGACAACGATGTTTACTTTTAGTCTACTTTTGGTCTGTCGTTTTCAGTCTTCTCCCTGGAATGTTTCAGTGAACTCAAGGGAATTGAATGATCCTTGTCCATTTTCCTTTTGTTTCACTGCCAGTTCCCTTATAAGAAGTGGCCCCAACCATGGGATTCTTTGGGAAACAAGTCCAGAACTCTAGTGAGTAGATGGTCAGTCAAGAATAAACACTGAAAGAGAGAATACTCCAAGCCTTAATATATTTAGATGTTTTCAGATGGGGTGGTAGGCAGAATTATGGCCTCCCAATGATGCCCATGTCTAATTCCTGGAAACTGTGAATATGTTACATTACATGGCAAAGGAGAGTGAGGTAGCAGATGGAATTAAGGTTGCTAATCAGCTGACTTTGCAGTGATTGATTATTGGATTATGGGGGGGCAGTATAATTACAGGGATCCTTAAATGTGGAAGCGGGAAACAGAAGAAGTGTCAGAGTGATGTGAGACCTACCATTGCTAACTTTGAAGATGGAAGAAGGGACCATGCATCAAAAGCAAAGTGGGTAAGCAGCTAAAAGCTGCAAAAGGAAACATGTACTTCCCTACAGCATCCAAATGAAATCCACCCCTGCCAAATTTTTTATTTTGGCCCATTGAGCCCTATTTCAGAATTCTGACCTCCAAAACCATAAGATAATAACATATGTTGTTTTAAGCCACTAACTGTATGGTAATTTGTTACAGTAGCAATAGGGAACTAATACAGGTGGAAGCTTAAGTTTGTTGTCTGCACAAATCAGGTGACCACTTTATGCAGCAATTCATAAAAAATTGCATCTTACTGTACAATTTTCTAAAGTTTCTTCCTGATCACACAAAGTTCCTGACACAAGGGGGAAGAAAATTGGAAAAGCGTAAACTGAGATAATTAAGGGGCGCCTGGGTGGCTCAGATGGTTGGGCGTCTGCCTTTGGCTCAGGTCATGATCCCAGGGTCCTGGGATCGAGTCCTGCATCCGGCTCCCTGCTTCTTGGGAGCCTGCTTCTCCCTCTGCTTCTCTCTCTCTCTCTCTCTCTCCCTCTGTCTCTCATGAATAAATAAATAAAATCTTAAAAAAAAACCTGAGATAATTAAGGACAAGCCTGAATCTTATCAAGATTTCAATGACTGAAGTAAGAAAAATGGCGTCAAGATGGCCTTATTTTCCAGGCTCTGTTTCTTGAGACTCCCAGATACCTCATATTCAGAAAAAGAGTGGAAATAAAAAAGGTCTAGAGCTAAAAAAAAAAAAAAAAAACAACTTTAAAATACTATGCTTCCCCACCTGGGAAACCACTTCATTTGCATAAGACCCTAAGAATGGAGTTGGGGGGATTGGTATGGACAGAAGCGAGATGAAGTGGTGAGTCAGCTGACAACTAGTTAGGTGTCAAACTTGAAGGGGAACAAAAATGTTACCGAGTATTAAGACATTACTGAAAGTGTAAATGGACATAGAAAATAGTACTTGCCAGAATTTCTCTCTCACAGAAAATGTGGAGAACTACTCCACTAAGCAATGTAGGGTAGAGACCCCCTGCCTTTTAAGAAAAATGAGTCCTGTTGAATTCAGAATAAAGGGTATGCAAGCTTGGAGCCATAGCTGGACTGCTGAAAACAGTAAATGTGAAGCTCAGAACACCTGCCCGCGATCTACCATCTCTATCCTTCCTTATGTGGCCTTTCTTCAAAATAAACAGTGAATAGATGCTTACAGAGTATCCTTTGAAAAGGGTGCTAACCTGTTATCCTGTCTCTGCTTGGCACTGGTGTTCGTGCTGTGTGTGTGATGAGATTCATCTACAGGGACATTCAAGGTCGTTTTTCTAAACTGAGGGTTTTGAAGTAATCTCTGACTTTTAGGAGCCTAAGAATATTAACTTGTCTCCTTAGTTTTATTGTAACACAGTCTTAGAAGTGACAAGTTGTTTGGTTGGCATGTCAGAATGGAGTTACATTTTAAATAGCCAGACCTTTTGAATGATTCTCACTTAGTATTACAGTGTTTACATGCTATACTATAACGTCTTATGGAAAATATAAACAGACTAGCTTTCAAAAAAGAGATAATCCACACTAATTCTGGTAGTGCTCTGTTTAAAAATGTATATATTTTGTGATGAGTCTGGTGTGGAGAAGTTGGAATTAGAATGTAGTATTTTAGGTTTAAGATCCTAGATCCCCTTCTTTATTGTGTAATCAAAATAAAAATGAGAAAACTCTGAGTTAGTAAAAAGTGTGCTATTCAGTTTTCCTGGTGCTGGATAGAATTGGGAAAGGTAATATATAGGAGTTTTTATCCCCCAAAGAACCACCGTAACCCCTTTAAAGGATTGAAAATAATATAAAAGTAAGCTAAACTTTAAGTTTTCCACAGAAAGATATGCATTTCAGTTATATAAAACCAATCAACAGGGTTTGAATACAGGCATTTAACTGTAGGTAAGAATAACTGAAGTAAGTTCAAGCCCTCCTCTGGCTTCTCTAAGAAAAGTCAATTACGTCACGTAAGTGAAGAAAACTAGAAGGGAATACAGATGTTCAAAGAATCATTTTCCTTCCTACCAGTGGCAGCTCCATAGGGTGGCTTGGGGGGGAGAAGGGAGATGGACTTTAGTTCCCTATAACCTCCCCTGCCCCAAAGTCATCTTCCAAAACCAAACAAACCTACAAGTCAAAATGGTGATTGTTTGGCCAATGTAATTTCAGAACAAGTTCTCCAGTCCATTTTGTCAACTCCATCCGTGTCCCTAAACCTTCCTTTATAGAAATCATGAAGTCCTGACTGCTTCTCACTCAAGGACACAGTAAGGGGGAATTTAGAAGGCACGGCCCCACGTTCTTGTGACACCTCATTAACACCTTGTAATAAAGAGTCATCTCTTTGACCTTGATATTTTTTCCAGAAAAGTGAATTATTTATGTCTTCTGATAGCCACATATGCTGCCCAGAGGCCACCCATTTATCTGACATGTTTTATTAAGGATACCAGATGTTCCTGCAGTAAGTTTTAGGTATCACACCCTCTGACAACAGAGTCTAAAGGAAAAACAGACCTTCAAGTAAATGTATATAAAGACTCCGTAAGCCTCTGCGGATGAAATTTATTTTGAGACATTAGCATCCAGAGGCCGAGAATTGCCCATTTCTACCTCCTCAAGGGTAAATAACAATTTATTCACATACCTTCCTTCCCCCTGCCACCCCCCCCCTGCCGCCCTTCTGCCCCCCCCCCCCCCACACTCTCCACTCCCCTAATACTCCCCCAAGCCAGGAGTTACCGAAAGCTATTACAACTTGGGAGTTTTACTGTCTATGTATCTGTTAAGTCAGGCTTTTGGACAATAGTTTCCTTTGATTCTCCTGATGTCTACACAGGCCAGGGTAATTAGTCATTAGCAATTATGTGCTGCTAATTACCATGAGTGCCAAGTGCCTGGGAGACACCAACACAAGGTGTTAATAGCAATTTGTTTCGTGGCTTGGAGTGGTGGTTTGATTCCATTTCCTATTACATCCTCAGGACAGTGTATCTAAGTGGCATTGTAGATTTGAAGTGGCATTCAACTTTCAGCAAAAAACATTCTTCTTCCCAGTTGGACGTTTTCATGCTAAAACAGCCCATTTGTCAAAACTCTTAGCTCTCACGGTGACAGATGTTACATGATACACAACTAGGTAGAAGCTGGTCCCCGACATCTTTTAGCTGTGTGGGCACACACATCAATATGCCATAAAATGCAGACACTTCCCCACGGAATCTGGATAAACACTTCTTACTGAGCCTTTGCTGTATCGATTTGGAACAGATGGGTTGCTGTTTTTCTGATGTATTATGACAAGCAGAACAGCTACTAATCATAGCACCAAGAACTGTTGGTGTCTAATGCTGGTCTTTTTCAGTGTCACCCATCAAGTCACTGCTCTGCTCCTGAACGGAGACTAAAAATTTAAATTTTCTAAAAAAGAGGAAAAAAGGGGCGTCTGGGTGGCTCAGTCATTAAGCGTCTGCCTTGGGCTCAGGTCATGATCCCAGGGTCGAGCCCCGCATCAGGCTCCCTGCTCAGCAGGAAGCCTGCTTCTCCCTCTCCCATTCCCCCTGCTTGTGTTCCTGCTCTCGCTATGTCTCTCTCTGTCAAATAAATAAATAAAATATTTTTAAAAAGTAAAAATAAAAAAGAGGAAAAAGATTAATTGATAGTTCCAAGAGAGAATGTGAGGGCCTTTAAGACTAGGGTTCTTCTCTTCTTTTCTCATGCTTTCAGATCTTGGTCTGCACACCGCCGTCTGTCCTGAATTCTGGACATTTTCCTCGGCCCCAAACTTTGAAACCAGGTATCTGGGCAGCGTGTTAAGAAGGCAGGCAGGGGGAGAAGGGTTGGACTAGCCAGTGCCGGTTAGGACCTGAAGCTGCCCTCCGCACCGTGAATCTTTACGGTTGGTCCCTTTTCCCCATCTACGTGCTGCCACCCGAAGGCCCTGCAGATTTGTTTTCACCTGGTTTTATTTATATCCAAGAACACCAAGAACGTACACTGACTGAGCTCGCCCATGTGTATCCCCGCAGCGCAACCCCGCGGGGCCGTCCCGCGTCACGCACACCATCTAGACGGCCCTCTAGACGGCCCTGGCACCTCGAACAAAGCATGTCAAATCGCCCGAGTGAGTTTCGGGGTCTGATTGGGGAGCGGAGGCTGGTTTTGGGAAACAGGGTGCCAGAAAAAGGAATCGACGTTAGCTCAGAATGTCCCCGCGAACTCCGCGAAGCAGCGTTGCCTTTCCTTCTCACAAACTACACTTTCACGGTGTGGGGGCCCGGCCGCCCCCCTCCCCCGTCTGACTTCGGCGCTTCATGGGGCTGGCCAGGTTTGTTTGCTTTTGAAAGAGGCTGTAAAATGACTTCGTTTCTTGAGTGACAGCTACACTGCTTACAAGGTGGCTGATGTAGACGGAATTCACGGAGTGTGAAACAGGCCTCTGTGGGTCAAAAGAGGAGAGGGAAAACCGCAGAGTGATTTATAGCCTCGAAGGCCCTGTTCACAGATAATAGAGAGGAAGGAGCATGGTCCAGATCCAGAAGGGGCGGTGGTTTCTTGTCTCACGACTAGGTAGTGGGAAGCAAAGGTAGTTTTCACCGTAATTCCATGACATTTATATTCCTTCTTATAATATGGAAAATGCAGAAATTCCACCTGGAATTCAGAAATTGTGTCCTGGTAAAAAGATGCAAAATATAAGTACAGTGGTTAATGGTGTGGAACTTGGAGTCAAACATTCATACTCCAGCTGGCTGTGTCACTTGGTTGCTGTATGACCTTGGAAAAATTACTTAAACTTGGCTTCCTCATCTATAAACTGAGGATAATAGTATCCATTTTACAGGAGCATTGTGAGGATCAAATGAAGCATTGTTTGTAAAATGTTCAGAGCCCTGTCTGACAGAAATGCTGTGCAAACCAACATATAATTATTGTTTAGATTAATAGAGCAGGGGAAGGGAAAGAAATGGTGAAGGCAGAAAAAAGTATGATTTATACGGGTGCCTGGGTGGCTCAGTCGGTTGGGCGTAGACTGTTGGGTTTCATCTGAGGTGTAGTCTCAGGTAGTGCGATCCAGCCCCCTGTCCAGCTCTGCGCTGAGTGTGGAGTCGGCTTGGGATTCTTTCCCTTTCCCTCCCTCTCTGCTCCTCCCCCTGCATGCTCACTCATGCTTACTGGTGTGCACACTCTCTTACACTCTCTCTCTCCCTCTCTCTCAAATAAATAAGTAAAATCTTAAAAAAAAAAAAGGTATGGTTTATATATGACCATGGCTACCTGTAAAGATTTTTCCCTAAAGTGAATATATTATCATGAAGATTCAGTAAATTCAACCTATCCCAAAAGGGGACTTAGAATTCCTTTGCATTCTTATCTGCAGGATGAAATCTGACATTTACTGCCACTTTATCGTTTCGGCGATTCGAGTTTGCAGGGACTTTTATCTATTCCAATTAATTTTGCCTAGAAGCAGGCTCCACTGTCTCCGGCTAATGCCTGAGGATAGCCTCCTGGAGGAAGTATACCACAGCACGGAGGAGTAACGAAAGACTTAGTTCTCTTTCCCACTCATTTTTTTTTTTTCTTTTTTCAATAGGTGACGTAACTATCTAGTAAAGCAGCCAGGTATAAATATAAGTAATACTGGTAAAACTGTATGTTTAAATAAATATAAAAGAACCTCATTCCCAATTTCTTAAATGATATAAAATTTAACTTTGATTTCATCTCCATGCTTAAAGAGAACACTTCTTTTTACTCACCATAAATCTTTACCTCTGGGTATTCAAGGGTCAGCAATTTTATTCTGATAAATACCCACTAATACTAAGTAGCCCAGAAAATAGTCCTATGACAGCTTCCTTAAATGAGGGATAGGAAACTTTTGATAATCAGATAATATTTTATTTTAGGGTCAAAGATTCAGATTTTATCCTCAGTACAAGCCTTTTCAATTTCACAAAGAAATAAAAAGGCTTCCCAAAAAATACATAAACGTCAGAGGCAATTGGGTTAAAAATCCCTTGACTTTATTTAATTAGCCACCTGTTCACACTTAATCGAAAGACAAGAAGTAACCTTAATAATGCACTCTCTGTTCTTAGAATAGCTGGTAGCAGTTTTGTTTTTCTCAGTGTCTCCCCTGCTCTTACAGTTTTCCAATTCATCATTCTATTTAAAAAGAGGAGAGATTTTAAACAACAAAAACAAACAAAAAAACATATAGTGTCTCAATATGATGGGCAGGTCATATTTTATTTTCTAATGAAACCTCTTTCTAGCTCACTGCAGGCAGCCCTCTACTTTTATATACATTTCTGTAAATGTGTTTGAAGATCAGATGCGTGAACATGGAAAATCAGATTCATATGTTGTCACGGGCTGACTAGTGGCCCCCAAGGACACCCACATCCTAATCCCCGGAACCTGCAAATGTGTTACTTTACATCGTATAAGGAATTTCGCAGCTGTGATTAAATTAAGGCATTTGAGCTGCAGAGATTATACTGGATCATTCAGGTGGGCCCAATGTAATCACTAGGGTCCTTATGAGAAGGAGGCAGGATAGCAGAGAGGAGAGGAGATGCTACACTGCTGACCTTGAAAATGCAGGAAGGAGCCTCTAGAAGCTGGGAAAGGCGAGGAAACAGATCTCCCCCAGAGCCTCCCGAAGGAGCACACGCAGTCCAGCAGACTCCTTTTAGACTTCTGACCTACAGAAGTGTACGCTAATATATTTGTCATATTTCAGCCATTGCATATGTGGTAATATGGTAGCAATAGAAAATCAATATACATGTTACAGGAGGCCTTTGGATCCCAGAGGAATAAAATATATTAGAAAATTTCTTAGAGTTCCCCTTGTTGCTACGGCTTTCAGGAGCTGAAAGATTCTGCACAGGAAAGAATCTTGCCAGGTCCCAGGATGGGAGGGGGCAGGGTGTGTGTAGTGAGAGACTGCTCAGACTGTCCCCTGGCATTCCAGGGCTTTAGGCAGTTAAGCTAGGTATTGCCCCATCTGCCTCCGGTTCTCTCTTCTCTCTCTGCCCACTCGTGCACTGCCTCTCACCCTGCCATCTTTAGATCCTAGGCAATTCTGATAACTAACCAGCCTCGTGCAGATGCCAGGGGTATGCACATGAAAGGGGTCTCTCTTCCTCGGACAGCCAGCCAAGTGGTGCTCTGCTCTACCATCCGCCCCAGTGCCTACAACTACCAGCGAAGCTGCACCTGGCTGATTGCCAAGCCAACCTACCTTTGCTCCATGCCTACCCTTGAGAACTATGAGGAGGCAGAGTAAGGCAGGACAATGGGATGATACCTACCCTGGATGTTTTCCTTGTGTAAGCCAGCAAGCTCAAGGGCCCCGGCATACGAGAGGCTTGGCGATGGGGCTGGCAAGCAGAACGGTAGCGCAGGTTGGGGGGACAGGCAGAACGTGCCTGTCAAAGGTTTTTAAGCAAAGATACGTACTTGTTTCCACACTCACCCCAAATTTCTGCTCAAGGAATAATAGAAAATGATCCAAAGAACCAGTTCGGAAAGTCTAGGGAACAAAGGCATAATTCATTTAATATGGTTTGGAGGTACCCCAGTCTGCTTCATAGCTGACAAACTGAATAGCAAATATGGCCTTCATCGCTTTACTATTTTTTTAAGATTTTATTTATTTATTTGACAAGAGAGAGACACAGCGAGAGCGGGAACACAAGCAGGGGTAGTGCGAGAGGGAGAAGCAGGCCTCCCGCCGAGCAGGGAGCCCGATGCGGGGCTCGATCCTGGGATCACAACCCGAGCCGAACGCAGACGCTTAACGTCTTAACTGAATAGCAAATATGGCCTTAATCACTTTAAATAGAGGTTATGTTTGATAGCATTTTGTAAAGATGGGGTGTTGGGGTAGATGGTCACATTCAAACTGGAATCAAACCCCTTTTTTCTCCCTAAATTTAATGATCTAGAAAACTAGTCTCCCAATCAAACTAATATTCTATTGGCCTAAAATCTTTGTGTTAATGGGCTGCTGACTTTGATTCTAAATAATCCTTTATACTATAGAAGTGGTTTTATTGTCTATTTTAGATTTCAATTTTAAGGGCTCAGATTTTTTTTTCCCAACTGGGCCAGGAGAGGATTCCAAATATTGAGACAAAATCTGGTTTCAAGAGCAGCGCCCGGGTGGCTCAGTCGTTAAGCATCTGCCTTGGGCTCAGGTCATGATCCCAGGGTCCTGGGATTGAGCCCCACATCGGGCTCCCTGCTCCGCGGGAGGCCTGCTTCTCCCTCTGCCTCTACTGCTCCCCCTGCTCATACTCTTTCGCTCATAATTTTTCTCTCTCAAATAAATAAAATCATTTAAAAAAATTTGGTTTCATGAAAGGCAGAAGAAGATAATAGAAAGAGCCCTGATTTTATCCTCAGAAGACTTTAGTTCTCTCTGCTGTGCAGCTTCTTAGACATCGGCCAAAGCATTTAACCTCTCTGAGACTCTGTCCCCATTCATAAACTAAAATAATCATAGTACCTATCTCTTGGGGTTATTCTGAGGAGTAAATGAGATACTCTACATGAAATGTCTAGCATAATGCCTGGCACATGGGATGTACTCAATAAACATTAGTAATTCTTGGTGTTTTATTTTTATCACTATTATCTTTTTTCTCTCTCTCTTATTGAGTTGTTTGGAAGCCAAATGAGGTCACTGTCTCCAAACATTTATTGAGTTCTTGCTATGTGCCAAGCATTACAATAGATACAGAATACAGATGTGAGTGCATTCAAGGAACTTGCACAGGAAAGGCACGATTTGATACCTATTAGGTACCATAGGAGAATCAGCAGAAATAGAAGACATGACAAGTTTATAGGTAAGTCAACAACCTAGTTTATAAGATAATAAAGCACATGAAACAACTAATCAGCTCAGTGTATATAATTGGCATCATCTGTGTGGGAAGTCAGACGAGGGAAGGATCAATGGGTAGAGCTATATTGCCTACCCTCGGTGATGGCAAGAGATAGAGTGAGAACCATGATCAGTAATTATGGCTGAAGATGAGACACTGAGAGAATCATTTGCTAGGACCCTTCTAGAAACCATCAAGCAAGTGAACTTCAAAAGCTTACTTGACCCTGCTTTGCACCCAAGCATTCTTCCCAATTCTATTTTCCACTGATGAACTTTTTTTTTTCCTTTTTAAAAAGGTTTTATTTTTAAGTAATCTCTACACCCAGTGTAGGGCTCCAACTTATAACCCCAAGATCAAGAGTCCCAGGCTCTACCCACTGAGCCAGCCAGATGCCCCTAGACTTTTCTTATAAAAATAACTTGTGCTCATTGTAGAAAACTCAAAAAAATAAAAACAAAATAAAAATTGTTTATCATTCAATACTACAGAGATAAACACTAGGAATAATCTGTCTTTTCTATAGGAATTTTTAGAAAAGTTAGGATTTCACATATGTACCTGAGATGGCCACTGAAATTACCCTCAGCCCTGAGCTTATAGAGTAGGTTGGCTCAAGGCCCCTCCCACCTCTCACTGGAGTTACAGTTCATTCTCTAAGATTGCTTCAAGTTCCCAGGGGTTTACAGTCTCATAACTGGCTCCCAGTTCTGATTCTACCAATTTTAATCATGAGTCCACCTTCTCAAGCTGTTCTTTTTTCTTTATTCCCCACCAGTCTAACGGTGGAAACCTACCCCTATGGTTTGATTTCTCTCCCCTGAAACTGTCACATAAAACATTCCTGTATTGGGGCACCTGGGGCTAAGTTGGTTAAGCATCTACCTTCAGCTCAGGTCATGATCCCAGGGTTCTGGGATTGAGCCCTGTATTGGGCTCCCTGCTCAATGGGGAGCTTGCTTCTCCCTCTCCCTCTGCTGCTCCCCCTGCTTGTGGTCTCTCACTCTCTCAAATAAATAAATACATAAATCTGAAAAAAAAAAGACATTCCTATATTTAGCAGACTTTACCAAATGAGAAAATGGAAGTTTATATTGAATATATGAGACTTAAAATTGAATATTAATATCCCTTTCCTAAAATCTTTTACCCCACCAAGGAGCATTTTTTACCACCTCTCTCTGTAGGATCCAGCCTCTATCTTCAATGTTATTTAGAATTGCTTTGTCAAATGATCCCAAGAGTGCACTGGGATTTTGATTATAGTTGTATATTAATTTATGGATGCTTGATACATATACAATATTGGACATCTCATATCCTTCTTAGTCCTTTTTAGTCACTCTGAGTTTCAATTGTGAACGGATTTTTTTTTTAATTAAGTGATGGTCATGTATATGTACTTTAATTAGTCACCTTATGAGGTATTGTATTAGCCTTAATAGTTTTGTTTTGTTTCTGGTTTTAATAGTTTTTTTTTTTTATTTTACATCTTTGAGGCACCCTGGGTAGAAGGTAATATAATTTGTAAATAGTACTTGTATTTTGCTAACTTATTTTCAATTTTTATACCTCTTTCTATTGCACTTGTGCATTGGGTTAGGAATTTCAAGTTAATGTGAAATAATAGCAATGATAGCAGGCATCATGGTCTTGCATCCAAAAATTTCAAAGACTATTGTATAGTAGTGGTCTCTAAGTCCTCACTCGGCTTCTACCCCCAGGCTTCCTTCAAAGGCATGCCTACCTCCACCCTCTAACCAGAAATAACAAAGCTTAAGTTGCACTGTCCAGTCACCTCGTTAGCAGCTCTGATCACCTTTGACCTCTTTGCAGTATTTGATGACTGACAACTCCTTCTTCAAATTCTCTCCTTCCTGGGTTTCCATGACACCACATGATCTTAGTTTTATTCTTTTCTCTCTTTATTCACACACTCCTCTGTTTTCTTTCCCCTTCTTCTCTTCCTTCATGCAACAGCATTTGTTTTCTCCTTTGTCCTCCTCTCTAAGCCTTTTCCATTAAGGAACTGGTCTTTTTCTTGCACATACGGCTCCAGCTCTTGACCTCTCACCTGAATGTGAATCCTGCCTGTAACTGACTATTGTCTGAACACCTCTACTAAGACATTCTGCAGGAAATGCACATTTGTGTCCAAAATTAAACTTCTGATTGTTGCTCAAGTCCACTCCATCTTCTGGTTTCCCGTTTCCCACACACCCCCCCCCAAAAGATTATATCTTAGAATTACTTTGGACGTATTTTACCTACATTTATACTCCTTCCTAACTCCAAATTTTGGAACATTCTTCTTTCTCTACCTAGAATACCTTACTCCCTTCTATTTGCCAAATTTTATTCGTCCTAAAAGGTTTCGGTTCCTCCTGCCTGTCTCAAGTGGCCAGACATGACTACTCCCGTCCACACCAATGTCCTCTTTCTTCATTTCCCTAGCCCTGGCCTGTTCCACTTTTGGTGGCTGCGGACACCCCTAGGAAGTGATGGGCCTGAATTCAAAGCCAAGTCCGTCCGATTCTAGAGTCCGTGCTCCTTAACTGCTCGGTCTTGTCCACTGATGGGCTTTAATAGCTGACTAAAACAATCTCCTGATAAACAGAAATATATTTCAGGTAAAACACTAGCCCTTCACAAAAAATTTAATATAGTGCAGGAAATGCATATGATGTATTATTTGTGCTTGACATTATTGTACTTGCTCTGCAAGATGATGACGCCATTGAATTATGCCACCATTGGGAGGTGCAGTTACTAGTGCTATTTATGGGAGCCTCTTCTGGACCGTCCTCGGCCTTTGCTCATGGACTTCCCTCCATGGAGCAGCCTTCCCTGGCTCCTCTTTGCCTAGCTAATTCCTACTCCTCTTTAAGTATCAGCCAATACTTCATTTTTTAAAGAAGGCCTTTGATGCCCCTCTTGACCCTCCCCCACACCACAACTGATTGATCTAGAACAGAGTTTCTCAATCTCAGCACTATTTACATTTTGTACTGGTTAGTTCTTTGTTATGGGGGGAGGGACTGTCCTATATGTTGTAGGATGTTTAGCAGCATTCCTCGGGTCCAGCCACTAGATACCAGTAGCACCCTCTCCACCCCCCAGTCATAACAATAGAAAATATCTCCAGACATTGCCAAATATCCCTTGAGGGGCAAGACTGCCTGCAGTTGAGAATCACCAGTCTAAGATGAACATGTGACCCAAACTGGGTTGATTTGAGTTCTTCCCTGGGGATTTTTAGATTATAATTGAAAAAGAGGATCCAGTCCTCTCTGAGTCAGACCAGAGGTTGATGTGAGGCTTCGAACTGATGGAGGCCTTGCTTCTTGACCTCTCACCTGAATGTGGAGAGAGCTGGTCTGTGGTAAGGGAGAATAAAGCCTACATGTGGAAAAAATGTACAAGACCCCTGGGGATATTCTAGTGCCTGGTTCCAGTTGGTACCAAGTTCTTGCTGTAGCTCCGTCCTTCCCAGAGCATTGTTATTCCAACCTTCTATCCCTAAGCCAGTAAATATTAATACTTTTGCCTAATCAATTTTTGAATTGGGTTCATGGCTCTTAAAACCATAAGATTACAATACTCCTCTTTTATGCTCCCTCAACAGTGTGTGCTGTATTTACTTAACCTGTTTCTACAACTAGACTATAAACTTCTTGAGAACAGGAACTTCTCATTCAGTGCTATGTCCCTAGCACCTAATATGCGACTTGGCACATGGTAAGATAAGCAATAAATACTTGCGGAGTAAATTTAATTAATAAATGGATGGACGGACGGATGGATGGATGAAGCAAGATATGTTATTCTCTGGCTCTCTTATACCTTCGCTGTGTCCCATCCTTTATGCCTCCAGAGGAGCTAAGCGTGGGCCCCCTGCATAATTCTTTTTTCTGAACACTGACTGTTTAGGAACCACAATGTTCAAAAAAAATCACAAGGACTAGTTACCATGGCCTCAAGGGCAATGCGTGACTAGATGAATTCCTCTGGCAGTAAGGAAATAAGATGGAGCCAAATCCACCAGAGAAGAATCTGTGATGCAAGAGGCATCACATGACGAGAGACAATCCTCTGGCAGCGCGGCCTGAGATCTGTCTGAGCCAGGCAGGAAGGAATCCCAGCCATTATCAGAATCTAGTGTAACTGTAAAATATGACCTAATTAAGAGGTGTGTCAGCAACAGATTGAGAGCGTTCCCTCATACTTCTCTTAGAGCAATAAACAGAAAAAACAATTGCATTCTAATATAAGGGTAAAAATAGTGACCACCTTATTTCAAATTAACTGATACACTCTCACTGAGGACTCCGCCTGGAAAGTAGCATCAGCCAAATAAATGGCAGCTATTATCGATTTGATTTTGATTCCCAAAGTAGGTTTTCTCATTTTGGAAATCTTTTTTCTTCTTCACAGGTGAAAGTGTCTCCACAGAAAGTCTTGGGGGAAAATGAATTTTTTTTTCTCCTAAACCTTCAATGAATTTAGATGTTATTTTTCCAAAAGCTTTTAAAAAAAAAAAAATCCTCTTACTTCCGATTATGGCAATCTAATGAGTGAAAGGGGTTTTTCAAATGTCTTACTGTAAGTGAATCTTACGTTAATAGCCGGAAGTAAAGGATGTCCGAAAAATAAGTTCCTTCAACAAATATTTATTCTAGGGGCGCCTGGGTGGCTCAGTTGGTTAAGCGACTGCCTTCAGCTCAGGTCATGATCCTGGAGTCCCGGGATCGAGTCCCGCATGGGGCTCCCTGCTCAGCAGGGAGTCTGCTTCTCCCTCTGACCCTCCCCCCTCTCATGTGCTCTCTCTCTCTCTCTCATTCTCTCTCTCAAGTAAATAAATAAAATCTTTAAAAAAAAAAACAAATATTTATTCTATACCTTCTAAGTGTCAGGCAAATTCACTGCCCTCATGGAGCACACAGATGAGCAGCTGGAAAGGCATTGAAAATTTCTGCAAATATAATGATGATAATACTGGGAAGGAATACAAACTGTTTCCTAAGGGGGTGCCTGGGTGGCTCAATTGGTTAAGTGACTGCCTTCAGCTCAGGTCATGATCCTGGAGTCCCAGGATCGAGTCCCACATCGGGCTCCCTGCTCAGCAGGGAGTCTGCTTCTCCCTCTGACCCTCCCCACCCCCATGCTCTCTCTCTCAAATAAATAAAATCTTAACAACAACAACAAAAAAAACCTGTGTCCTAAGGGTCTGGAAGATTGGTTCACAAAGCCTTTTTTGAGTATGGGGTATTTATACCAAGAACTAAAGAATAAGGTAACTATGTTAAAATTGGGGTTAGGGGAGGTCTGGAGAATTGTGGGAGATGACAGAGAAAAGACAGGAGTAGGGGTCTGAACATTAAGCTAATGTATTCCAGGCAAAGTCCCAAGGTAAGAAGGAGTGGGACTCCTCATTGAAAAGAACTGAGAGGCCAGTTTCTGGAATGGAAAGAGTGAGGGACAGAATGACATGAGATGAATACAACTCGGCAGAAGGAAGATCATACACAACCTTAAGGATTCGAGCCTTTATCCTAAAGCCAATGGGAAATCATTGGAGTGTAAGGAGAGAAGTAACACAGTCACATGTGCTTTAGTGGGAGGGTAAAAGACTGTCACAGAATACAGTTGAAAGATGATGGTACCTTAGACTCAGCAGCATTCCTTGGTGGTGACCATGACAATTTAGGGAAGCAAATGGATTGAAGTGTATAGGAAATAGACTGGAAAAGTCCTGGTGATTAATGAACTGGAAGAGGGGGCATGATAAGGAAGAGATAAGGATAAATCAGTGATGACTCCTAGGTTTCTGGATTAAGCAACTGAGTGGATGGTGGTGGCCTTTACTAAAATAGAGAACACTTGAGAAGATAAAAATTTGCAAGTAGGAAGACAATGAGTTCTGTTTCATTTATTTTATTTTTTAATTTATCTGAAAGAGAGAGAGAGAGAGAGAGAGCACAAGCAGGGGGAGGGGCAGAGGAAGTGGGAGAAGCAGACTCCCCACTGAGCAGGGAGCCTGACATGCTGGGGCTTGATCCCAGGACCTCGGGATCATGACCTGAGCTGAAGGCAAACATTTAACCAACTGAGCCACCCAGGCGCCCAGTGAGTTCTGTTTTAGAAAACATTGAGTTTTGAATGCCTATTATGAAAAATCTTATAGACATATCCATTTGACCACTTGATAGATAGGAAGTTCTGGGAAAAGTCTTTGCTGGAGAGATGAATTTGAGAATCACCAGCATGAAGATGGAAATGGGAGCCTCAACAGCTTATGAGATTCCCCTAAGGAGAGTTTGTAAAGTGAAAGCAGAGGAAGTCAGGATGGAATCCTTCGGAACTCCCAAATGACATGAAGAGCAGAGGAGAGCCATCAAAGGAAACTGAGAAGGGGCAGCCAAAGTAGGCAGTCACCAGGAGAGTGTAACGTCACAAAACCAGTGAAAGAGAAGGTGTCACAAAGGGATGATCAGTTGCGTCAAACACTACTAAGAAGTTGAGATTGAAGTCTGGATTTAGCAGTAGGAAAGTCTTTGTCAACCTTAATAAGAATATACTCAGATAAACAGAGGCAGCAATCTCTTAGGGAGAAGATGAGAGGCCTCTTGAAGCCAGACCAGTTGTTTTTGTAGCAGGCTATGCTTTAGCCCTAGAGTGGACCAAAAAGTCACTTTGGGTGCTGTGACTACAAGAAACCTACTGAGATGGGGGAAAAAAAATTATATAAGGGGAAATGGAAGCATGTGGACAATTTATGTAGTGGGCACTACAGGAAATTTTGTATATTTCTTTTATTATACCAATGTGTAATACTTTATAACATTTTCAAGGGTATACTTTGGGGAAAAAATAGTATTCCTAGAGGAAAAGGGAATGCGGACACTAAATTGGGAGGAGAGGAATGCAGAGGACAAGATAGGTTGTTAGAAATAGAATTCACTGGGGTGCCTGGGTGGCTCAGTCAGTTAAGCATCTGCCTTTGGCTCAGATCATGATCCCAGAACTCTGGGATGGAGCCCTGAGTGGGGCTCCCTGCTCTGCAGGGAGTCTGCTTCTCCCTCTGCCCCTCCTCCCACTCATTCTCTCAATCTCTCTCGCTCTCAAATAAATAAATAAAATCTTTAAAAAAAAAGAAAAAATAGAGTTCTTTGGACATGTCTGACATAAGGGATAGAGCGTCAAAGCAGTGCTACGTGGGAACCTTCAGTCTGGGAAGGTGTGAGAGTGTTAATACTGATGCAAAAAAGCTGTAGAGGGCAAGATTAGAGTCCCGCGGAGAACAGAAGACGCAGAGCACACAAAGTTCCCACGAAGAGTAGGATGCTTCAGACCAGAAAGGAGGTCCAGGGGGAAGGGAAAGGCTGCCATCATGGTGGTTTGGGGACAGGGCGTTGACAGTGATCTCATCAAACCACTCTAGTTTCCCTGGGAGGTTGGAGGTGAGGTCACCAGTGAGAATAAGAGGGGACAGCAGGTGGTCAAGGAGCTGAAGAGAGTGGAGAAGGGCTGCAATATGTTTCGAAGAGCTTTTTATTAGAGTAAGCATGGTTTGGGTCTGAGGAGCTTGTAGTCTTGACTGTACCTACTCTTCACAATTAAGGAGTAAGTACCTACTCAGGAGCCTTGACATGGTTTATATTATACTCTAGAGATCAATTAAAAAAATGATATTAGTCTCAGAAAGTTAATGATCGCAGTGGAATTTATAAAACATTAATTACCGTTAACATATCTTTTGATTAGTTATATATGTGATTGCATTTTAACACCTGAAGTTTTTAAAACTTCACATAAACTTGCCACAGTTTTATGTTGGGCCTGTATAAGAATGTTCTTTTCATCAAAGTGATTTTAAGTGGATTTTGCCCCTGTCCTTTTGCAGTATTTTATTGCTTTTCTGCTATTTTCTAACCCATGTCATAGTACACTGTTGTATATCCATTCTTTAAATGCTTTCTAGACTCTCCTACCCTTCTGAATAAACTGCCTACTACTAATACAATACAACTTTCTTCTCCCAACACACTAATTTCCCCTTTATTTAATGGCAATAACTAATATATATTGGGTGACACATTTTTCAAACTGCTATCATATACACTACCCTATTTATCACCAAAACAAACTGAGAATTATATTTTTGATCATTATTCTATAGATAAAGAAACTGATGACTTGCTCAAAATTACATGACTAGCAAAGAGCAAAACTAGGATTTGAATTCAAGTCTTTTGATCCTTCAGCTCAAGGCACTTCACTATACCAGTGTTTCCTAAGTGGTGTATGAACAGACTTTTTTTTTAATTTAAAGAGGTCTGTATTTTAATACAACTATGCACAAATTATTTGAATTAAAATTTGGTGAGTTTGAATAAAAACATTAAATAATGGAGATGGTATGCAGATTTGGCAAAATTCATAAATATATGTGTGCATGAATACAATTTCATAATCTTCATAATCACTGAAAGATGAGCAAAAACCAGGGTAATTCTCCTATTTTAAGATAAAGGATAAGTCGGGGCACCTGGGTGGCTCAGTCGTTAAGCATCTGCCTTCAGCTCAGGTCATGATCCCAGGGTCCTGGGATCGAGCCCCGCATCAGGCTCCCTGCTCAGTGGGAAGCCTGCTTCTCCCTCTCCCACTCCCCCTGCTTGTGTTCCCTCTCTCGCTGTGTCTCTCTCTGTCAAATAAATAAATAAAATCTTAAAAAAAAAAAAGATAAAGGATAAGTCAGTGAGGGATGTGACCTCAGCTAGGGTAATATAGAGGTGTGTCTGCCCTTTAGCAAAACCTGATATTTAAATCCAACACCCTCCCTCTAAAAAAAAAATCAACTAAAGGGGAAATTATATTACAAAATGACCTTTCATTATGAAGATCTGTAATAATTATAGATAACATTTATGTGCCTGGTGCTTTGCTCTCAGCTCTTGTAGGCATGAGCTCATGGGAGCCTTCTACCATCTTGTTGGGTAAGTATGTTTATTAATCTAATTTTTCAGATGAGGAAGCACAGTAAGATTCCAACCTGTTATCAAATTAATAAACTAAGTACGTGTAGTTTTGTGAAGCAGCAAATTCCACATTAAGCAGCAGCAATTAATGACAGCATCTAATGAACACTCTGTAAAGGTTTTGTTTCCCCTTTCTTTCTCTAAGAGAAGACCCAGATTCTCTTTTTTTAAAAGATTTTATTTATTTATTTGAGAGAGAGAGCAGGAGCAGGGGTGGGGTGAGACGCTTAACTGACTGAGCCACCCAGGCGTCCCAGGAGACCCAGACTCTAACCCTGTTTCTACCTATCACTAGCTGAGTCACAATCCTTAAACAAATCACTTAAATTCTAGGCCTTGTTTTTCCACATCTATTAAAAAAAAAAAAGTTGAATTTTGCCATTCCTAATATCCTCTTTATTTCTAGAACTCTGTACTTTTACCCTTCAAATTATTAATAATATTTCTGTATGTCAGGTCAGTAATGCATAGATTGCATAAGTCAGATGTATTGCTAAGGACCTAAAGCTAAAATCAAGAATTGTTCTCAATTGTTCTGATAGAGCACCAGCATTATAATTCCTTTCATTTGTCCTAAAAGAAAGAAACTGGGGGGCGCCTTGGTGGCTCAGATGGTTAAGCATCTGCCTTCGGCTCAGGTCATGATCCCAGGGTCCTGGGATGGAGTCCCGCATCGGGCTCCTTGCTCAGCAGGGAGTCTGCTTCTCCCTCTCCGTCTGCCTCTCCCCCTGCTTGTTCTCTGTCTCTCTCGCAAATGAATAAATAAAATCTTAAAAAAAAAAAAAGAAAGAAACTGGGTTAACTGACCTATTTCAAGCAATTGGACTGGAGCAATTATTAGTGCACAGCACTTGAAGTGATAACCCAGAAAACGAACAAACATTTCTGGAGCAACCATTCCAGCAGTACATTCTGGGGGGACACAAAGAGATAGTCTTGTCCTTAATAAACTCCTGGACAACTGAGGGGGCGCCTGGGTGGCTCAGTTGGTTAAGCGACTGCCTTCGGCTCAGGTCATGATCCTGGAGTCCCGGGATCGAGTCCCACATCGGGCTCCCTGCTCAGCGGGGAGTCTGCTTCTCCCTCTGACCCTCTTTCCTCTCGTGCTCTCTATCTCTCATTCTCTCTCTCTCAAATAAATAAATGAAATCTTTAAAAAAAATAAATAAACTCCTGGACAACTGAGGAAACAAGATCGAAAGCCCATGAAAATGTAAATTGCTGATCAAGGTGTAGAGTTGGAAAGGCCCTTTGACCTCGTCTAGTCACAGATTCACAGAATGGGAGAGCTGAAAAGGATCTTAGCGAAGGATGCACCTCTTCCCCTCCCTGTACCACCCCTCATATGTGGATGAGAAGACCAGGAGCCAGAAGAGTGAGATCACCTGTCGGCAGTCAGGCAGTGTGTTAACTAAAGAGCCGGGATTAGCCACTCAAGAGCCGTGGTAGGTCAGCTTAACTGGAGTGGAGAACTCAGGCCAAAGAATGGTTGCCAATTGGGTTGTGTTGTGGAGGTCTTTCCGTATCATATCTGGACCCTGAGAAGCAACAAAAGGTCTTGATGGTGGAGAAGGTTTCACTGGACTGTCCAGAAGTTATTGCATGGAAAATAGCCGTTAACAATTAAGCACGTCTCTACACTGATGTGGAGCCATCAACACGCACTGTTAAAAAAAAAAGAAAGAAAAAAGCAAGGTGTACAAGTCTGTGTCTGTGTGTGTGCACACATGTGTGTAAATGCATAAAAATTCTCTGGACAGATAAGTAAAAACCTGCTTTATTGCGTTTGCAGGGAAGGAAACAGGACGGCTGGAGTGCAGGTGTGGGAGCTGGATACATTTTTCATTGTATGTTCTTTTGAACATTTTTATTTTGGGGCCTTTTCCATCTATTACATAAAATCATCACTTATTAAGAAGGTATTTTTGGTCTGGAAAGCTCTTTTTTTTAATTAGATAAATTTTTTTTGAGGTAGATACTACCTTTTGGTAACGTAGTTGTCTGACTATGGAGTGATAAGATCAAGGCTAATTATACAGTTCCTGCTTCATTCGTATTCAGAAAATGTTAGAAAGGGTGTGATATCCTGACATTAAAAGTTGATTTATTTCTCCCTGTGCTTGCTCTCCAAGCAATGACTACAGTTGTTGAAAGAGTGCCAGATACTGTCACACACAACTCGGACGGGAATCTAAACGTAGCCATATCCTCCCACAGCTGGCTGAGGACTTAGTGTGTGCTATAAATAGCAAGGACAAATAAAATCAATCCGGCTTTCAAAATGCAGTTCATGAGATATCTGCAGAGAAGTGAACTTGATATCATATTGGAATCTTTCTGTAATGGAATTGGAAGAGAGGAACAATAAGTTTGATCAGCCTTTGCCTCCCCTAGTTGTCTGGTTTTAAGACCACAACTGGACCCATAGTTCATCCAAATCCACTGAGCAAGCCCTGTTTCAGCAGGCTTAAACAGAATCCACAAACATGTAGTTCTGTTCCTCCAGAGAAAGACCCTCCCAGCTGAGTTTGGGTGATGGAGGAACATCTGCTCCATCGAAGATAATGTTTCAGAGCTTCTGTGAATGCATCCTCAGCCTCATAATTGACTATTTTAGCTAGGTTTAGATTTTCTAGAAAGTAAAAAAGCATCTACCCAGCTGCTTTTGGGGAAGCAAAGTAGCAGCATGACCTGCTCCTCTAGAAATACTGCCCAGTAACTCGCCATTTTGGGAAATTTTCCTGGCCTGCTTTATAAACCTGATTCAGACCCTGATGCTCACAGGTTCAAACTGATCATAAGGAGCAAGTTTCAGATTGGCCCCCCCCCTCCATTCTAGTTGCTTTCTACCAGGCTGGCGGTTCAGAACCAACTAAGGAATTTTGGGGAAAATTAGGTACCTGGGTCTTCCCTGTCTCTAAATCTCTGGAGCTGTGCAGAGCCCTGAGGAGAGCAGGCCGGGTGGTAGAGAGGATGAGGAAACAGTGGTGTGAGGTATGGGAGCACCCTGGAGAGTTGAGCAGGGGCCAGCTCATTCATGGCCTCTAGGCCAAGGTGTGCATTTTGATCTTCAGGCTAAGAGCGGAAGGGAAACCATTGGAGGCCTAAGGAGAAGGATTGCTCAGGTTTATGCTTGCTTTTTTAATCCACCTGACCATAGTACTGGGACTTGGCGGAGGGGACAAAAGTCAATGGATGCAGCCCACTTGGCAAATCCAGGCATTCCCACCCACAGTGCAGGAAGGTTCCTTTTACTCCACATCCTTGCTAACACCTGTTGTTTCTTGTGTTGATTTTAGCCATTCTGACAGGTGTGAGGTGGTATCTCATTGTGGTTTTGATTTGCATTTCCCTGATGGTAAGTGATGATGAACATCTTTTCATGTGTGTGTTTGCCATCTGATTGTCTCCTTTGGAGAAATGTCTATCTGTTTATGTCTTCTGCCCATTTTTTAATCGGATTGTTTTTTGGCGTTGGGTTTTATAAGTTCTTTATAGATTTTGGGTACTAACCCTTTATCAGATATGTCATTTGCGAGTATCTTCTCCCATTCGGTAGGTTGCCTTTTAGTTTTATTGATTGTTTTCTTTGCTGTGCAGAAGCTTTTTATCTTGATGGAGTCCCAATAGTTTATTTTTGCTTTTGTTTCCCTTGCCTCAGGAGACATATCCAGAAAAAAGTTGCTACGGCCAGTGTCAGAGAACTTACTGACTGTGTGCTCTTCTCGGACGTTTATGGTTTCAGGTCTTACATTTAGGTTTTTCATCCATTTTGAATTTGATTTTGTGTGTGGTGTAAGAAAGTGGTCCAGTTTCATTCTTCTGCATGTGGCTGTCCATTTTTCCCAACACCATTTGTTGAAGAGACTGTCTTTTTTCCATTGGACATTCATTCCTGCTTTGTTGAAGATCAACTGACCATAGAGTTGAGGGTCCGTTTCTGGGTTCTCTATTCTGTTCTGTTGATCTATGTGTCTCTTTTTGTGCCAGTACCATACTGTTTTGATGACTATAAAAGGAGGGGTGTGGGGGGTGGGTTAAATAGGTGATGCGAATTAAGGTGTGCACTTGTCCTGATGATCCCCAAGTGATATATGGAATTGTTGAATCACTGTATTGTACACCTGAAACTAATATAACATTGTATGTTAACTAATGGAAATTAGAATAAAAACTTTAAAAAAAAAATCCAGCCAGTGTGGCCTAGGAAAGAAGCAATTAAAGAGGAGTGGATAGTTGGAGAGGTATTTAGGGGGTGGAACCAGTGGAGAGACAGTGGTAATTGATTGGATATAAGAAAGAGGGAAGAGGGAAGAATTGAGAATGATTCCCAGATTCCCAGGATTCTGACAAAGACAGGAAGTTATATGTCTGACTAGTCCTTCCTGGCCTGGGCAGTGCTCTAGTGTTGGCTGAATTTGCCCCGGGGCCTGGCCGAAGGCCACTCCTGCCAGTGTTTCATGAATCAGTGGTTCACCAGCCTGTTGTGTCCTAAAGGGCTGGATGCCCACATAACCACAACTCTGGTTCCAAACAATAATGCAGTCACTGAATCTTTTGTGCCTCTTTTTAGCTACAGAATACAGTTTACAAGTGTTAGGGAGACATTTTATTTAATATTTAGAGACTCAATCACCAAGTGCATCTTGGGGATGTTTGAACTATGAAGAAATAAAATTGAAAGGGCAAATATTTATGGAAATTTTTTTCTAGCGGTTAAAAAAATAAAAGCTATTTAGAATTATCTTAATTCAATTATTTTACCTGTATGTGTGTGTGGGAGTGTGTGTGCATGTAGGTGTGTGTGTCAGCAGTTTTGAAAATATGATTGACCTTTCATATTTTTTTCTTAATTAATCCCTGAAAAGCAAGATATTATCACCACGATGTGTATGGTTAAGAAAATGATTCTATCTTGACAGAGTAAGTTTGATTTTTAATGTGTAAATCAATATTCAACAATTAGTTGAGCCTAGACAGATTGGTACTAGACCTCTATTCTCTTGATTTGGCTGATAAAAAGGTTCTAAGAGCTTGAGCAGCTCAGTGGTGATCTTTTGTAGTAAGA
Organism: Zalophus californianus; assembly: GCF_009762305.2. Lineage (NCBI taxonomy): Eukaryota > Metazoa > Chordata > Mammalia > Carnivora > Otariidae > Zalophus > Zalophus californianus. Next base: position 137,987,393 of record NC_045598.1, on the reverse strand, counting down.
GCGGGGAGACCAAATTCCAGAGACTCCCCTTTGAGCTGCTACTTACTCTCACCCAGTGTTGGATAAATGCACATGTGCCCTCTCAGCCGAGCCAAGACTCCTAAAAAAAGCATTCCCATCGCAGAGGGAGACTATTTTAAAGAACTTGACAGCAGGCACTTTGAGTCCTCCATCTTCCCTCTCTTTGTTGAAATGGCTTATACCAGTAAACTGCAGCTAATGAGGTGGTTTATCTGGTTTTATTGTCCTTAATTTTATTACCTGCCCAATATAATCTTGGCCCAAGCTTCCCCTGCTTAGAGGCATGGTAAAATCTTTATGTCTAGGAAAGCCCCACCCAAGTGGAGATTGTGCTTTCTCCAGTGTGGGCTCTGAGCCAGGCCTGTAGGCTGAGGTGCTGGTTTCTGTAACAGACTAATTTAGAAACTCTAAACCTTTCTGTAATCTTATTTTCTGGCTCAGGTGGAGGTAGAAACAATCCAGAGACCTAAGATTAAATGAATAAGCCAAGAGAAAGAGGCAAAGATCTATTTCTCCATCCCCCAAGCTTATCAGAATCTCTGTTTTAGATTTTCCTTCCCTTAGCGTCCAACCACTGAGAAGCGTTCATAGCCAGAAGTAGACATCAGTCATCTAGAGTCATGGATGGGGGCTGAGCTCTAGTGAAGTCCCTCACAGAAGTCAAATAAAGCAATTGGGCTAAGGCAGTGAGGTGGGAGAAGACACAAGCAGGTGGAAAATGGAGGAAGTTAAGTCTAATTTTCAGTGAGGAAGGGGAGAGCTTTCCCTCTCCTTCATCTGGCACTAGGCCCAACCTTGGTATCTTGCTGTTTCCCTTCTCTGAGGGGATCTCTCTCTCACCATCCCCCCACACCCCCCACACTTCTGGAGAGCAGGTTTGTCCACAGGGACCCCAAGGCCCTTCTTACGCCCACATCCACAGACTGTGTTTTCATATGCAGCTGTGGCTACCACTTTAAAGAGCCTGGTGTTCCTGTATCCACTGCCTTTTAAACCCTTATAGAACATTCTTCCTGATACCTTTTATTTAAATACATGTAATAAAACACTTTTGGGTGCTAGTGTCTTATGTCAATTTGATTTTACTCTTGTTGCTCTTTCCCAGCTACTCATGGAAAATTTGTTTTCTCTTCCTTCTTTGCTACCCTCAGCCACACCCCCACTCTCTGCTGCTGGTTTGACCACAGCCGGCCACAGGCCAAGAAAACATGGGTGGGCGGGTGCCAGTCTCTGACTGCTAGAAGCTGCTGGGGATAAGACTGGGGAGTTCCGGGGGTGGAGAGCGAAGGAGGGTGTAGCCCACAAACTTTCTCAAAAAGCTTAAGAGAGGTTTGGTTTGTGTGTGTGTGTGTGTGTGTGTGTGTGTGTGTGTGTGTGTGTTGAGAATATTATGAAATCCTCATTCTGAATAAGAACAGTAATTGCTGCCCTTGGAAAACTCTCCAGTATATACTATTAAGTGAAAATGCTAATGATAAACAGTAGTATCTAATTTCACTTGCTGTTTGTAAAGGATGTGCATATATATACTTGTATAAGCACAGGATTTGGGGAGGGAGGGCAAACAATTGTTTATAATGATTACTTCTGAAGAAAGAATTGGGGGGGCAACTTTTCATTGTACATGCTTCTGTACTCTTTGAATTTGTTTTTGACTCTAGGGCATGTATTGCCATTATAATAAGCAAGTTTAAATTTTTTTTTAAGATTTTATTTATTTGACAGAGAGAGACACAGCGAGAGAGGGAACACAAGCAGGGGGAGTGGGAGAGGAAGAAGCAGGCTTCCCGCGGAGTGGGGAGCCCGATATGGGGCTCTATCCCAGGACACTGGGATCATGACCTGAGCCGAAGGCAGACGCTTAACGACTGAGCCACCCAGGTGCCCCAAGTTTAAATATTTTTTAAAAGAAATGTTAATTTTCTGTCCCTTAGTGATTTGCTGAAAACCATTAATAAGACACTAAGTGGAAGTTGAGACTGAATAGGCTGGACAACATATAATACCATTTAAAAAAATTTTTTTAAGACTTATTTATTTAGGCGCGCCTGGGTGGCTCAGTCGTTAAGCGTCTGCCTTCGGCTCAGGTCATGATCCCAGGGTCCTGGGATCGAGCCCCATGTCGGTCTCCCTGCTCTGCGGGAGGCCTGCTTCTCCCTCTCCCACTCCCCCTGCTTGTGTTCTCTCTCTCGCTGTGTCTCTCTCTGTCAAATAAATAAATAAAATCTTAAAAAAAAAAAGATTGATTTATTTATTTTAGGGGGTAAGGGGCAGAGAGAGAGAGGGAAAGAGTCTCAAGCAGACTCCACACTCCCCCCACAATGTGGGGCTTGATCCCACAACCCCTGAGATCACGACCTGAGCTGAAACCAAGAATCAGACACTTAACCGACTGCACCACCCAGGCGCCCCAATGCCATTTTGAACACTTAGCATAGCTGTAATCATTGCTTTCTGTAATTATTTAATACTTATCAAAATCAAATAAGGGAGTAATTTACAATCCTCAGTTTATGAATGAGGAAAATAGGCTCAGAGAGGTTATATAATATTCACAAGGTCACGCAGCTAGTTAGTAAGTTCTTGGGAGCTGACCACTTCCTAAGGGCAAGCTACACATCTGCCTTGTCTACTAATGGAATCCCCAAATCCTAGCAAAGTGCCTGGTACGTGGCAAGGGGCATAAATACATTTATTGAATAACTGAATGTCTAATACAAAGCTTATGCCATTAACTAATACATTAAATTCCCTTCCAAAGTTATACTTGAGCTGGGCAAAAAGCACTTTATCAGCATATTCACAGCTGCAGGCACAGATTCTGAATCAGAGTGGCATCAAAAAAGACCCAAAACCTGAGGTAAGCCTTACCTCCTAGCACTGTACTCAGGTTTGTTCTCTAGAACTTTTGCTCTATACTCCCCACCTACTCAGGCAATAAAAGACATTTTTGTTTTTCCTGACTGATTTACTACCCTAGTATTTCATTCATTCATTCCCTCATCAAATATTTATTGAATACCTACCACCTTCAAGGAATTGAGGATATAGCAGTGAAAAACACATATAAGGAGCCCTGAAGGAGTTCAGCACCACTAGATTGGCCTTACAAGAAATGTTAAAGGGACTTCTCCAAGCTAAGATGAAAGGATACTATTTAGTAAAAGGAAAACCATATGAAAGTATAAATCTCACTGGTAAAGGTAAATATATAGTTAAATTCAGAATGCTCTAATGTTGTAGTGGTAGTGGATAGATAACTTATAAATCTAGTATGAGGATAAATAACAAAGCATTAAAAATAACTATAATTATATAGCTATAATAATTTGTTAACAGACACAAATGATAAAAAGAGATGAATTGTGACATCAAAAACATAAAGGGGGGAGTAGAAATGTAATGCTTTAGTATGTGTTCAAAGTTAAGTTGTTGTAAGCTTAAAACAGACTATTATAAGATGTTTTATGTAAGCCTCATGGTATCCACAAAGCAAAAATGTATAATAGATACACAAAAGAAAAAGAGAATGGCATCTAAGTATATCACTATAGAAAATTATCAAATCACAAAGATGGAAGAGGGGGACAGGAACAAAGGAATTATAAAACAGCCAGAAAATATAAAACAGCCATGAAAAATGGTAATAATAATAATAATAAGTCCCTACCCATCAATTATTACTTTAGGTGTAAATGGACTAAATTCTCCAATCAAAAGACATACAGTGACTGAATGGATTTAAAAAAAAGAACAAAACAAGATCCAACTACACATTGCCTACAAGAGACTCACCAGCTTTAAGGACACACACAGACTGAAAATAAAGCAATGAAAAAAGGTGTTCCATGCAAATGGAAGCCAAAATAAAGCAGAAGTGACTTACTTATAGCAGACAAAATAGACTTTAAGCCAAAGACTGTAATAAGAGACAAAAAAAAAGGTCATTATATAATGATAAAGGGGTCAATTTGACAAGAGGAACAGACGCAAAGGGAAAAATAGCAATATAATAGTAGGGGACTGCAGTGGCCCACTTTGAACAAAGGATAGATCATCCACACAGAAAATTAAGAAAAAAATAGACTTAAACTACATGTAAGATTATCTGCACCTAATGGGCATTTCCAGAACATTCTATCCAATAGCAGCAGAATACATATTCTTCTCAAACATACATGGAACATTCTCTAGGATAGATCAAATGTTAGGCAACAAAGCAAGTCTTAATATATTTATGAAGACTGAAATAGTACCAAGCATCTTTTCTGACCACAATGGTATGAAACTAGAACTCAATTACAAGAAGAAAACTGGTAAATTTACAAATATGTGGAAATTAAACAACATGCTACTGACCAGCCAATAGGTCAACAAAGAAATCAAAAGAGAAATCAAGGGGCACCTGACTGACTCAGTCGGAAAAGCATATGACTCTTGATCTCAGTGTCGTAAGTTTGAACCCCATGTTGGGGTAGAGATTACTTAAGTAAATAAATATTTTTTAAAAAGAAATTAAAAAAATAACTTGAGAGAAAATAAAATGTAAATATACAAAAATCATCTAACAAAAGTGATCCTAAGAGGGATATTCATAGCAAGAAATGCCTAGGTTAATAAAAAAAAAGATCTCAGGGCACCTGGCTGGCTCAGTTAGTAGAGCATGTGACTCTTGATCTTGGGGTTCAAGCCCCACATTGGGTGTAGAGATTCATCTAAAAGAAATTAAAAATAAATTTTAAAAAGCTCTCAAATCAACAACCTAACTTTATACTTCAAGGAACTAGAAAAAGAACAAACTAAGCCCAAAATTAGTAGAAAGAAGGAAATGAAAATACTCTGGTGTCTCTTCAGATCATATAAATCTTTCACCTTTTACTAAAGGAAAAAAGGAAATAAATGAAAGTAAAAAAGACAATAGAAAAGTTCAATAAAACTAAGAACTGTGGTTTTGTTTTGTGTGTTTTTTTTGAAAAGACAAACCTTTGGCTAGCTAGACTTACTACGAAAAAAAGAGGACTCAAAATCAGAAATTAAAAAGACATTACAACTGATAGCACACAAATGCAATGCATTATAAGCGACTACTATGAACAATTAACACCAACAAATTAGACAAGCTAGAAGAAATGGATACATTCCTAGAAACACACAGCCTACCAAGGCAATCACGAAGAAATAGAAAACAAACAGACCGATAACCAGCAAAGAAATTGAATCAGTAATCAAAAACCTCCCAAAAAATAAAAGTCCAGGAACAGATGACTTCAATGGTGAATTCCACTAAACACAGAAAAATTAATACCAATTCTTCTCTGCAAAAAATTAAAGTGGAGGGGCATGTGGCTGGCTCTGTCAGTGGAGCAAACGACTCTTGATCTCGGGCTTGTGTGTTTGAACCCCAAGCTGGGTGTAGAGATTACTTAAAAAAAAAAACAAAAAACCAAACCTTAAAAAAATGTAAAGAGGAAGAAAGACTTCCAAATTCATTTTAAGAGGGCAGCATTACCCTGATTTGAAAACTAGATAAGAACATTCCAAGAAAAGAACAAAACAACATTCCAAGAAAAGTAAATTATAGGCCAGTATCCCTGATGAATACAGATGCAAAAAAATCTTAAACAAAATATTAGCAAACTGAATTCAAAAATACATTAAAAGAATCAAACACCATAATCAAGTGGGATTTATTCCAGGGATGCAAGCATGGTTCAACATCCACAATCAATGTGATACGTCACATTAACAAAATGAAGGATAAAAATCTATGATTATCTCAATAGATGCAGAAAAAGCATGTGATAAAATTCAATATCCATTAATGATTTTAAAAAACCTCTCAAATTGGCTAAAAGGGAATGTACCTCAACAGAATAAAGGCCATATATGACAAGACCACAGCCAACGTCAGACTCAATGGTGAAAAGCTAACAGCCTTTCCTGTAAGATCAGTAACAAGACAAGAAGGCCCATTCTTGCCACTTTTATTCAACACAATACTGGAAATTCTAGCACAGCAATTAGGTATGCAAAAGAAATACAAGACATCCAAATTGGAAAGGAAAAAGTAAAACTCTGTATTTACAGATGACACGATATTATATAGAGAAAACCCTAAAGACTCTACTAAAGACCTATTAGAGAACTAATCAACTAATTCAGTGAAGTTATACAAAATCAACACATAAAAATTAGTTATGTTACTATACACTAGTAATGAACTATCAGAAGGAGAAATTAGGATAACAATCCCATTTACAACTGCATCAAAAAGAATAAAATACCTAGGAATAAATTTAATGAAGTGAAAGACGTGTACAGTGAAAGGCATAAGACATTGATGAAAGAAATTGAAGAAGACACAAATAAACAGAGATATTCTATGCTCATGGATTGGAAGAGACATCTGTACTCCCATGTTCATTGCAGTATCATTTACAGTAGCCAAGACATAGAAATGACCTAAGTATCTGTCAAAAGTTAGCTGCATAAAGAAAATGTCATACATACACAGGATTATTATTCAGCCCTGAGAAGGAAGGAAATCCTGCCATTTGCAACAAATGGATGGACCTTAAGGGCATTATGCTAAGTGAAATAAATCAGGGGTCTGGATGGCTCAGTCAGTTGGGCATCTACCTTCAGCTCAGGTCATGACCCCAGGGTCCTGGGATCGAGCCCCACATTGGGCTCTCTGCTCAGCAGGAAGTCCGCTTCTCCCTCTCCTCTGCTCATGCTCTCTCTGGTTATCTCTCTCTCTCTCAAATAAATAAAATCTAAAAAAAAAAAAAGAAGAAGAAGAAAGAAATCAGAGAAAGAGAAATAGTACATCTCAGCCCTTACATGTATAATCTTTTTTTTTTTTAAGATTTTATTTATTCATTTGAGACAGAGAGAGAGTACATGAGCAGGGGGAGAGGCAGAGGGAGAGGGAGAAGCAGGCTTCCCGCTGAGTCAGGAGCCTGATGTGGGACTCGATCCGAGGACCCCGGGACCACGACCTGAGCAGAAGGCAGACGCTCAACCATTTGAGCCACCCAGGTGCTCCCTACATGTATAATCTTAAAAGAAAAAAAAAAAGTCATAGAACCAAAGTAGAAAAGTAGTTGCCAGCATCTGAAGGGTGGTGGAAATAGGAATTGAGTAGGTAAAAGTGTACAAATTTTCATCTATAAGGTCTAAGGATCTATAATTGATATCACTGTATTGTGTAACTGAAATTTACTAAAAAATAGAACTTAAATATTCTCATAAAAAAAAAAAAAGTGAGGTGGGGTGCCTGGCTAGCTCAGTCAAAAGAACATGTGACTCTCCATCTCAGGGTTGTGAGTTTGAGCCGCATGTTGGGTGTAGAAATTACTTAAATAAATAAAAACTTTAAAAAAAAGTGAGGTGCTAGATGTGTTAATTAACTAGATGGAGGAATCCTTTCAAAATGTATATATATGTAGCAAATCACCATAATGTACACTTCAAATACCTTACAATTTTACATGTCAATTACGTCTCGATAAAGTTGAAAATTTAAAAGTATAAAAATAAAAGAGACAATAACATAAGTTGACAAGGCTATGAAGACAAGCACATTTATTGTTCTGCCTTCTTATCTTGTTGGTGAAAATGTAAAATGGTGCAGCCACTTTGAAAAATCATGGCAGTTTCTTAAAATGGTACACATAACTTTACCATATGGTCTAGCAATTCTATCCCTAGGCATCCAACCAAGAGAAGTGAAAGCATTGATCACACGAAGACTCGCACAGGAATGTTCTCAGCAGCATTATTCATCATAACCAAAAAGTGGAAACAATCCAAATGTCCACCAGCCTGTGAAGAGGTGAGCAAAATGTGGTATAGCCACACAATGAAATACTGTTCAGCAGTACAAGAATGCAAGACTGATACTTGCTGCAACAGAGAAGAACTTCAAAAACATTGCAAAGTGAGAGAAACCAGTCACAAAAGACCATATATTATGTAATCCCACTTAGATAAAATGTCCAGAAGGGCCAAATTTATAGAAAGTAGATCAGTGGTTGCCTGGGGCTTGGGGTAGGAATGGAAATTTACTGCAAATGAGCAAGTGAGATCTTACCAGGGTGATGGCCAAGTTCTCAAATTGGACCATGGTGATACTTGTACAACCAGGTACATTAATAAAAGATAATTGATTGTATATTTAAAACTGGTGAATATTATGGTATGTTATCCTACCTTAATACAATTATTTTTTTTAAAGATTTTATTTATTTGTTTGAGAGAGAGAGGGAGGGAGCACGAGCAGGGGAGGGGCAGAGGGAGAAGCAGGCTCCCCACTGAGCAGGGAGCCTGACATGGGGCTTAATCTCAGGCCCCTGGGATCATGACCTGAGTCCAAGGCAGATGCTTAACTGCCTGAGCCATCCAGGTGCCCCTCCTCAATAAAATTATTAAGAAAAAATATCTGGAGGGGGGCGGAGCAAGATGGCGGAGGAGTAGGAGACCTGGATTTCGTCTGGTCTCAGGAATTCAGCTGAATAGGGATCAAACCATTCTGAACACCTACGAACTCAACAGGAGATCAAAGAAAAGAATAGCAACAACTCTCTGAACAGAAAAGCGACCACTTTCTGGAAGGCACAACCTGGACACAAGAGATTGTGGACATGATCCAAAATGACGGAGATGTGCACAAGTGCCAGAGGGCCAACACCTTTGACCGGCATCCTTTCATCGAGTGGGCTCTATCCCCACCCCTCAACTCAGGTCTGGATCTGGCCAGCAAAATGCCTTCTCCTAGAACTATGAAGACTCACCTGCCTGTTCAGTTGCTGCCACCTTCCTTCTGGAAAGAAAATTCAAAGATTACCTAGGTGGCTAGAAATCCAAAGAACTGTCTGGTGTCCTACTACCATTTCTCAAGAATGACTAAAATGGGGCACCTGGGTGGCTCAGTTGGTTAAGCGACTGCCTTTGGCTCAGGTCATGATCCTGGAGTCCCAGGATCGAGTCCCGCATCGGGCTCCCTGCTCAGCAGGGAGTCTGCTTCTCCCTCTGACCCTCTTCCTTCTCGTGCTTTCTATCTCTCGTTCTCTCTCTCAAATAAATAAATAAAATCTTTAAAAAAAAAAAAGAATGACTAAAATGATGCCTGACCCTGGTACATGGGAGGAGTATATTGAGGCATTCAAAGCTGGAAAAGTGCTGTGGGGTTCCTGGTATGACCATGTGAAGGGATGGTGGGATGCAAAATACCAGCACCCTATTCACTACCTCTTCTATGAGGACATGAAAGAGGACCCGAAGTGGGAAATTCAGAAGATATTGAAGTTCCTAGAGAAAGAAATGCCCGAAGAAGTCCTGAATAAAATCATCTACCACACCTCCTTCGATGTAATGAAGCAAAACCCAATGGCCAACTATACCATTTTGCCTACTGTCCTCATGGACCAGTCTGTCTCCCCTTTTATGAGGAAAGGGATGCCTGGGGATTGGAAGAACTATTTCACTGTGGCTCAGAATGAAGAATTTGACAAGGACTACCAGAAGAAGATGGCAGGGAACACCCTGACTTTCCGCACAGAGATCTGAGGACAACAGGGTAATCCACCAGTCAGAACCTCCTTCCTAGATTTTAGACATTTGAGCCTCATAATCAAGAATACTTAAAACTACCATACCCATCCTCTAATCCTGACTTTTCCTACACTATCCATAGATTCTATGCCACTATGATATATTTCATCCAAATGTAATCAAATCCTGCATAGAAGTTTAAAATTAAGTTACATAATCATTCACATAGACACCTATCTTTTGTGTAACACATTCTAGGCACCGTGCAGTGATGCTGGGGAAAGAAAGATTATGATCTCTGGCCACTACACAGTATCTCATGTGGTACTAAGTTCAAGAGCAAAATATAAACCAAGGAATCCAGAATACTTTTTATCATCTCCTTAAAGATTAAAAAGTCCCTGTCTTCTGAAAAAAAAAAAATTATTAAGAAAAAATATCTGGAGACTTTGGGCCAAGATATCACAGTGAGTTCCCTCTCTCGAAACCAACCCAATCACTCAAGAACAAATTAAGACAAAAAGTTCAAAGCAAAAATTACTAGAAAAGAAATTTTTAATTCATTATAGAACCCTGTATTAATTTTAAAGAGTTACTGATTAGATCCCAGTAAAAATTTCGAGATTCGGTTTTTAGGTTTCCATTCAATCATCCACTAGCCAGATAAATGAAGAAAACTTCCAGTTGGATTTCCAACTGTATTTTCTTGATAGAAAGGAACGGGGGAAGGGATCCTGGTGAAGGAACAGTGTTTACCTTCTGAAATGTGTTCCTTCTTTTTGCATGTGATCCCTTTGTCCTTACTGACAGATCTGCTCTTCTATCAGTCTCCCTAACTTAGTTTAATGGGCCTCCCCCCCGCCAGGTTTGATTTTCTCCATCCCATCGGCCCCATCCTTCTACACATAGACCAGCTCTCCTCCCTGGTTCATTTGCCCTTGTTCTCCGGCTCCTTTTTTCTGTGCCTCCCTGCCTCCGCTAGTCCTTCTTCCTAGTCCTCCTTGCTAAGTGGAGAAACAGAGAAATATTCTTGTCCATTCCTTTCGGAGTCCTGTGTGGTTCTCCTGGCTGGTGGAAGGTGCTGGAATGTGACTTCAGCACATTCCAGTCAACCCGAACCGAGTTAGGGAAGAATGAGCCCTTGCACAATTAGGGGGAGTGTTTTATGGCCTGTTATTGTTACTCTTACATTGTCAGACTTTTCAAAGAAACAGAGGATTAATTATTGACAAAGTCGAATGAAACTTTCACTAAAATACTTCACACTTAGGGGGAAAAGGGGACCTAAAAACCAAGCATTTCAAGGAATTAAAAAAAAAAAAGTGTCTCCCTTCTTAAAAATTTTCATTTTTCTCAAACACTCTAAAATTGAAAGAAAGCCTCTGTGTGAGAGGGAACCATTAGAACTTTTAAAAGTATACTGTATTTTTTTATCTTTTTTCTAGCTACAAATAGAGATATAAATGAATAATAAATTTCTTTTAACGTCTGATAATTTTTTAGAGCCTATAGAGGAACTTTCATGAATAATCATAAATTTCCTTCCCTTCCAGAGTGCCTGTGTGAAAAGAACATTCCATAAGAGAAAGATTATAATCATTGGTGGTAATTACACAAAACTCTGAGTCATTAGACACTATTAATTGTCTGAAATATAACTAGAAGAAAAATAAACATTGGGAGGAAATCTAGCATGACTACAATTAAGTTTAATTATGATCCCTCCAGTCTATAGGAAAAATCTCAAAGTCAGTGTTTCAAAATTGATCCAATTAACTTTTAAGTAACTTTTTAGTAATGTTTAAATAGCTTCTTAGTTATTTAACCAGCTAGCAATCTTTGTTCTTTATTTAGCTGGATATGACTCCAAAACTCCTTTTACCCATGTTTTCTGATGCCCCCTTTTTTTTTTAAGTCAGTGGTGGTCACACAGTTACCATTTGGTAGGAATCCAGTCAAGTAGAACACTTGACCGGAACCAGCTGTTCCGACCATCACGACAGGCAAATGGCTGCTAACCCCGAGCCCACGGCCAGGGCCTTGGAGCCTTTCTCAGCAACTTCGGAGCTGTCATCTGCCTCCCGTCACCTTGAGCTCCACACACCCACACCCCAGATCCTCCGTTCTTCCTGCCCTAGGTAAATACACCCATCCCCCAATTTGGGGTCCTTCCCAAATTTGAAACAATCTACACAATCCCGCCCTTCCTGTCCTGCAGGCCACCTACAACAGTAACTCAAGTCCCATGCGCCTCACTTCTGAACTCTCTATCACCCCACCCCCTGCCCAACCTTCCTTGGCATTTCATGTCTGCACCACCTGAGGGGTGTCTCTCAGGTGCTTCCCACCAGTCGTCTGACCTCCAGTCTCCCTGCACCTCCATCTGCCAGGCACTCTGAGACCAGCACACTCGCTCACAAGCTCACGCACCACCTCACTCCTGGACTTCAAACCTCCACGAGGCTCTTGTGCCTCGGTGAACAAGTTAACCTCCTGTGCCTGGCGTCTAAGAACTTCTGGGCTCTGGATACACAGTTGGTCCAGGGTTACCTCACATGAATCCACTACCGCACTTTCTACTTCCATTGGCGTAGACCACACGCCATGTCCTGAAAAAGTTCTGTGTGTGTTCCCCACACCTTGTTTTTGCCTTCCCTACTGGGCATAAGCCTTTGTCAAGCATCTCTATCTGTCGGCTTTGACCTGCTTTGAACGCCCTTCCCCAGGAAGCATTCCAGAAGAGTTTGCCTTTGGCGGGGAATGATTTCCAGCCTCGCCTTCATTCTTGTAGCAATGAGCTTAAACTTCTCAAAGCATGGTGTTTTATTTTTAGAGCCATACTTTCCTCTGTAAACAGACTGAAAACTCCACAAGGGCAGGCAAGCAAAATGGTTTCTTCCTCTTTTGACATAATAGAAAACAAAATACAGTGGAAAGAATATGAGTTTTAGAGCCAGCAAGTATGAGTTTGAAGCACCACTTAGCAGTTGAGTTACCTGGAGGAATTTACTTACCCACTCTGAGCCTGTTTTCTCATCTGTAAAATGGGGATGCTACGTAATACTAGCATTAGCCTTTAGTGAGAATAAAATGATGTGGTATATATATCCAAGATATTCCTTCAAAAAGCATTTGTTTTACCACTTCTCTTTGTATGTCAGTGTCTATATTATGCCTTATACATAGTAAGTGCTCAATTACAATAAAGGCAAAAGGATTTTGGTATATGTCTGACTTGTGTTGGTAGCCTTAACAGCTCCATCCTGCCCACAAGTGAGGCTGTAGGCGCAGCATCTGAATGGCCACACCTGTATTCCTGTGGGTCTGCATTCCAGCCTGCCTTGGTGGTTTTCAGAGTCCCCCCAGAGTTTCTTATTTATGGGGTACAGGGTGAGGCCGATTAAAAGCTCCGCCAGTCATTTTACTATGTAGCTAGAGTGGAGCATGACTGGCAATCCCTCAGCTTGATGATGTGGTGAGAAAAATCTGCCTGGTTTTGGTCTCAGTTTCATTTCAGTTCCTTTTTATCTGTTGCCCTCACTATAGAGAAATCCTCCTCAAGGTACTTCCCAGGCCCCACCTGAGCCTAGGCTGGGAACTGTGCTCTGGGAAATAAGATAATGAGAAACATACATCAAAAACACAGAGGATATCTATCAATGAAGAAGCAATGTGTTCATATTTACTAATGTATTTTTTAAAGATTTTATTTATTTTTTACAGAGAGAGCAGGAGGAGGGGCAGAGGGAGAGGGACAAGCAGACTCCTTGGGGAGCATGGAGCTTGACGTGGGGCTCAATCTCACAACCCTGAGATCATGATCTAAGCCAAAGTCAAGAGTTTGTTGCTTAACCGACTGTACCACCCAGACACCCCTATTAATGTATTTTAATACAGACTTCATAGCTATTTTCTTGCAGCCACTGAAGTAATAACTGCCACTCAGTTGACTGCATGGATGATATATATTGATCTCTATGTCCCTTTCTCTATACTCACTCAGTTTTCCTGTTGTATCAGGATTTGGGTGGAAAGAAGGGGAGAAGGGGGACTAAAAAATGTATGAAGCTACTTTTGAACTTCAGAGTACGGAAGGCTCACCTGGAGCCTTTGCTGATCATGCAGAGGAACACTGGAAATATTTGAGTTCAGTCAGTTAAACATGCAACTCTTGATTTCGGCTCAGGTTATGATCTCAGGGTCATGGGATCAAAACCCCACATCGGGCTTCTCACTCAGTGGGGAGTCTGCTGGACATTCTCTCCCTCTGCCCCTCAACCCCATGTGCATGCACATGCACTCTCTCTCTCAAATAAATAAATCTTTTTTTTAAATATCTGAGATGGTAGATACCATAGCAAAGAGGGGATCAGGAGCGTGGTTTCATTCATTTATTCATTCATTCTTGCCTCTATTCAACAAAGATTTATTCAGTACCTCTTACATGTCAGGTACTGTTAGACAGGAGATATGAATATGAATAAAATAAAGTTCCTGCCGCTAAAATGGCACTACAGTGGCAATCACATAACAATACATAAATGTATCAGATAAAATTTATCCAATGCTATATGTCAAATATATTTCAGTTTTAAAAAATAAGTGAGTAAAGTTCCTGATGTCAGGGGGTTTGTACTCCAAATAAGTCAACAATTCCCACAAACATTTATTCAGTGCATTTGGTGTATAGGACACAGAGCCAGACATTGGATTAGGGGGATTAGATGAGATGCTCCCTTGGAAGTGATGATAGCCAGTTAACTCAGAAGACACTCATGTCTTAGGCATTCTGCTAGGTTCTTCAGATACAGAGATTAACATGGGGTGGTCTTCACGCCTTGGAATTGGGAGTACAAGAGCTAGTTAAACAACTAATTCTAATACAATGTGGAGATATACCTGGAGTGTTTGGGGAGCATGGGCTGGTGATAGATGAAGCTGGAAAAATATGTTGGGGCCAGACTGTGAAGACATTGAAGGCCATGGTCAGGGGCTTGGACTTCACTTTGTGGGCTGTGCAGCCGTAGAAGGTCATGGGGGCGGGGGGGGGGGGAAGTGGCATGATCAGCCTTGTGTTCTGGAAGTGACCTGGAGACAGGCCAGTGAAGAAGCTACTATGATAGTCTCGGCAACTGATAATGAAAGCCAGAGCTAAGATTGTGGCAGTGAAGATGAAATGAGGAGTCAAATTCAAGACTTCCAGAATCACAAATGGCAAGATACATAAGAGGAAGGATGTGGGGAGGGGAGAGGGAGGAGGAACTGAAACTCATAAGACCTAGCTTGGGTGACTGTGTGCATGGGGAGCCTATTAACCAAGCTAGGAAAGAAGGGAGGAGAGCTCAGTCTGAGGCATGGGAATGAGGGTAGAAATAATGACCTGTTCCAGTTGGCTAGCTGTGAAAGGTCCAGTTGGAAGATTTATGAGCAGCTGTTAAATACAGGTCTGGAGTTCGGGAGCAAAGTTGAAGCTGGACATGGAGATAACAAGAGATAGTTGAAATTATGGGAAGAAAATGGATGTCCAAGGGATAAGTAAGGTAAAAGAAACCAATGAGGGGTGCCTGGGTGGCTCAGTTGGTTAAGCGTCTGCCTTGGGCTCAGAGTCCTGGGATGGAGCCAGGCGTCAGGCTCCCTGCTCAGCGGGGAGCCTGCTTCTCCCTCTCCCTTTGCCCCTCCCCCTGCTTGTGCTCTCTCTTTCTCTCTCTCTCAAATAAATAAATCTTTAAAAAAAGCAAAACAAAGCAATGAAAGAGACCAGAGAGGATCTATCACCAAAGTAGCAAAAGTAGAATAGGATGGAATTTTTGGAGCCATGGATAACAGTTTCCAGAAAAATATACATGGTCAAAATGTGAGAGCTCAAGAATGAAGAAGGTTCACCTTTGAAAATCTCATCTCTGTCATGATTCAAACATCATCAGTGTGCTCATGATTCCTAATCTATATCTCTCATCCAGAGCTCGCCTCCAAATTCCAACTCATTCATCCATCTCAACAAAATGTATAGCCCCCTTCTATGGGCCAGACACTATGATGATTGGAAGACAGTGTTCCACAAAATAGTCATGATCTTGCTCTCTAGGAGCTCCCAACACAGAGATTTACAGACACACACCAGTGTGATGACACATATGAGAATAGACAGGAGGGATCCCTCACCCAATACAGGCTTCCTGGAGGGAGAAACATCTTAGCTGAGACACGAAGGAGAACAAGTTAAATAGAAAAAAAGGGAGGTGAAGAGTTCCCAAGTCTGGAGATGAGAGGAGGCCAGTGTTTTCTGTGAACTGGGGAACTGTAATGCAGCCAGAGGAATGGGGATAGGTGAGTCTGGGATGCGAACAGAGGACAGACAACACAGGGCTTTGAAAGCTGTGTTAATTATAGACTCATAATAGCAAACACACAATTCCATGTGCACTTAATATGTTTTGAGTATTTGAGTTGCATTAATGAATCTTTAGAATAATCCTAGGAGGTAAGTACTACTAGAATTGACATTTATCTAATGGCAATAGTCGTTCATTGAAAGGTTTGAGTAAGGAATTGGTGTAAGCAGGATGTCCCTACATGAAATATGAAAGTCATGGGGCACCTGGGTGGCTCAGTCGGTTAAGCATCTGCCTTCGGCTCAGGTCATTATCCCAGGGTCTTGGGATGGAGCCCCCATGCCAGGCTCCCGGCTCAGGGGGAAGACTGCTCCTCCCTCTGCCTCTGCCCCTCCCCCTGCTTGTGCTCACTCTCTCTCTCTCTCTCTCTCTGGCAAATAAATAAATAAATAAATAAATAAATAAATAAATAAATCTTAAAAAAAAAAAAGGAAAGGCAATACGGAAGTCGTCATCATGGCTCTCCCAAACCAGCCTCTTCTACATTCTTTGCCTCAGCTCTGGTACCACGATCCTTCCAGTCAGTAAGCTAGAAACTAAGGAATCCACCTTTACTACCCACTTCTAAACGCTTACTAAACCTTGACAATTTTACCTCCAATTCTTTCTGCTCATTCTCACCCCCTGGTTTCAGAACCTCCTGTCTCTTAGGTGCCCTACGACTCTGCCACAACCTCCCACTGCTCCTGGACTCCTCAAGGTCTATGTCCCTTCTTTAAGTCTGTCTCTCTCTAAAATGCAAACATGACCAGCCGAGGTCTCTACTTTCAACACACCATGCCTTCCCATAGCCCACGAGTGTGGCTACAGCCGCGCCACTCCCATGGTTACAGTGGCTTGCTTCCAAGACAGTGACGCGCCAACCGGGTGACATGTTCACACCGGGAGGCTCTGCTCTCGGCCCTTTACATGAGTTAACTCAGTTCTCACAGTAATGCCCAGCTCCCAGCCCTCGGCCTGAGTGTGCTCTGCCGCACAGCTCTCCTCTCCCCTCCTCCTCCAGCCTGGCAGCCCACTGCCTAGCCCAGGGGCTGGAACAAGATGGTACCGCCAAAATAACGTTGCCCACAGACCACTGGGCTGACCTGCTCTTCCTAACCCACCTTGGATTTTTCCCCCTTCTATTCAGTTTTACAATGTTATGCCAATGTTGGAACTCAGGTTTGTTTGATTGAAACTGACAGAGACAAGGTCTAAATTAGCTCCATTCATTCAGCGAATCTTTTTTCAAGTCTTTCTCTATGGCAGGTCCTGTGCTAGTGCTGGAACAAATAAATAGTATAGACTACCTTAAAAGATGGCCCCCTTTCATTTGCCGCACCAAGATGGGACCGCAGGGAAACACAGCAGATGGTCCCCTGCCAGTTCCCATAGCACGCAGCGCACCCTTGGCTCCCTACACAACACACAGGATTCCGATTATCTGTCTACCTGTCTGTCTTCACTCTAGACCAGATTCCCTGAAAGGTGGGACATGTTCTTTTCTCTTTATATCCCAAAGCCTAAAGTGATCATCTATGGAATGGAAATGAATTCGAGTACTTTTCAGGAATACAGCACTCAAGTTATAGCACACGTTCTCACATGTGCTAACGATGGGCCAAGTACTCCCCCTCCCCCCCGCCCCCATGCTTCCCTCACGTTAGCTCAGGTAATCTTCAGGAGCGGATGAGGCAGGAACCAGTACTAGCTCCATTTTCCAAATGAGAAAAAGGGCGAAGAGAAGGTAGGTGACTTGTCCTAAGACACTCTTCGACGCAGAACGCCGTGTATTCCTCAGGTTCCACTGTTGGTCTAATTTGAGTCTTCATTTAGCTACAACCCGAAACTCCCTAATCCTGCCAAAATCTCCAAATCTCTGTGTATCTCTCTGGCACGTGGTGTGCTCGTTCGGAAAAATGTTTCCAAGCATGCTGTCATTAGAATCGCTACTCCCAGCAGAAGCAGAAGAGTAGAATTCTGTTTTGTGCTCACACAAGGTTTAAAAGGAGACCTGGGTGTGTACACATACTATGGACATGTGTGGGGGTAGGGGAAAGACATATTTTTCAAGCAAAGTCAAATTTCTCTCTTTTGTAGCCAGGTCATTTTTGGAGCATTTAAATTCCAGCCACAAAAAGGGCTTTCGTTTCTTGAGCTCTTTGGCCTCCCACTTTAAAAGGAAGAAACTCTTCCCCACACCCCCCCCCCACACCCCCACAACTGGATTTAGATAAGCCTAGAGCCAAAACCACCCTGTAGATTGCAGAACAATTGGCCTTCAGGTGGGGCCTAAAGAAAGACTTGAATTCTTAGGGGTCACCTGAGTGCCTTTTGCAGCACCTCCCCCTGTTCTCCCTGGGGGGGTTTCTCTCTCTCCGCTTTCTCCCTCTATCCCCCCTCCCACCCTCATTTATCTATGTAAAGGTACTTCAGAGACTACCTGCTGACTCCCCGCAGATAGCCAGCCCGCAGTCCCCACCCCTCCCACCCACACCCTCAGCACCCAGGATGAGTCCCCGCTGGGCCTGTTACCCGACACTGAAGACCCCGGTGGGGGAGGGCTGGGCAGGGCAACTCAGCTGCCTCCTTCCAGGAAATCCCAGGTGGCCTCACCTGCATCCCTCTCTCCAGTCCTCCCGAAATAAGCAGCAAATGAACTTTCTCCAGTCTCGGACTTTGCTCCCAGGTGTCCCACACCCCCAGTTCCTCTCTGCCCCCTAAATGCTTTCCACTCAGGGGCCACCAAGTACCAAAGCATCCCTTACGGTCCATTTCCATGCCCTACCTCAAAGATACTCCAAGACATAAAGTCAAAACAAACTTTTCATTTAGTAAAAACCCAGTCTTTTCCAAAGACGCACCAGTAACTTTATTAGCATTAACTTGAAATGTCATAGCATATATATGTTTGCTTATATTTGTTCATTCCCCTCATATTTTTACTGAGCAGCTATTATTTGCCTGCCTGGTATGGTGTTATGCGCTGATAAAAAGTCCTATAAGAACATGCTTTTTTCCTCAAGGAGCAGGAAGCCCCCCAGGGAGACAGACAAGTGCCAACATGAAACTCCCCAGTGCCACGTTAGGGGCAGACTGGCACAGGGG
Source organism: Zalophus californianus (assembly GCF_009762305.2). NCBI lineage: Eukaryota > Metazoa > Chordata > Mammalia > Carnivora > Otariidae > Zalophus > Zalophus californianus. The sequence continues at coordinate 137,968,338 of NC_045598.1, read as the reverse complement.
TGAAGGCAGCCTAGGAAGGGCAGCCAGGGCTTCCACTTCTCCCTTCGGCCCTCTGCCTTTACCTGAGACGCAGGCAGCAAACCCTGAATTTCCCTGGGGCTTCAGCTTCAAGTGTGTCTTGTGCCTCCCTCCCTCCCTCGCTCATTCTTTCCCTCAAAACATGTTCTAGGAGCCCCGCCTGTGGGGAGGCCCTGTTCTAGACACTGGGGAAATGGTGGTAACGGGATTGTGACCTCTGGGGGCACACACTCTCGTGGTGGAGGAGCCTGGACGTGGGAAGGTAAAGAAGCAAACATAAAATGAGTTCAGATGGTGCTAGGTGCTGAAAAGATGTAGAAGGCGGTAGCTAGAGAGCTCCTGGAAGTAAGAGGGGGCCATTTCTGCAGAAAGGAGGGAGCAGGGAGGGAGAGCATGTGGGTCTGAGCCCAAAGGGACATGCAAGTCTCCTGTGCAGAAGCAGCAGGCTGAAAAGCGAGGCAGGGACAGGGCCAGAAGATGGGAATGAGCCCGGCCTGCTGGAGGAGCAGAAGGAAAACCAGTGCGGCCCCGGTCCCAGGGGGGAGGAATGGGAGGCGCTGAGGTCCCCCGTGGGACGGGTCAGGTCGCAGGGGCCTGGTAGGGATAGGAGGCAGGGATTTGATCCTAACCGCAACAACCTAGGAAGGAGTGCAAAGCTGGACATATTCAGTTCATTGTTCTGTAAACAAACAGAATATAAAGCTTAACTCTGTACCAGGCTCCTATCTAACTACTTTATAACATGTCCTCGCATACAATCCTCACAACAACCCTGGGAAGTTAGGTATTCCGATCCATTTTGGGGAGGAGAAACTGAAGCCTAAACTGATTAAGTAGCTTGCCCCACGTGACTCAGCTGACAGTGTCCGGACTTGAAAGGGAGCGTTCTGGCTCCGGGGTCCTCACGTTTGACTAGTATTCCCGCCTCACAGGAGGCTGAAGATCCATTATTAAATGGTATCTTTAAAAACAGATGGGAAAAAAAAATCCCTCCCCTCTTTTGTCTCCGACCAGAGTTTTTCAAATTCCCAGAAAGCAGTTCTTTGTCCAAGAGTCAGGGAAACTCTTAAAATCATTCACACATTCTTTCAATGGATTTATCCGGAGAGGCAAAGAAGTTTCTAGGCCCACTTGCCTGAGGCCTGGGCACGTGCTCCTGGTGTCCTGTTTTGTTTTGTTTTAAATGCCCTCAGTTAAATGCTCCTAAGACTATAAACCTTTCTTTGTCCTACTTTGGACTTTTTAGAACTGTAACTTTTGGCCTGGTATCTCTCTCCTTTGAAATTCTGATTCCCCCTATAGCACTTCATCAGTATTCATGGTTCTGAAGGCAGCACTTCTCCCGGCCCGCTGGGAACTGATTCTCGGGACTGATCTGCAAGCGCTAGCCCCGGGCTCCTCAACCTTGTTGTGCACACACAGGACCTGGGCGGCGGGTTTCCAAATGCACGCAGGTTCTGACCCAGAAGGTCTGGGTGGGGCCCGACTGTCTGCCTTTCCAACTGGCTCTCCGGGGAGATGATGCGGGGGCGGCCTACGGCCGACTCCATGGCCGGAATAGCAATCCCAAACCTTATCACCGGGCGGGCGGCTTTTCTGGGCGACGCGGAATAAAGCACAAGAGGAACGTATGACGAAGTTCAGAGAGCCTCACTTCGGGGCTTTACAGCAGGGAGCCTGGACCAGACATGAAACAGTTTCACCATAAGCTCTCTGAACACACTGCGAAACTGGATAAGATCGCCACGCAGCGGGGCTTGACGCAGTCCCGACTTCCACGTGGTTGGGGGACTGTCTCCGAATCTGCAAACCCTCGGGCAAGAACGGGGCTGGGCCAACGGTTCTGAAATTCCTTCCCAAGCAGCAGGAACTTGGGATGGCCACACAGTCGGTGACTGCGGGCTCGAAGGAGCCCCCTTGTGGGTGGAGAGGCTGCTAACCCCCTTCTCCGGCACAGGAGTGGGAGTAGGGGAAACGGGGTGTCAGTCCTCCCGCTCCGCCACCCCCCACACACCTTGAGGCCTAGCTCCTTCCCCAGAGGACTGCCATCCAATAATCTCTCCAAATCCTCAGGGCACCTGTGTTGGAAAGACACAGCTCTTGAGGGGCATCACCAAGTGAGCCAGCCCAAAGCCGAATGAATATAAAGACTGAATTGGAAACAAAGACACTCATTTCATAAGATGCAGGGATTAGTTATTCCTTAAATAATCAGTTGGATTAATTATGTCTTCAAACAAGTAAAAAAAAGAAAGTCACCAGTCTTACCTCTTACCTGGTCTATGCTTTTATCCGTACTTGACTTGAATTCCGTCTTTGATAGCATATTAAACATTTTTACTTTATAAGCTACAAAATCTAGCAGCATACATTAAGCCACAGGGTAGATGCATGTTCCTTTGTTACCTTATGCTGTGCGTTAGGAGTTTTAAAAAAAATTAAATATGATTAGTTTATCCCAACCCCCTCCCACACCCAGTAGGTCGTTAGGGACAGACGTTCTAGAAAGCCTCCCTGGGTAGAAAGCCTCCGTGGAGACTTCCCTCTCATGCCAGGGCAGTGGTCCTCACCGCCATCTAACAGCTGGTTCCCTGACTGCCAGTCTTTCCTTGCCCACCACAGACAAAGCCTCCTAAGCATACCGGTAGTCCTTGGAGCCGCAGTCCTGCTCACAAGCCTCCAGCAACTCTCTCGCTGCCCACCAATAAAACCCAACTCTGAAGCCTGCCACCGAGGGTCCCTTTCCTGGCCTTTCCTACTTTTCTAGGTTACTTAACCTCTCTGAGCCTGCATTATTCATTTAAAAACCATGGCCCATAATACCAACCGGTCCAATGTGTGTTTTAAGGATTGCATGTGGCCTCAGGAAAGACCGCCTCTCGGGCAGCCAGGCCCATGGTGAGTTCGCAGAAGATTCGATTTCTATTTCTGGTTCACAACAGACATTGTCTTCCCGATTACTTTTTCTTAAGTTTACTGAGCACTTTCCTGACTGACCACTTGCTGGGGTCGGAGGCCCCTTCCATCCCCACACCATCTACACTTCCTGTCTTTGCTTGCCATTTTACCTTTATTTGTGTGATTGCTCGTGAACATCGGGCTCCCCCGTTAGACTGAGAATTCTGTAAGGGCAGTGGGCACAGTGGTCCCTGGTGTCCCTCACAGGGCCTGACGCACGCAGTGGGTGGTGCGAAAGTACATTTCCAAGCTACAAGCCCAGTTTGACTTATCACCACTTCCTAATGTTTTCCATTTTTCCCAACATACCTCAGCTGCAGGTCTGTTTTAACACAACTCACAGGAGCTCGCTCAGTGGTTACTTATGAATAAATATTGCCCTCTGACAATGGCACCACATATTTTCAGCGTGAACATCTGTGGCTTATAAGGACAAAAGAAGAAGAAGGAGAGAAAGAATGAAAGGAAAATAACAAGATAATGAGCAGATGTGTTCCTAAGCAATGAAGCAAGCAGGTCGCCGCACAGGCTGATTGGAGTGATAATGAGTGACTTTAAGGATCCCAGAGCCAGGAAAGTGGGGAATGGTTGTGTCTCCAAGAAATTACAGAATTAACTGGGGCCCCCCCCGAAAACCAATACCGCATTAGTAGATTCTTACTCTATCATAAATGCAACCATAAACTATTTTCGGAAGCTGATTTAAGTATTTTCAGGGGTTATTGTGACTTGGCATAATTTCTACCTTCAAAACCTAACCACTACCACCCCCATAAAATTAAACTCCACTAAATTATAAGCGCTTGGAGGCAAATCAGGGTCTTTTACATCTTGGTGTGGTCATAAGTCATAAAGATGGAACAGTTTAGAAATCAATGTATCTTCTGGTGATAATCAGCCAACACTCTCTTTTAGGGAATGCTCTTTGGCTGCATATCAAAACTTATTGAGTTAACACACATTCGTCAAAAATTGGTACTATTTAGTCTCATCAATGAATTTGAAATTTCAAACACGGACTTGTAAAGACTCCATTGTGCTGTAAGTATGCTAGATTTTGCCAAGTGCTGATAACATTTTTGGCATAGTTTCAGTTCTTAGTGGTATTACATATTTATTACCTAAATTACATAAGCTATCCGTGCTTACTGTAAATAAAAAGAAAGTATACACTTACGCAAAAAGAAGAAAAAAAATCACATAAGATTCAATTACCCAAAGATAGGAATTATTAATATTTTGGCTTGTAATTACCCATACTTTTTAAAAATCTGTGTGTGTGCGTGTGTGTTCTCTCTTAATGAATACTTTAAAATTACATTGATGGTTATAAAAACGAATCATAGAATGTTAGCAGTGAGCGACTATAGCCTAAGCCCTTCATTTGACAGTTGCAGAAACTGCAAGATTCTTTCCTGAGGGTTGAACATGGCTGGACTATAATTATAGCAGCTTTGAAAATATGAGGCCTTTAGGTCTCAGAATATAATTCATGTTTTTGCTTGTTCAAATCTCAGTGGCACAGGACTCCACAGACACTATGTTCTAGAACAACAACAAAAAATACACAACAGGATAGAAAGGGGGAAATTAGATCAATGAAGGTTCATAACAGTCAGATAATGCTCTTATCAGACTGATAATGAAGTCAGTTATTCATACTAGATAAGTACGTTCAACCAAGAGTCACAAAATTACATTGTAATTCCCACCCTACTAGTGACAAGACTTGTGACTTTGGTAACCTCTCTCTGCCTATTTCCTCATCTGTAAAATGGGAAGTATCCCATTTTCCATTCCTATTTTCTACAAACCGAATGAAATACAGAATGTGAAAGTATTTTTTTTTTAGAAAATTTTTAAAAGATTTTATTTATTTATTTATTTGAGAGAGAGAGAATGAGAGACAGAGAGCACGAGAGGGAAGAGGGTCAGAGGGAGAAGCAGATCCCCCCGCTGAGCAGGGAGCCTGATGCGGGACTCGATCCCGGGACTCCAGGTTCATGACCTGAGCCGAAGGCAGTCGCTCAACCAACTGAGCCACCCAGGCGCCCAATGTGAAAGTATTTTTAGATGTAAAGGGTCATGCAGAGTAAGGTGGTTGAAAGGGAGCAGAGGAGCACTAAACGCATAGACTGATGATGGTCTAACAAATCATAAATTTGTGTCTTCCCTGAGGCTACAAAGCTTTCCCCTGCTTGGTATCCCTCTCCATGTGAATGGATGCTCTGTGCGTACGTATACGTATGTGTGTGTGCATGTGTGTTGTGTGTATCGTGTGTGTGTGTGTGAGAGAGAGAGATTTTATATCACTATATTCATATTTCCTTCACCCAACTATCACATTGTATTGTCATTCTTGGTTTCTGTTTCTGTTTTCCCCACTAGATAGTAAACTCTTTATTGATGAGGAGGTTTGGGGGGCATTTTAGCCCTGCTCCTCATCTCCATCAGCCCCCCCAAGACAAATTTCCTCCACTCCTTCACTCAGACTTTGCCAACCAGATTACCTCCTTGAGCCCTTCCCACACCTATACCTCACCCTCTCAGGAAGTTTTTAGGAGCACCATTAACTCTCTTCCAGCATCTAAAATAGTGCCTAGCAGCTAACACTGTAGACAGTCAGTGAAGGTTGTTGAGGGCGAATGAAAGAGAACCCAATCAGTCTTTAAGAATGCTCTCTTCCTGTCAATCAAGGCCTCCTTATATTTAAATCTTTGAAATCTGATCATGGACAGTTTTGGTTTGATTGTTCAAGAAGGGCCATGACTTGCAATAACTTGTGATTTGCTGAAGAAAGAATGAAAATGAGGTACAGGACAGGGCCAGGGTCAGACCCTCACCTCCTGGGTAAGCCAGCCCAACCCCACCTCCTGAACATGGCTTTGTTATCACAGATGCAGCCATGTGTTCACTGAAGCTCAGAATCTACCTTTTCTGACTCTGAAGTCCAAGTCCTTTCCTCTATAGCTCTCAAAAAGATTAGTGTTAAAAAAAAAAGATTAGTGTTTTCAAAAGCGTTTTGTTATCTCAGTTGACTGCCACAACAGCCCAGTGAAAGTGGGGACTATTTTCATCCCCTTTACAGATGAGGAAAGAGGCTCAGAGAGGTTCAACAATTTGCTGAAGGTCACCCAGCTAACAAGTGACAGAGAGGACCCTAGAAATCAAGATCACTGCCTCCAAATAAATGTTCATTTCTCTATACCATAATATAATAATGTTGGACCAAGAAACCACCAATACATATACTAACTATATGAAGAAAACAACAAAAGTTAGTAGAAGAATGGGGCAAAGGAGACTCTGGGTCAGTTACGTGTACAAAATTCACTCTGTACAGAAACATTTTAGATACTTAATGAATATTATTTGCTGGTAGTATTTATAAGACTTTGGAGGGCATACAGTTATGTCTTATAATCTTGTAGAGTTGAATACAGTGCTTTGCACAGTAGGGCTCAGTCAAGGTCTACTTGACTATGCCTGTAGATCACTGGATGAGTGTATTGGTAACTTTCCTGCTGTGACAGGTAGTTGAGAGTAGGGCCTTGTGAGGAGAGGTCTTAGATCTGGTGAGTGCTACAGAGAGGCCCAAGGATGGGATACAATTCCCCGAAGCACAGACTGTCACATCCTGGGGACACCATCACTAGGAGATTACCCCAGGGTGGTGGAATCCAAACCAAGGAGGCCCCCAAGTCCAGCAAGGCAGCACGGGCAAAGAAAAAGCCCTTGGGCCTCTCAGGCTAGGGCCTGGCTCTGCTTTCAGTTTAGTTGTCTTTGGTTTTTAGTTTCCTCATCTGAAAAATGCTTTCTAAGATCCCTTACAGCTCCACTTAATAGAAAAATATTAACTAAGAATAATACAGATGGTATGCAATCTACAACTAAAGTCGTTTGATGGGTGATTTCATAAGTTAGCATTTTGGTAAAGTTTACAGGCTCTGGAGACAGGCAGGGTGTGTATCCCAGCTCAGCTACTTACGGTGTGTATGATCTTAGACAAATTACATAGCCCCTCAGGGCTTCAGATTCCTCTTCTGTAAAGAAGGATAATATTTCCTACTTCATAAGTTGTTAGGACAATTAAATAACTTTCAATGTGCTTAGATCAGTGATGACACAGATGACAGAGTGTTAGCTATTGTCACTAGCATCAGACCTATTGAAGTTTCATTATCTGTTAAGGATGAGAAAAATACAAGAGTAAGAACCTGGGGTAAGTCAACTTTTTGATTAGTTTGAAGCCACAGAGGTTGATATACATGTTGATCGAGGGCAAGGGAAAGACAGGAAATGATAGGAGAAAAGACCAAATGCCTGACCATTGCCATAGACGGTAACCAGAGTCAGGAAATATTTATCAGAAATGCAAGAATAAATATGAACAAATGGCTCTTTTAATAGTGTAATTTCAAAATACTGGTAAGAAGAGGAAAAAGAAAATGACTTTTATTTGGAACAGAATACACTCTCCAAAAATAGACCCACATGTATATGGTCAATTATTTTCAACAAAAGGTGCCAAGTTAGATAATTCAATAGAGAAAAGAGTCTTTTCAATAATAGGTACTGGAACTACTCAATATTCTATATGGAAAAAATTAACCTTGACCCTCACTTCCCACCATACAAATATTAACTCAAAATGGATCATAGACCTCAATGTAAAAGCTAAAACTAATTCTACTTTTAGAAGAAAATGGTTGTGGCATTAGATTAGGCAAAGACTACTTAAACAGGACACAAAAGCACCTACTCTAAGAAAAAAAAAAAGGATAAGTGGACTTCATCAAGCTTAAAAATGGTTGCTCTTAAGGATAAACCACAAGGGGGGCCTGGGTGCTCAGTCATTAAGCGCCTGCCTTCAGCTCAGGTCATGGTCCCAGGGTCCTAGGATCGAGCCCCACATCGGGCTCCCTGCTCAGCGGGAAGCTTGCTTCTCCCTCTCCCACTCCCCCCTGCTTGTGTTCCCTCTCTCACTTTCTCTCTCTCTCTGTCAAATAAATAAATAAAATCTTTAAAAAAAAAAAAAAGGATAAACCACAAGACTGGATACTTTTTGCAAAACATATATCTGACCCAAGTTATGAAAGACACAACTCAATAATAAGATAAACAACACAATTTTAAAAAATTGGTCAAAGCGTTGAATGAATACTTCACTGAAGGTACCTGAATACAAATAAATACAAATAAAAAGATGTTCAACATCTAGTCAGCAGAGAAAAGCAAATTAAACCATAATAAGATATTCAGAAGCAATGTTATCAGATGCATAAAAGGTCAGAACTGTTATAAAGATACATAGTGGCATCATTCTTTAAATTTGGTTTGTTGCATACACTGTTGTGAATATACTCTTTGAATGATATTTATTAGATTTTCTTGAACACCTTTCCTCAAGATATACACAAATATATTTCAAATATATGTCTTATATATAACCTTGCTTGTGTTTTTAAAATTAGTTTTGACTAATAAGTTTTTAGTACAGAAAAAAATCAATGAGCTACAAACCCACAGCAATAGCTAAACGTAAAGATTGGCAATAGTAAATGTTGGCAAGAATGTGGAACCACTGGAACTCATACATTGCTAGGGGGAATGCAAAAGGTTGCAGGCATTTTGGAAAATATTATGGCAGTGCCTTATAGAGTTAAATATATGCATGTGAGCCAGCCATCCTATTCCTAGGTCACTACCGAAAAGAAATGAAAACATAGGTCCACAAAAAAGCATGTACATGAGTGTTCATACAGCATTACTAATAATAGCCCAAAAACTAGGACAACCCAGGTGTCCATAAATAGGACAATGGATAAACAAACTGGAATATACATAAAGCAAAACATTATGCAGCAATAGAAAAGGAATGAACCATGACCATGTAACAACTTGGATGCATCTCAAAAACATGCTGAATGAAAGAAGAATTAACACAAAGGAGCACATACCCTATGATTCTACTTTCTCGAGGCTCTAAAACAGGCGAATGTAACCTATGGTAGAAATATTTGAAATATCAGTTGCTTCGGCAGGGATGGTTAGGAGAAAAAAAACTCCCAAGAGACGGAGGTCAAAAAGTGTATAAAGTAAGTAGCTCACTGCCTCCATCTTCCTTTACCTTACACTTCAGTGGCTTCGTTGCCATTCAGCTAGTTTCAAGAAGCTCTTGTCCTTGTCTCAGCAAATTCTTTAAAAAAAAAAACAAACTTTGTCTTTTCTTTTTTTAAAGAATTTTATTTATTTATTTGTCAGAGAGAGAGAGAGCACATGCAGGGGGAGCAGCAGAGGGAGAGGGAGAAGCAGGCTCCTCACTGAGCAAGGAGCCCGATGCGGGACTCGATTCCAGGACCCCGGGATCATGACCTGAGCCGAAGGCAGACACTTAACGACTGAGCTACCCAGGCATCCCTGTCTCAGCAAATTTCACCTCCTTTACTGACATTTTGGCCTTAAGGAGCTGACAGTTTGATGAATAACATAAAGAATTAATCAGAGAGACCCAATCTGGAATAATATGTCTTGCTAACCTTCCAAAATGTGTCCCAGGGGTCAGAAATCCAACTGGTCACTGTTTAAGAAAAAGTGCTAATAAACTAGTACTATAATAACATCAACAGACCTCAGAGAGAGCCTGAAAGCTAAGATAAAATATATGATGTATATAATACCATTTATGCAAATTTTATTTTATTTATTTTTATTTTTTTAAGACTTTACTTATTTGTCAGAGAGACAGAGAGTGAGGGAGCCCACAAGCAGGGGGAGCAGCAGGTAGAGCGAGAGGGAGAAGCAGGCCCCCCGCTGAGCAAGGAGCCCGATGTGGGGCTTGATCCCAGGACCCCAGGATCATGACCCGAGCCGAAGGCAGACGCTTAACCAACTGAGCCACCCAGGCGTCCCAATTTATGCAAATTTTAAAAGCATACATACAACACTGTTATTTCGATTGTAGAGTCGTGCATATTAATAAGAGTCTGAACATATAGACAGGAAGGGTAGGCACCAACTTCAGTATGATGGCTGCTTCTGGGGAAGAGAGAAGAATAGGGCTGTATGAAGGGGATATCAGTTACATCTAAATCTATTTACCATCCATCCATATTAAATAGGTAGTGAAAAACAAATAAGGAATGTTGTTGAAATATGTTAAGTTTGGGTTGGGGTGGATATTTTGTAACAGTATTCTCTGTACTCTGTGTGTTTGAAAACTTTTGATAGCCAACCACAATCGGAAGAGTGAGACAGACACCAGTCTTGTGGGGCTGGCCTGCCCGCTCTGCTTCTGGTAGCATCTCTCCCAGCTCTGCCTGCCTTGAGGCATTTAACAGAAAAAAAGAAAATTATGTCCCACCAAGAGCCTTCTTAGTAGCATCTTTGTGAATGCAAGTCTCCTTTCTCCCCTAGCAAGTGTTCTCAAGAAAATCTACTGATAACTGCATCTTCCTTTTCCTGAATATTAACTTCTATCAACCTATAATCCTAGGAAATGGTGCTCTAGCCCAGTACAGTTCAAGTCAAACCAGTCATGTCTGAACCACATCGTTCTTGGAACTTGAGCATAGCCTTAAAGATCCCTTCCAACCTGGAGTTTCTAAGATGAATTTTTTTTTTTCCAGAAGATTTTTCAACTTATGAGATGCTTTTCTCCTCAACCACCAATAGAACAAGACCATCAGTTTTACCTATAGCTTTGGATTTTGTTTTTATTTTTTAATAATTTAACCTCTGGATGCTACTCTTGTTGCAAACAAAACAACTATTAAAAATAAACCATTTATCTGGAAGCAGCATCTAGAATTTTCAAGGTCTCCCTTAACTATCATATCAGTGAGTGAGGAGATTGCTTTATCTGGGACGTGGAGATGATTAGAGAGAGAGCACGATGCGCTATTACCAAAAAAGGTCAGGTTTCAAGATCAGCATTAGTTTCCAACCAAATCCACTACCATCATTAGCATTCATTGATGATGGCTCAGATTGTATGAGTGTCCACATTAAATGTGTGACTTGGATAGTCACCTAAACCTCTATGTATATTTTTTCAGGACACATATCACATTTCAGTATATCATGTCATTTACTTACTGATTTTGCTTGTTGTCTGCCTCTCTGTTCCAGAATACATCTCCAAGAGAGCAAGGATCTCAGTCTGCACTATTTGATAATGTACAGCAAAGATCCAGGTGGGTGCCCATGGCACAGCTGGTGTTCAATGACTAGTTGTTGAATAAATGAATGAATTTCTGCACCTCGTAATCCCTCGCTGTCAAATTCTGATCTTCATGATAAAATAAATACAGTTTCTCTTTATTGAACGCCTACTACATGCCATGCCCTGGGCTAAGCACTTGACATCTCTTTTAATGTCTCAATGGCCTCCTGTGACCGAGGTCTTAGTCCTGTTTTGCAAATCAGAGGGAACCGAGACTTAGGATCAGTGAACTGCCGAAACTCATCCACCGGCCAAGACAGAGCAGGGCTGAATTCCAGTCTGCCAAGCGGCCACGCTGGCTCTCAAACACCGGCTTGCATGCACGCCATGTAGGACGGCCCTGTGGACAACACCAGGCAGGAACACTCCAGTCAGGACTGGTAACCTCCCGGCGTCCAGCAACCCCACTGACCTTGACCGGACTCCTTCCTTTGTTGCACATGGCAGACTCACAGGAAGAAAAATGGGGCTCCCCTCCTGAGTCCACCCTTGCCCCCACTTCCACCACCTGGCAAGGGCCTTGTCACATGCTTGTACATAGTGACATAGTGACGTTGATTTGTCAGACATGCTCGCAGTCCAGATGAAATCATGGCGTCCTTAAAAGTGTGGTTTAGGGGGAGAAGCTTGAGGCTTGGAATCACACAGTCCTGGGTTCAAAGGTTATTTCTGTACGTGTTACCTGTGGGGGCATTTGCATGTTATTTGATCCTTCTGGGCTTGGTTTTTTTCACTGGTTAAGTGGAAATCCTGATGCCTACCTTGGAGAGTTGTTGAGAAGTTAAAAAAGATTCGTGCACTAAACATGCCCCTTCACTTTCACAAGGAGACATAGGGGACCAACCAGCATTCTTTTTCCCTGTTGGAAGGTGGAGGTGTAAAGAAATGGCATTTAAGATTTCCACAGCAATTTGTTTCATCTTGTTTGAGTCCTGCTTTGTGGAGGATGGGGCTCAGCATGAGGAAAAAAGGAATTGGGGTGGTCTCTCTTCAAGCTCCCTCTGCCCTAAGGTGTGAACTTCTGTTGCGAGTGAGTAGTGAGGGGAGGAAGAGGGATGGAAAGCTCGGGGAGACTCACCCAGATCTGTCTTTGTCACAAATGACCAGAAGGGGTTCTCTTTTTCTTATTGGTTTGTGGAGCCATTTATATATTCTGGAATAGTTCTTTTATGTGTTGGGAGCACACAAATACCTCTTTATGGTTTATGGTTAAATCTTTTCATTTTTTTTTCTCAGTATTATTTGTTGTTTAGTTGTGTAATTGTTTATTGCTTTACAAGTTAAAAAAAGGTAAATAAAGCCCAATGTTAGCTTAAGAACAAAAACCAAGTAAATGGACATTTAACTGATAAATGAGTGTTTGTGAGGCTAACAGCTGCAGTTATTCTTTTTTCTATTTTGTGATATTTCATGAAACAAAAAAGATACCAAAAAAACCTTTGGCCCTCATTCCTCTCACCACAAGGTGTAAAAGAGCTAGCTACACAAACTCCTTTTCTTTTCCCAATCTTAAACTTACTTTATTGAGGGCTATCAACCGCAGGATAAGAAAACGGCCTCTAAAAATGACTTGGAATTCTGGGGACATTCTTGGTGGAGACACCCAATCACAGGAACAGCCCCAGGCCAAGTTGTGAAAGAGGCTACGTGTCTCTGGGCGCCTCCATTCCTGAACCCCCACCCTGTCCTTTCAACATCTCCCCCCAGGCACCTGGCAGCCTCCTTGGATTCCCAAAGTCACCTCTATCAGCACGAGACGCACATTCTTAGTCACGCAAAAGGAAGACTTACTAAAGGTGGACTCAACCCCAGAAGTGTTTACATTTTGAAAGTCTTCAGAGTGTGGGCAGAAAAAGACAAAGGAAACAGCCAGAATTCCTCAGCGGGGTCGCTCAACAGCCACCGCAGAATGACCCAGGAGACCTCTCAGAAGGGCCCGACACTTGCACACCAACAGTGCCCCCTGAGTGTAGAGACCCCATCTTGTTCAACATCGGAGCCCAGTGGCGAGCCGGCCCATGGTGCTTTGAGGGAAGCAAACAACTATGGTTTGAATGAATTAAATGACTTCCCGTCTGTCTCGTTCTGTGCCAGGCACTGTGGGAAACCTGGGGGATCTGTCCGTGAGGAGAGCACAGAGACTCCTCTCCTCGGGGAGCTTCCATTCTATGTATGTGGTGGTGAGGGGAAGGGGATGAGTGTGTTGAGAAGGTCTATAAATAAAATAAGTAAACTTATATTATCTGTGACAATAAATACTTTGGAGATAAACAGAGCAGGAAAGGGGACCCGAAGGGCGGCGGGGGGGAGGGGCTGTTGCACTTTGACACAGGAAGGTCACAGTGTCATTTGAGCAAAGAAGGTGAACATGAGGCCTTGTAGGGAAAACAGAACAGCAACTGGATGAATCCCCCTCAGCCCTCCAACATTCCCTGTCTTTGAAGACTGAACCTCTCAAGTTCTAAGAAGGCATTCTGCCACATCCTGCTTCAGTAGTTTGCATACACTGTTCTCCTTCCCTGATACCTGCCCACCTGTCTTTTCTGCCTGGCCAATTCCTGCTTGTTCTGCAAGACCCATATCAGATGCCACCTCCCCTCTGAAACCTTCCTCAGAGCCTCCAGGCGCTTGTCATCGCTACTTCCTTTGCCCTCACGTAATACCGTCCTCACTTCTTACTAGAAGCTCTCAGTACTTTTCCTGGGGCGGCACACGTGTTTCTCAGAATCCTCACAACCAGGGGTAAGTTAACACTATCATCATCACTGTTGGACGTATAAGAAAACAGGTTCTAACAGGTTGAGTAACTCGGCCCTGGTCATCAGCTAGGTTTGGAAGACAGGACGTGAAAGTCAACAACCCACACTCCAAAACAAGGCTCTCCCCGCGACGCCGGGAGCCTCGCCTTGCACTGGGTAAATTGTACTTGTGTCAGAGTTTTCTGCTATTTCTTGATTAACTTGAGGACAGACACCATTTCTGTTTGAATGGGGGAGGCGCTGTCTGGGGAGCTTTCGATAAATATTTGTTCAGAGAATAAAGGGATGCATTAGTCACCAACAATACAGACATTCATGTGGAATGTATTTTTGAGCGGGGGGCCTCCCGTGCTACCTCAGTCATACCTTAGAGGTGACTGCTTGCTCCGCCTGACCCCACCAGAGCCAAGTAGGGCTGGGGAAGGGATTCTTTTGGTATTTGGCTATGGCCTCCTTTACTCTCCTTTGGGTGCTCTTAGGGCAAGTGGTTTGCAACAGCTGTGGGGGCGCAGGTCAGCAATGGGCGGCAGAGTGCATGGTTGGACCCAAAGGCCCCTGAGCAGCCCAGACCCAGGTACTAAGCCCTTCCTCCGCATCCTAATTGCCTCTGAGTTTCTCTCCCAAACACCTAGGCCAACCTCCAGTCACGACGTGAAGAGACGGTGGGCGGTGGGTTCTCCCAGTCTTTCCGAAAAGGTGGAAAGTATAGTTTTCTGTTGGCTGGTCCCTAACATAATAAATGAGATGCTGTGTCCGTTACCCCAGCTGGGGAGAAAAGGAAAGGAAGAAGGTCTAAGGGTGACCAAGAACACGGGACAAGGTGTTCTAGAAGAAGGCGACTTGCTCAGGGAGGATTCGTCCCTGTTCCTGGGAGGCAGCCCGGAAAGGTCGACTGACTCAGTCACTTGGGTCTAGGGAGGGAGCTGCTTTTGCTTCTGATAGCTGGAGATGGTGTTTTTCTTCCAAGTCAGGGTAAGGATATATTTATGTCAGATATTTTATTTTTTTCCATTGTTAACATCTCAGTATTAAACTCTCAAGGTTGCTAATCATTGCGACTCCACCTCCCTCATTCCCTCATTCCACAGTATTAAGCATCCAGGATATGCCAAGTACATGCGCTCAGCCTCAGACAGCAAGACGCCATGGCCTGTCCTCAGAGAGGCTCCGGTCCCGAAGGGGAGACAGACAGTGAGCGTGGACGTAGGCACTGGCGCACGATGCTTCTCCGTCAGGCCACAGGCCACCACAGCAGCCCAAAACAGGGGACACAGGCTCCAAAGATGATTCATGTGTGAGCAGGGCCTTCCTTGGAAACTTTTTAGCTGTTTTTCTTTGTTGGGGGAATTGGGTGGGAGAAGAATCATAGCCTGTCTTAAACTGAATTATTTTATTGTTTAAACATGAAAGCAATTCATTATGTCCTTAAGGGGATGGAAAGACTGAGACAAAAGCCCTGAGGTGTTCATTTCCGTAGAGCCCTGGCACCCCCTTCCGGGGCGGATAAGGTTTCAGGTCCATGGGGAGGTTGGGGGAGAGGTGGGGACCTCCCATCCCACCCCACACCCCCGCACCCTCCCACCCCACACCGCAGTAGAAGTAGAGGTAATGCATGACCCTCGGGTGCCTCTCTGTAAAACAGAAGCATCACATTAGACATTCTCTCCAAGGCTGAATCGAGGGCTCTCATTTTGCAACTCAGCCGTATCAACCATTTTCATCTCTACGTGCTTTTATGGTATGTTATCTTGAAAGCTGAGGGTTTGTGATCAGAGAGCAGGGAGTCAATAAGGGTAGGGTGGGGGAGAGTCAGGGGTAGGTTGAGAATGAGGGAGCACTGTGGGGTGAGGTGGGTGGGGCAAGAAAAACATTTGAAAGGGGGTACTCCTTCCCATCCTTTTCTTTCCCTCCGTGGAGGGCGTTTGCTTTTCCCCACTACTGACCAGTGTTTCTTCACTGGAGATGATGACAGATAACCAGCATCCCCAAGCTATTAGTTTAATGCTTTGGCCCCACTAAGAGTCACAGTCTTCACGTACTGAGCTGTGCTATGGGCCAGGTACTGTGTGCGTTTCACATAATGCTTGGAGAGAGTTTTGAAGCAGATGCCTTCAAACTACCCCATGAATAGATAAGTAGAGTACAAACAATTAACCTTTGTTTAGAATCTTGCAATTTACAAAGCAGTTTATTGCTTCATCCCACCCTGGGTACAGCCCTCTGACTTGGGCAGCGCCACTTTCTATGTCTCATTGGTGAGGAAGCTAAGGCCACGTCGAGTTAGAACAATTCCCAATGTTCTTCATCTGGTTGTTACCAGACATAAACAGCAGGACATAAACACTAAGGATGAAAATGAAGGGAGAGTGAAGAATCCACTTTTTTGGTGCAGGTGGGCCAGCAAGGCCAACGGTACACACTCACTCCAACCTGAAAAAGGAGAGGGTCACCCCAAATGTATGGTACAGTGAGTACACGTTACTTCCCGCTCTGCAGCCCCCTTCTTCTCAAGATCTGAAGGCTGTAAGGATAATAGATGCTCTGATCACGACCCCTCCCCTTTATTCTGCTTTGAACCAGCTCTGGAGGAGCCAAACCCCCTCTGGGGCATTTAGAAATGGCATTTTTTTTTTTTGCCAGTGTAACAGTTATTTTAAAGAGCAGGCTTCCCCACCCAGCTCCCATGAAGGGAGAGGGTGTGACTCAGCAAGACACCCCGGGTGGGGCAGGGGGTGGGGAAAGACCCGCTGTGGGGCTCAGGGTTTGTTTGAGGTCCCGAGTCCCTCCCACCTGGGAGAGCAGTGAACCGAGGCTTCGTTTTCATCTGTGGCTTTATGCCCTTTCGTGGCCCCAAAGGGGCTTCCACCCAGAACTCCGGCTTGGACGGAATCCTAAGTATAAAAATATAACAATTAAAAATAGAAAAACAAATATAAATACTGTCTCTCTTTTTCTAAAAAAAAAAACATGAATATATTATATAGGGTCTCTATTATAATTTCTTGCTCAAAGAATTTTTGGAGTTTATATCCTCCCAACTGTACTGCAAGGTGAATTCAGGGTGAATTCCCAGAGCCTAATGTGGTGCTTGTTGCTCAGAAAGTTTTTATTGACCAAAGGATCCTCCCCATCCTCAACCGCACACACCTAAGGCTGAAAAGAAGTTCAGGGAGGTGAAGTAGGGAAGGCTAGAATCTTCTCTAGTCTCTGCAAGTGAGGATTTTAGAGTTTAATGAAGGCTGCTACAGTTTGGGGTAGACCAGGACCCATTCCCCTTCCCTCCCCCTCCCTTCCCTTCCTCCCTCCCTCCCTCATCTATCCCTCCCTCTGTCTTTCTCTCTCTCTTCCTTTCTTATTTTAATTGGGAGAATATGAGTATACATGGTAAACTGAGAGAGGGACCAGCAAAAAGGGAGACATGCTATTTATAATTGTCATGTTTCATCAAACCCAACAGGCTCTCAATTTGAAGGTGAATGACTATTTTGTGTATCACTAAGAAGGAAGAGATGTTGCCACATTATGACATCCTGTCCTGATTTCAGAGATGTTACAGTGGGGAATATTTAAAAAGCACGACCATGTCCATGTGAAGGTCAAGCAAGTCGTCATTAACAACGTATTAGACAGCTAGTATTCATTGAACAAACCCTCATTGAATGTTACTGTGTGCCAAGCACAGTTCTTACTATTTTATAAATAATAATTAAAGTTAATTATTGAAATCCTTGAAAGAAACCTGTGAGATAAGTACTGTTGTCACCCCCACTTTACAGATCAGGAGACTGAGGCATTGAGAGGTTAAGAAATTTGTCAATAAGTAGCAGATCTAAGCTTCAAACTCCGGTCATTGCCCTTGGCGTCTGTTCTTCTCATCACTAAGGTATGTGTTGACCTACAGGAAATGGTGGGTGAATAAATGAACGAGTGAGTAAATGAATGAATGAAGAAAGAATCAACTGCGCTTGGATTTCAAGTGCAAGACTTCGCATGCATGTCTCCCTTCTGTCCCCTCCTCCTCTTAGGAAGAGCCAGCCCTTTGTCCTTAAGTTCAAGGTCTTAGCACATTGATGAAGTTCTAAAGGAGGTGAGGAAACAAGAGCAAGGAATGGGATATGGTGTATGGGAGGGGAAGAAAAGTTGCAAAATCGTCGGCGTGACTATTTTGTACTCGTAACTCTGCTACTCATCTAACAGGAGTCTAATGATTTATCAATAAGATCATCTGGGCAGTGAAGAAGGATGGTGTTCTGGGAGAGAGTGCCACCTATTGAATGACCATCACCACAGCTGGGGAGTTTCATCCAGGCCACCCAAGACAACGGGAGAGAGGACAGAACAGCTACAGAAATGGACCTAAGACAAGAAAGCCAATTCCCCAACAAACGGTCTTGAACCTAAAGCTAAGTTCTTATCCAGACCATGCAGATGGTAATAACTCGGGAAGCCTTCTTTGTAAGAGGTTAGAGAATCTGGAAAAGACCCGTTTGGCCCAAACAATGAGGACTCTGCTGAATTCCATGGCCTGACTTGTGCAGTGTGGAGTCCAGGTCATTTCCGAGCTAGACATTGTGACATTGAACACAGAGGTAAACGTAAACTCTTAAGGAGGAGGAAAACTACCAGTTACTGAGTCTCTAGTCTGTGCTTTACAGAAGCGTGAATTTCACCTTTATTCATACAGTAAATATTTACTAAGCAGTTACTATGTGCCAAGCACTGTTCCCAGACAATGGGAAAACAGCACTGAACTTACATCAGGGCAGAAACAGCAAGCGAGAGAATATAAACAAGTACTATTGTATTTCAGGCAGTGAAAAATGCTGTCAAGAAACGAAAACCAGAAAATGGGCTGAGAGCGGTCCCATCGTTTACAACTACCGACGATCTTGCCCATTCCACAGGCTCTGAGAGGTTAAGGATTTAGTTCAAGCTCAGCTGAACTCAATTGTGAGCAAGCGCGTGAGCAGTGGGGCTAGCTAGGATTTAATTCTCTGCCTTTCTGAATCTAAAACTGTCTCTCCCCACGGCACAGGGCTGTGCGGGAAGCATCAAGAAGGACAATCAGTATAGGACGTCCTCGTTGGCATGTTCTGTCAATTATCATCTCTATTTTGTTCTAAAAGTTGGTAACAATACCGAAGCGTCTCTAGCAGGGCACACAGGTAAAAATACCATGTGGGCATTTCCACAGATTCTCAGACTCTGACGGTCCTTGCTCAGTCAGAGTGCCCTTAAAAGGGAAAAACCGTCAAGTACCCTTCAGCTCTTACCCTGCGCGGCAGTCGGTTAACCGGTGAGGCTCGTACTGATCATGTACATCCAAGAAATTTGTATCATTTTTTATATGACACAAATCTCATCATGTTAGAGGATATGTGGGCTTCCTTATGCTTTCACAGTAAACCGACATTTCCAAGAAGCTGGGAAGAGGCGCTCTGGAGAGGGTTCCATGGTGTGGCTGATGCCCAGTGGTCTGTGGGACAGAGAATATTGGATTACCTCCCCGGAGGAAGAGGCTGCCCTTTGTGTGTGAGGTCGGAAGGATGTTGCCATCTCCTCTGAATGGGCCAAGGCAGGGTCTTCACATTGTCAGAGGCCCCGTCAGCCAGCCTGTTGCTTCCTCCCCGGAAGGGACATGTGTTTCCTCACCCCCTCCTGCCCTTCTCCTCTGAGGGCAGGCGCAGGTTGGCCGGCGGCGAGCGAGCAGAGCGCCTGAAACCACTTCAATTCACACAAAGTCTGGAAGAATATTTGGTCAAGATGACTCTGCCTCCTAGAGTTGGGCTGAATCAGAAGAGAGTTGCTCAGTTTGACAGGCCCAGCTGCCGGCTGACTTAGAAAGCTGCCTGTCAGGCTCCCAGAAAACATGTAGGAAATGCACTGTTAAGACTCAGGCCCCGGTGCACCACTGTCCTTAGGGACAGCCTAGGGACCAGTGTGGACCTGACCCCGACCGCAGCCTCTGTCCGCCCAGCCTTCCGTTTGTTACCCCGCGGGCCACTTGCCTTCCAAACAGCAAGACACGGCTTAATGTGTTTTTATTGAATCTGAAAATGGCTACAAGCATTTTGTAGAACTAACTGATTAGAAAATAGAAAATGACCAGAGCAGGCTTCTAAAGTGCTTTTTAAAAAATTACGACATGGTCTG
Organism: Zalophus californianus; assembly: GCF_009762305.2. Classification (NCBI taxonomy): domain Eukaryota; kingdom Metazoa; phylum Chordata; class Mammalia; order Carnivora; family Otariidae; genus Zalophus; species Zalophus californianus. The sequence goes on along the minus strand of NC_045598.1, from coordinate 137,948,226 downwards.
ATAATGCCAACACTTCACTCTGTTCTCCTTCCTTAGATCGTTCAGGATTATCTGTTTGTGGTCTGCTGTTCTTCTGGAGGAAATGGAGCCACAAAACGTTAGTAAGGCACAGGGAGGAGGTAAAGCCTGACGGAACATGGGGCTCCCTGGTTAAATCTTCCCTGTGCAAAGCTTGGTGATTGCGCTTTTACAGTCTCCCTGTCTGGCCCTCTGAATCCTCAACCCCAGGACTGAGAGTTCCCTCCTGGTTTTATTTTTATGTATTTATTTATTTTTTAATGTTTTATTTATTTATTCATGAAAGTCAGAGAGAGAGAGAGAGAGAGAAAGGCAGAGGGAGAAGCAGGCTTCCCGCCCAGCAGGGAGCCTGATGCGGGACTCCATCCCAGGACCCCGGGATCATGACCCGAGCCGAAGGCAGACGCTTAAGGACTGAGCCACCCAGGCGCCCCGAGTTCCCTCCTGTTTTTAAATAATCTTTTTTCTCACTGGGTTTGGCATCGGATGCAGTAAGCAGTCTAGAATGCCCGCAGACATAACCCTTAAGAAACGGCACTTTCCTCTTTCTTGTATGGTCCTCTAACCGTCCTGACTCTCAGAATGTTTCCAAATGACTGTCGCTTTTATTTGTTCTGTCATTTTGTTATCATGGATCTTTTCAGGTAGATGTCTTGGTAACTTGGCACCTTGTTATCTCAATGTCTTGATCTATAGAAATATATTGATTACGACAGTGACAGTATGTTTCCCCTGAGACATTTCATTAATCCAGCCAGCATTTTGGGGAGAACTGGCAGTACTAAGCCAGTAATGGTTCAAAAATCCGTGCTAGATCGGCCAGGTGAACAAGACTGGGAAAAGAACAATTTGAGGAAGTCTTGGAGGCATGCCAGATTTGGAGCAAAGCAAGGACTCTTTTGCATTTTGAACAGAGGGAGCAATTTAAGGAAGGAGTTGGAGGCATGTCAAGTTGGAGAAACGCAAGCACTGTAATTCGATGAGGCACAAATGGAAGGTCCACCTGAGGAATGGTAAGGGCTGAGATGAGGGGACTGGGTTCATAGGTTAATTTCTTTCATACATCAGGAAGACAACAGAAGGCTCCATCCCTTTGATTGCTAATCAAAAGTCCTGTCAGACTGTTTCATTTACCTTGGAGTTTACACACACACACACACACACACACACACACACACACACACACACACCCCTCCATCCCTTTACATTTGGGGGGGTTAAAATTTTAATTTTTAAAATTTTACTTTTATTTTAATTTTTTGACATACAAAAAGGTGTATGGAATTAATTAATTAATGTATACAACCTGATGAGCTTGGAGACAAGTACACATCTTTGCAACCATTGCCACAATCTATGCCTTTAATCTTGCTATCACGTCCAAAAGTTTCCTTCTGCCCTCTTATTTATTATTATGAGTTTTACTTTATACTCCTTATTTTTTATTAAAAAATAATAGGCCTTCTCATCACTAGCAATTGATTATGGCACATGGGAAGATTGATATTATACTTGGGATCTTGGAATATTCATATATTCATAAACTATGTACATTTTTGGTCCTACGCTTTGGCTTATAGGCTCTTTTTCAAAATTATCTTTCCATCCCAAATAGTGGAATATATAAAGCATAAAAATATATATGTATACATCTGAGTTGATGCTTAGATTATTCGGTATAAGTAGCTATACAGATTTGGGGAAATTCTGAGAGACTTGAAAAACTAGATGCGCAATAAAATAGACATTTAATTAGCTGTTAGTTAGAGAAACCAATGTACAATAGCCTGTAAAAATTGTTCATTGTTCAAGCCCTCAATGTGCAAAACTGCAGTTTATGTGCCAGCCCCTTGCACAGCAGAGGTTCTGAGTAATTTTCCTCTAACTGATGCCCATGGCTCTCCATCTGTCGATACATTACTGTCTGAATTTCTATAGGGAAGGCATATTTTTAAAATTCTTTCTTCCCTTTTGCATTTCACTGTGATTTTCTACTGAAGTGATGTTAATTTCAGTCCTGGCAAATTGTTGTCCCCAGCCTGTTAGGAATGGGGGGGCACTTTGCAGGTGCTTTTTCTGATTATCATAAATTATGAGGTGATATGGATGAGGTAAAGTCAGATCAGTATGACCAAGAAAGCTAGCAAGGGAATCAAATGTTTTTTTAATGGAATAAAGGATAAGCTAGGCATCTTGACTTCCAGGCTGTAAGAGTAAGGAATCCACACAAAAAATTCAGTGAAAATGATATAGATCACACACATTACTTTCTCATCAATGAGAGTATCTCCTAATGACCAACATTTTGGTGAACATTCAGAGATGAGCAAAGCCAACAAAGAGTTTGGGTTACTGATTTGCAAATAAAGACAAGAGCAACCAAATCCAGATACCTAAAGCACAACTAAGTGAAGGAGGAGCTGAAAGAAATCAAAATATAATCTGAAGACTTCTGGGTTCCAAGAGAAAGGAGTATTTTTTCACAAGGAAATAGGAAATTGAGGCAGGTATAGGAAAATTGAAAATAAAAAAATCTGTAATTGAAAAAGGGAAGAAGTGTTGGGGGAAAAGATAATCCTAGAAATAAGAGTAGAAATTTTTACATACCCATATTTAAACTTAAAGTACAATTTTTAGGGGTGCCTGGGTGGCTCAGTCGGTTGAGCATCCGACTCTTGATTTCAGCACAGCTCATGATCTCAGGGTTGTGAGATTGAGCCCAGTGTGGGGCTCCGTGCTGAGCGTGGAGGCTGCTTATGATTTTCTCTCTCCTCCCTTTGTCCCTCCCCCCTGTTCACACAGGCTCTCTTTCTCTCTAAATAATAATAATAATAATAATAAAATAAAGTACACATTTCAGAAATCAAATCTCAGCCCAGACAGTGTGTTAGGGTTTATTGGACAGGATGTACGTACATAAAACAATCTTATATACAAAGAATTGGTGTTTAATCAACATACAATCTCCCTCTTTCATTCCCTTCATGTGACTCCCACGTCTTTTACTCCTACTTACAACAGGCATGATCCTTGCAAAGAACCCTGTAATCCCGTGATGAGATGCTATGTAATGTTAGTTTTTAATGCCAGGTTGGTTCTTTCTCTTGCTCTCTTCTCCAGCATTTTACATTATCCCCCCGCCCCATCCACCCATTTTACAGAACGTAAATTATAATCTGCCCAAGATCGCACAATGAATACATGTCAGAATCAGGATTCAACCCCAAAACTTGTTGCTCCTTTTTTTTTTTTAAATTTCAGAATATGCATAATAGCTGCTATAATATGCCGCCACCTCTCAACATGGGGCTACTTTACCTGCTTTACCTCTTAGGGTATAAATACCTGGTTAGGTGTAGGTCCACCTTGTACCCTGCACAGTCTGGGGGCTCCAACCACACCATAGTTTTTCTGAATGTCTCCCCCTGCCCAAGCTGTGCTCAACTTACTTGGTCATGCACGGCAGCCTGGATTAGGTCCACCTCCTTTGAGCAGCTGTAGGGTCCTGTACGTAGTTGTCATGGCCCTGACTACGTGATGCTGTAGGATATTAACGAGCGTAATATATTGTGTTTGAGATCTATCTATCTATCTATCTATCTATCTATCTATCTATCTATCTATATGTCATCATTATGTCCTGCTTCCCCTACTTGGGGCAGAAATGATGTCATTCCACATGGTGTCCCTTCATCCCTGATTACTAGGAACTCCAGGCTTCCTCAGCCCTGGCCTCTGACTGTGAACCTGAGTGCCACAGATGCACACGTGTGTAGAAAGGGGTAGCCCTGGTTACTCTCGCCTTGCTGCTGATGCAGGAACTGAGGCTGGATGACCCCTGACACTGAGGCTGATGGCTCGAGTTGCCTCCACATGGCTGTGGCCTCCACCGTGATCACTGAAGCCAAAGGGCCAATGTGGCTGATGAGGTCTGACAAGTGTGGGGGGAGGATGCTCGGGCTGAGCTTCCTGCTCAGCTGCAGTAACCATCACCCGTGCCGAGCAAGGCAATGTTTCCTTGACATGGGCAGGTGGGATGCTACTTCCCTCAGTGTCTCGGTCAGCCACGTTGGCTAGGGATCCTGGCATTACAGAATTTTCAATGCAGCTCTTAGGGGGCACATGGGGAGGGGGTTCCATGGACGGCTGCAGAGTCCAAGCCCCCATCCCAGTTCTGAACCCAACTTTTGGGTGCAGAAGCCACCAACACCCACCCCACCCCCCGCCCCGCCTCAGGGGCTTCCTGGCAGCCCCATTTCCTGCATCAAAGTTTAAGGCATTTGACATAAAAAGGAAAGGGGTCAAGCTCTCGATCCCATTCTTCCCTGGCTAAAACGTCTTCTTGCCATCGTCGTCTCCCCACCTGTCTTCACCGTGAGCTCATCGAGGCCCCTCTTCACACTGGTCTCCCTGGTCCTGCCACAGCGCACGGATGACCCAGAGTAAATGCAGGAGCATGTACTAAATCAGCGTCGTTTCCCTTCTGGTTTCTCTACATTTCTTTAATCTACTGTTTAAAGTCTTTAATTTCCTTTTTGAGTCAACATCTTTTAGCCATGCTGGGGGAGAAATGAGAAACTATAGTATAAGGCCTCCAGTCACTGAAGATGCTAGGATTGAGGTGGCCAGCCTGAGATGGTTCTGGGGTGCCTAGGATCTCCAGAGCACCCTGGGCCAGCTTTAGAACAAGTAATAGAAAACAAATTGCTGTTTAAAATGTCAGCTGTAGTAAAGCTGAAATTAAATGGAATATTATATGTTCCTGAAATGGCCTAAAATGACATTAAAACACAGAAACATATGAGGATATTAATCTGCCAGGAACAGAGAGGTGTGATTTGTAATAGCATTATAAAATACAGGGAGAGCACTTATTTCGGCTGCTTGACGGTTCCTTTTAACTTCCGAGTCCTCCTGCTACTCTCCCAACTCCTGCCCTTCCTCCTCTCCCTCTTCCTGTCCGGCTACCGCAGAGCAGGCTGAGGAGCTGTCCTAGGCCTTCCGTGGGTTCATATCATTGCCTTGTATCCTGGTGCAGTCAAGAGTAGGGTCAATTTATACTATTCCTTCAAGATCATGTTTTTGTTTTTGCTTAAAGATTCGGAGAAAGCACAGAAATACCTAAGCACTGAAGTAATAGGTACAAGGTGGAAAGGAGATTGTATAACAATGTGTTACCATTGCAGTAAGCACCCCCGGGGCAGCCTTTCCTTCATCCACCCTTTTCTGCAGAGTTGCTGAGGGTGCTACATACACCCAAAGGGAGCACCTTACCTGCCCCGAAGGAGCTAGACAGATCACAGTTATGTGCCTGGCATAGTTTAATAACTATGAGGCAACGTACTGTCACGAGTGAAACATGTGGCTTAAATACTGAGAGACCTGGGCCTGCAGAGAAAGGAGCAACCCTGTGGGCTGGAGGGGTCAGGGGATGTCTCCAAGGACAGGGAAATTAGTGGGCACTTGACGGGATGGGGAAGGTCTGAGTGGTTGGCATAAATCATGTGAGAGAAGACGTGGGGGTAAGAATCAAACACACCATCAAGAAATACCTACCGTGGCCTCATTCTGGAGAAGGTAAACATTCTAAGGAGTGCACTGAGTATTCTGAAGGTGGCAAGCTCAGCAGGTTGTTCGATATTAAAGGCTCATAGGAGAAATGGTTAGAAAGGTAGAGTAAAGCCAGTTTGCTGAGGGCCTTGAATGCCGAGCAAAAAAGTTTGGAATTTGTCCCAAGGGCCAAAGTTTCACACAAGTATGCTGGTCCCACTGGTGTGCCCCACAGTCAGGGAGGATGCAGGTACCTGAACATCCCAGTGTCCAAACACATTTATCCCTGTCTCCATACAAATAGCATAGTCTATGTTTGCCATGACTTGGAAATGTTTGGCTGTCACTGCCCTATAGGCAATGCATCAATGAAGATATTTGGGCACTTGTGTGATATTTTGTGTTATAATTTTATTTTCCTCCCCAACTGGGCCGTAAACTTCTCCAAAACAGGAACTCTGTTACCTTTCTTCTGTTGTCCCCACTTTGCTGTGCGGGGAGTAAGTGCTCAAGAAATTCTTGATTATTTGATTAAATGAATATTACAGCTTTAAAAAACTAAGCATCACTAGGAGTTCCTGGGTGGCTCAGTCAGTTAAGTGTCCAACTCTTGAGCTCAGCTCAAGTCTTAATCTCAAGAGTTGTGAGTTCAAACTCAGTGTTGAAAAATAAACAAACCAAACATCACAAATCACCTATTAGGAATGACTACTCTTCTTGCTTCCAGGAAGGCCTAGAAATCATTCAATTCCAGGACGCCTGGGTGGCGCAGTTGGTTAAGCGTCCACCTTCGGCTCAGGTCATGATCCCGGGTGCCGGGATCAAGTCCCGCATGGGCTCCTTGCTTTGGGGAGCCTGCTTCTCTCTCTGCCTGCCACTCCCCTGCTTGTGCTCTCTCTTTCTGACAAATGAATAAAAAATTTAAAAAATAATAAAAAAAAAGAAATCATACAATTCCAGGTGGGAATAACTCTGAGTGATGGGTCAGAAAAAAAAATGCTTCAGAGGAACGTGAAAAGATTTATGCTGGTGGTCATGTTCAGAACTGTCAAGAAAGGAAAGATCAGATAGTCTCAAGAGGTGAATGATATGGAAGAACAAGTCTCTGGGTTAAGACTTGGACTTTTGCTCTTCAAGAATCAAGACTGACTAATTTGTATGTTAGAAACCTCCTGATCATAATTCTAGTACATTCTGTCAGGGCAACAAAAACTTCCCCCTTATTAATATTTCTTTTATTCTTAGGTGGGGGTGGATTACGAAGTTCCACTTAAAGGTGAAGGAATATGACCACCCTGCAGTCCTTCAAAATGTTAAACATAAAGTTACCGTATGACCCAGTAATTCCATTGCTACGTATCTACCCAAGCAAAATTGAAACATACATCCACACAAAAATATATGAATATTCATAGCATCCTTACGTATGTTAGCCAAAAAGCGGAAACCACCCAAATGTACACAAACTGGCAAATGGATAAGAGATGGTACATCCATACAATGGAACATTATTCAGCAGTAGAAAGCACTGAAGTACCCATACACGCTACAGCTCGAAAGCATGAACCATGTTAGTGAGCCAAGTCATTGGTAAGAGACCACATATTTATTGTATGACTCCATTTCTATGAAATGGGTAGAACAGTCAGATTTATGGAGGGCGAGCAATTAATGGTTGCCTAGGGCTGAGGGGCGTGGGGGGAAATGGGGAGCGAATGGTAATGGGTGAGGAATTTCCTTTGGAGATGATGAAATGTTCTAAAGTCAGATTATGGTGACAGTTGCACAGCTCTGTGAATGTACTCAAAGTCATGGAAAACAAGTTAAGATGCTGCTACAAATGAAAAGATCAGATCACAGTGAAGGAAGAGCTGTTCCTGCTCAGCAGGCAGGGGCTTTCCCCCCAGGATGGGCTTGTGTCCCCCTATTTCTCCCAATGAGAATCACGGTTTGGCAGGTGAAAGAGGGGGCAGGTGGAAAGGGCTGACAGTGCAACTAACCTTGGGGAGGAGGAGCATGAGTATCAGGTTAATGTGGAAGAGAGGGAGGGGAGTAGAGTAAATTAGGGCTTGTTAGGGAAGGAAAGGGATCTGGCAACAAACGGCAAGCAACTCTTCTCTCCTCTCCGTGGGTCTTGGTGGGCTCCCTAGTAGCCCACTTAGCGACCAGCTTCTCCTGGCGTGGACAGCTGCTAGACTGCCACCCTCTCTCCTTTCAAGGCCGGTTAGGGTGCGAACCACTTTCCTGTGGATCCGGTTTTCTGAATTCCGATTTGCAGGCCTAGGTATTGGATTTGGGAGCAAAGATTTGTTCCTGAGCAGTAGAGGGCGCTGTTAGCACGTAAAGTCTGCGCTGAAGGGCACAGGAAGGCGGAAGTAGCTGAGTTAGTCTGCAGGGCGTTAGAATCTGATGCTCTGAGACTGGAACAACATACTTTGGATTTTAGAACACAAGTGCCACATTCTTGAAATAATGATTTGGCACACATGCCACTGCATTAAAATAAAACCAAACTCCAGCAGCACTGCTGATTCCTAGTGGGATGATTTATTTAGAGTGTCCGGATATTTCTTTCAACCAGTAAGAGTTTACTGAACGCTTACTGTGTAGAGTACTTTGATACAGCTTAAAACTGTAAATTCAAAGAGAGACCCGAGTGCTGCTCTTGACAGATTTAAAAAATGAAAACCATATAATCCATATCCATATTCATCACTTGAACGCAGAATCCAGTAGACTTCTATTCAAGGACGCAGTATTGTCAGGACACATCTGATAGAAAAGGAGGGAAAATTGTTGGCTTTTTCATCTCGTTTCCCTGCCAGCTAAACGGCGTGAAAGCATCATAGCCTAATTTATGTAGCGCCTACTGTGTGCCAGGCATTGTTCTAAATGCTTTACAACCTCGATATGAAGGCATGGTCTGTGGGCCAGCATCTCTGGCCTCACTGGGAGATGGTCACTCATGCAGAATCTCAGGGGGCACCCTGGAATCTGCATTTGAAAGAGATTTGTGTGCACATTAAAGTTTCAGAGGCACTCCTCTATCATGTATTGTCTTACTCAATATCCGTAACCACCCTGCGACACAGGTACTATTATTATGTCCATTTTAAAGAGGAAACTGAGGGGCGCCTGTGTGGCTCAGTCTTTCTGCCTTCTGCTCGGGTCCTGATCCTGGGGTCCTGGGATAGAGCCCCACATCAGGCTCCCTGCTCAGGAGGGAGCTTGTGCTCTCTCTCTGTCAAATAAATGGGTAAAATCTTAAAAAAATAAAGAGGGAAACTGAGTCAAAGAGAAGTTAAATAACTTGCCTAGTACAAAGTTGGGATTTTTAACTCAGGGTCATGCTCTTATTCATATCGCTTAACTTTTTTTGTTCTTTATCTTCCCCCCTCAAATGCGTAAAGTGGACATAATAAACATGTCCACCTCATTTTTTTTTTTAAGATTGTATTTATTTATTTGACAGAGCGCACAAGCAGAGGGAGGGAGCGATAGGCAGAGGGAGAGGGAGAACCAGGCTCCCCAAGGAGCAGGGAGCCCGATGCGGGGCTCGATCCCAGAACCCTGGGACCATGACCCCAGCCGAAGGCAGTTGCTTAACCAAATGAGCCACCCAGGCGCCCCCTTAATTTTTTTTTAAGATTAAAAAAAAATTTTTTTTTTAATCATTTGACAGAGAGCACAAGCAGGGGGAGCTGCAGGCAGAGGGAGAAGCAGGCTCTCTGCTGAGCAGTCCTGATACAGGACTCGATCCCAGGACCCTGGGATCATGACCTGAACCAAAGGCAGACACTTAACTTTGACTGAGCCACCCAGGCACCCTATAATTCAATTTTTGGACCAGCTTCATTGAGCTATAATTCACACACCATACAATTCACTTATTTAACACAAGTCAATGGTTTTTACTATATTCATAAAACTGGACAACTAATGCTGCAGTCAATTTTACAATATTTCTATTATGCCCAAAAGAAACCCTTCGCCCTTTAGCTCTATCTCTTGCCAATCCTCCCATTTCTCCCAGCCCTAGGAAAATACTAATCTACTTCTTGTTTCTACACATTTGCTTTTACAGACATTTCAAATAAATGGAATCGTATATGTGGTCTTTTGTGACTGGCTTCTTTTACTTAGCACTTAGCATAATGTTCTCAGCGTTCGTTAAAATTGTAGTATGTATCAGAACTTCATTTCTTCTTATGGCCAAGTGATAGTCCATTATTTGGATATACCACATTTTGTGTATCCATTTATCACCTAATGGATATTTGGATTGTTTCACTGTTTTGCTATTACAAATAATGCTGCTATGAATATTTGTGTGGATGTATATTTTTATTTCTCTAGGAGTAGAATTGCTGGATCATATGATAACTCTATGTTAAACTTCTTGAGAAATCGCCAAACTGTTTTCCAAAGTGTCTTTACCACTTCATATTCCCGCCAGCAGTGTATGAGAGGTTTGATTTCTCCATATCCTCACCCACACTTGTTATTATCTGTCATTTATTTATTTATTTATTTATTTATTTATTTATAAAAGATTTTATTCATTTATTTGAGAGAGAGAGAGCGAGTGGCATGAGGGGCAGAGGGAGAAGCAGACTCCCTGCTGAGCAGGGAGCCCAATACAGGGCTGATCCTGGAACTTCGGGATCACAGCCTGAGTGGAAGGCTGACGCCTAACCGACAGAACCACCCGGGCGCCCCCGTATTTTTTTTAAAGGTTTTATTTATTTATTTATTTATTTATTTGAGGGCAAGCAAGAGCAGGGTGCATGTGTGCAAGCAGGGGGAGGGGCTGAGAGGGAAGGAGAGGGAGAGAATCCCAAGCAGACTCTGTACTGAGTGCAGAGTCCAACGTGGGGCTCAGTCTCACCACCCCAAGATCTTGACCTGAGCCAAGCCAAAAGTTGGACGCTCAACCAACTGAGCCACTCAGGCGCCCCATCTGTCTTTTTGATTATGGACATCCTAGTGGGTATTAAATTGTAATTCACCGTGGTTTTGATTTGTGTTTTCCTGATGACTAATGACGTCAAGCACCTTTTCATGTCATTATGGGTCATTTTTAGATCATCTTTGGAGAAATGTCTAGTCAGATATTTTGCCCATTTTTAAAATTGTTTTTTTTTTATTATTGAGTTATAAGAAGTTTTAAAAATATGTATATTCTAGATCCAAGTTTCTTATCTGATATATAATTTGCAAAAGTCTTCTCTCATTTTGTGTGTTGTCTTTTCACTTTCTTCATTTGTCCTTTGAAGCACAAAAGTTTTTAATTTTGAAGAAGTCCTGTTTAGGGGCACCTGGGTGGCTCAGTCTTTAAGCGTCTGCCTTCGGCTCAGGTCATGATCCCAGGGTCCCGGGATCGAGTCCCACATTGGGCTCCCTGCTCGGTGGGAAGCCTGCTTCTCCCTCTCCCACTCTCCCTGCTTGTGTTCCCTCTCTCGCTGTCTCTCTCTCTCTCTGTTAAAAAATAAATAAAATCTTAAAAGAAAAAAAAAAAGAAGTCCTGTTTATTTTTTCTTTTGTTGCTTAGGCTTTTGGTGTCGTATCTTAAGAAACCATTGCCAAATCCAAGGTCATGGAGATTTACTCTTAGGTTTTCTTCTAAGAATGTTATGGTTTCAGCTCTTATATTTAGATCTTTGATCCATTTTTAGTTAAATTTTTATATGGCATGAGGTAGATATTTAACTTCATTCTTTTGCATGTGGATCTCTTCTTGTCTTAACCTCACTTGTTGAAAAGACTGTCTGTTGCCCATTGAATAGTCTTAGCACACTTGCCAAAAAATCGGTTAACCATAGATACATGGGTTTATTTCTGGACTCCCAGTCATATTCCTTTGAACTGTATATCTACCCCTATGCCAGAATCACACTGTCTTGATTACCATTACTTTATTAAGTTTTGAAATTGGGATGTGTGGGTCCTCCAACTTTTCTCTTCTTTTTCAGGATTGTTTTATAATTCATTTTTTAATTTGAAACACGCTTTTCTGTTCTATATACCAGGAAATATGTGAGGGGAACACGACAGGATTGGCCGGCCAGGAGAAAGATACACTTAGAGAAGAATTAACAATGTGATGGAGATTGTGATAGGACAATTAAAGATACTTATAGAAACGTAACAGGGAGACTCAGCCAAATCTGGGAATTATGAAAGATGGACTAAAGAGACGAGGTTCAGACTGAAAGCTGGGCAGGAAGAGAGATAATATGCCACATGCCAAGCCATTTCAAGGAATAACTTTTGTGCATCCTGGGATGGGGGTACAGCTGTAAGAAGAGAACAAAGTTCAGAAAACCTTTAGTAGAAAGCACAAGAGTAGAGCGGTAAAAGTTGAGTCCGGAGAACGATGCAAGGTAGGGCCTACTTCTGTCTCAAGGACAATGAGGAGCTTTTGTGGGCATTGAAAGAGGGATGGGAGGCATGGGGGGCATGATTGGTTTACTTGTGAAAGAATCACTAGCTGTATGGAGGGAAGTGGATAGAAGAGAGCAACACAAAGAAAGGAAACCAGTCAGGGGGCTTTTGAAGTGAAAGATGATGTGATCCAGACTACAATGGGGGGCGCTGAGGGGGTGGGAGGTAGGGCGGTGGAAAAGAAAGTAGAAAGTGTGACACAGAGTCTACAGGACTCAGTGATTCCTCAGAGGTGACGGATAAAGGGATAAAGGAGAGACAGGAATCAAAAGTAGCTCCTAAGTTGTCCAATTATGGAATTTGTGTATAGCTCAAGTATCATGTAGATAATGAATAAAGGTGAACCCCAATTAAAAAAAATAAAATGGGAAAGTGGAATGTTTCCTTTTCTCAAAAATCCCTAACAAAGTTAAGTTGCCTGTAATTTGTGTGGTCTCTAAGTATTGGGGTTTTAGTGTTTTTAATAGATTGCTCTGGGGGCACCTGGGTGGCTCAGTCGGTTGCACATCTGACTCTTTGTTTCAGCTCAGGTCATGATCTCATGGGTCGTGAGTCTGCTTGAGATTCTCTCCCTCTCCCTCCCCCTCAACCCCTCCCCCTCCACCTGTGTGTACATGCCCACTCTCACACGCTCTCTCTTTCAAATAAATAAATCAATAAATCTTCAAAAAAAAAAAAGACCACTCTGTGTGATCTTTATTTAAAAAAAAAAAAAAACACGTGCAGCCAAGTGAGAGGTTGTAACTGCAGGAGCTCCTGGGCCCCCAGATGGCGTGGCCCGCAGCAGACAGAACAACTCTCCAACTACTCTCGCCTCTTCCCTGGATTGCCAGGACAGCTCCCCAAGTGGTCTTCCAGCTTCCAGCCTTGTCTTTCCCAACGGTCCCTTCTATCATTGCAGTGCAACCAGAATGATTTTTCAAACAGGCACATCTAAGCTTGTCACCTCCTTTGCATAAAACTTTTCAGTGGCTTCCCATTGCCATTAGGACAAAATTCAGACCTTTGACATCGTTTCATGTGTCTGCACAATCTGGCTCCTGCCTGTCTAGTTGCCCTCTTGCCACGCCCTCCCTCACACTCTATGCTCTAGCCAGGCTGAATTGTCCTCAGTTCCTTCAATGTTCTGGGTATGCTCTCTCTCTCTCTCTCTCTCCCTTGCCTCTTGGCTCTCTTTTACATCTTCTTTATTTGCCTTGCTACTGTGTCTGCTTATCCTTCAGCTCTTGCCTTAGACATCACCTCCTCAGGAAGACTTCCTCCCCTCCCCCATTTCGAATCTGGGTTAGGAACCTTCCCCTGTGCAGAGGCCTTCTGTGCCTCATGTTAATTGACCTGATGGGACCCAGCTCTCTTTTGGCTTGGCTTGGTCCAAGGATAGATCATAGACTTTCAGAAAGAGTGAATGGACTGTGTTTTCTTCAAGTAGCTTTACAAGAGTATTGATTTTCTCAGCTGTTGAGTGATAATGAGCTGGTACCTGCTGTATAGTTAGCTACTGGTGAGCATCTGCTCTTCAGTGACTTGATTTTGCCAAGAGACAATGAGCTTGAAGATAGGGTTTTGTGAAGGCTGAGGAGATGAATAGGGTGTCGGGTCTTACCAAAAGCCCAACTCATATCCACTGGACAGAAGAATGGGCAGCCAATCCCCAGAGCTCTACTTCATATTTATAGCCTGGGCAATTTTTAAAGCAGTTGTACCCAAACCTCCTTGTCAACAACAGGGAATCGTTTTCAGTAAACCATTCATACAATACCCTGCGCTGAGTACTGCTGCTTCCTGGCATTTCATTCACCATAAACTCCCTGAAAAATGGACTCCAAGGTAGATAAATGAGGGGACCCAAAACATGAAATTGTTACTTATAAACCAGTTAGAAGTGAAGCAACCATTTATGGCAAGCCATAAAAGTTGAGAAATCTGAAAGCAAGAACAACTGAGCTCTAATGTTCCTTTCTGGTAATAATTACCCAGTAGGCCATTTATCGTTCTGGGTTACTTGTGCTTCAAGATAGTATTTGTAATGGAGGAACACCTGTCTTTATGGTTTCTTTAGAAGACAGGCATGCATCCAGCTTCTCCAAAACTCGTCATCAGTCAATACACAATGGGCTTAAAAAAATAAGGAAGTAGGAGAAAGGGAAGGAGGGAGGAGACATAGAACTCACTGGAAAGCCAGAGGACCTCCTCAAGAAGCTCTCCTCTTTGATCTCAAAACTGCACAAACTGTACTTGTGCAGTTCCAGCTCCATATAATCATCCACTAATGGTGCTCTAACAGGGGCACATGCCGTTTTGCCTAAACCAGATTCCCAAACCCAAAGTCAAAAGCAGAGGTCAGAAAAATTCAAAGCTCAAATAATCCAATAATATTTGTTTTCCAGGTGATGGCAAATGGTAGAGCAACACTCATGATAGAACATCCATATTTAAGAAGATCTCATTGCTCCCTTGTAAGCATGCGCGTGCACACACACACACACACACACACACACACTTTTTCTTTGAGTCTCAAAGTCTGGACTGGGCTAGGCAGAGAGCTGGAAAGCATGAATAGATCCTAAAGGGATAACTCACCACTAGGAGAGGAGGAGAAAAGACTAGTGGGCTGGAAACTGTGGGAAGAGCCAAGATGTCCATCAACAGATGAATGGATAAAGAAGATGTGGTATATATACACAATGGAATATTATGCAGCCATCAAAAGGAATGAGATCTTGCCATTTGCAACAATGTGGATGGAACTGGAGGGGGTTATGCTGAGTGAAATAAGTCAATCAGAGAAAGACATGTATCATATGACCTCACTGATATGAGGAATTCTTAATCTCAGGAAACAAACTGAGTGTCGCTGGAGTGGTGGGGGGTGGGAGGGATGGGGTGGCTGGGTGATAGACATTGGGGAGGGTATTTGCTGTGGTGAGCGCTGTGAATTGTGCAAGACTGTTGAATCACAGATCTGTACTTTTGAAACAAATAATGCAACATATGTTAAGAAAAAAGAAAAAGAAGAAGATAGCAGGAGGGGAAGAATGAAGGGGAGTAAGTCAGAGGGGGAGACGAACCATGAGAGACGATGGACTCTGAAAAACAAACTGAGGGTTCTAGAGGGGAGGAGGGTGGGGGGATGGGTTAGCCTGGTGATGGGTATTAAAGAGGGCACATTCTGCCTGGAGCACTGGGTGTTATGCACAAACAATGAATCATGGAACACTACATCAAAAACTAATGATGCAATGTATGGTGATTAACATAACAATAAAAAATTAAAAAAAGACTAGTGGGCTGGCTTATGTACTATGGTCTGTAGGGGAAAAGGGACAATTATTGGTCTGGATTTGGAACAAACTGGTGGCAAGCTTGAGCTTGAAGGAAAAGATTGTTTATTTTTTAAGATTTTATTTATTTATTTGAGAGAGAGAGAATAAGAAAGAGAGAGAGCATGATAGGGAGGAGGGTCAGAGGGAGAAGCAGACTCCCCGCTGAGCAGGGAGCCTGACTCGGGACTCGATCCCGGGACTCCAGGATCATGACCTGAGCTGAAGGCAGACGCTTAACCCACTGAGCCACCAGGTGCCCGGAAAAGATTATTCAAGTGCATCTAAAAGCTGATTTCAGTGTGGACAATCTTTTTTGTTTTTCTTTTTAAAAAGATTTATTTATCTATTTGGGGGGAGGGGTGCAGAGGAAGAGGGAGAGAGAAACCTAAGCAGACTCCATGCTGAGCACAGACCCCAACGTTGGGCTTGATTTCATGACACTGAGGTCAGGACCTGAGCCGAAACCAAGAGTTGGACACTCAACCAAATGAGCCCCCCAGGCACCCCAGGGTGGAAAATCTTTCACAGAATTTGCAATGGAAAGGAGAGACTGGAGCGTGCAAAAGAATTAGCAGAAATAGCATCAGCAGCGACCAGAGCTGGACAAGAGGCTGAGGCACAAGAGTCTGAGCCACATCCCTGAGGTTGCCTGAGTTTTAAGGGGCAGCTACACCAACTCAAGCTTAAACAGTAGCAACAAAGGCACAGGGATTCAAGGGCCATGAGCTTTGGGGTAGCCATTGTGATGTGGCCCAGAGCAAGAGTACTTGCCCGAGTTCCAGCTCCACAAGAAGGCGAGCAGCTTCCACGACACTTGTGGAACAAGTTAGAGTGAATATGCTGAGTCTTTCCATATGTACCGTGAAGACACAACCAGGTGAAAGGCTGAACTCTTAAAGGCAGGACTTCCTAAATTTTTTCACATCTTGGCACTCATTAAATAACACATTTAGATAAACCGAAGATGCTACTCAATGCCAGAGATGGCCATCTTGGGAGCTCAGGCTGATTCAGATTCTGCTCGATTACCCTGAGGGCAGAGGAATTCAATATTGAGGTTAACCCATTTGGGGGACACTAGTTAGAAAATTCTTGCCTAATGCACCCAGCAAATTATCTTTGGGGAGACAACTGTAAAATATCAGGGACATTCAGTACGGTCTAGATCCTAAAACTTGTTTAAACCTGTCTTCAGAAACTCTACTTACCCTGGAGATCATCATACTTTCTTAAATAGTGGGCAAAAAATTTTAACAGTGCAGCATCAGCCCTGTCCCCATATCCCAAGAACTTTCTAGGGTAGAATCATAGCTAATGATTAGAAAGTGAGAGGGAGTCTCTCCTTAAAACTTGCCCTCTAGACCATTCTAAACAGCCAGATACAGAATCTGTCAGATGAAAAAAATCATCCACCTGAAGAACAATGAGCCCATTAAATATCTTTGAGTGATAACCTTCACTTTAATCAGCTTCTCCTTGGTCCCTAAGATTAGAAAAGAGAGCTGGAAACACCTAGCATTTAAGAGAATCCTCCTGTGATTTTCCAGGGAAGGGAGGGGAGTCACTGTGGTAATAAAATGGTAAAGGCAGTTGGTTTAGAAGTGGTGCCAATCACCACTCAGGCATGCCATCACCACCCTCTATCTTGTGGCTTAGCATTGACAATTTGCCTAAAATCCAACTGGAGTTCATGGATTTTAATGGTAAGCAATTTTTTAATATAAATACCAGATAGAGTAACATGTCAATAACATGTCAATAACACTTTTTAAGGAAATCAAATATGTCATCTTCACAGTGGAATTTATGGCTCTGGAGAGGCTTAACCCTTGAGTTTATCATCTCTTCAGAGGAAATTCTTTTGAGAGAATCTCAGAAACTGCTCCATGGGACTTGTTTTCATCGGAGGCCAAGAGAGCAGGTGGCTGAGCAGCTGGGAGAAAAATTCTTGTTTACAATGTGAACCCTCCATGGTTCATACTCCTCCAGGCCCGGGTTCTGGCCGAGTAGTATAAAGATGAGTCATCAAAAGGAATAGAGGAAAAACAAAGGGGGAAACGAAGCAATATAAAGAAGGGGACAGAAATTAAATAGATTAAGCCAATAATATTTAAAATGGGACCTATAAGAGACTAAAAAGAAAGTAGATCAGATGGTTAGAGCTGATATTTCCAAATTCAGTTTTAAGAATTAAAAAATGAAATATTTTGGAAGGAAATTTTCCAATATCTTATAAATTTAAGCTATATTTGACCAAGAAATATACTTATTAGAATTTATCCTTCGGTAAGTCACATAAGTGTATAAAGATAAATGTATAAGGATATCCAAAGGATTACATTTTTTAAAAAGATTTTATTTCTAAATAATCTCCACACCCAACATGGGGCTTGAACTTACAACCCCGAGATCAAGTTGCTTGTTCCACTGACTGAGCCAGCCAGGTGCCCTCAAAGTATTACATTTAAAAATAAAAAATTAGACACATCTAAATTCCTATAAAATTTATTGAGCACCAGTTAAGTCCCCTTGCTAAGGTTAACATCTTCCTCCATGCTCAAGATCCCACCCCTTCTCACATTTTCAAGGACTTTGCTCCTGCTGTTATCCTCTCATACAGCACCAATATTTCCCTCTCAATTGGACCATTCCCATTCTTATAAAACATGATGTCATCATCATCATCATTTAGATAACAAAGAACCAAAACTCTTTCTTGACTTAGTCCTTTTCCAATTGCTCCATCTCTCTGCTTAGCTTGAAAGTGTTTTCTCTCCCAGATAGTTCTTTTTTTAAGATTTTATTTATTTATTTGAGGGAGAGAGAGCAGGAGAGAGAGCAAACACGGGGGAGGAGCAGAGGGAGAGGGAGAAGCAGGCTCCCCGCCGAGCAGGGAGCCCGATGTGGGGCTCGATCCCAGGACCCTGGGATCATGACCTGAGCCAAAGACAGATATTTAACCATCTGAGCCATCCAGGCGCCCCTCTCCCAGACATTTCTATTTCCCCAACTTTCCTTTTCTCTTTAACACCCAACTCAAGTTTCTATCTCCATCACTCTCTGTAGGCCAAGGTCTCCACTGAACTCCATCTTTCCAGATCCTGTAACAATTCTTAGTCCTCATCTTACCCTATCAAAGGAGTTTGACTGAGGAGACTTTTATGAGACACATTCTTGTTATTTCTTTTTTTTTTTTTATTTTTTTTTTATTTTTATTTTTATTTTTTTTAGTAATGAAGAGAATTTTAAAGCCAAACAGTTACATACCCTTGTAAGGCTATCAGCTAAGTTTTCAGCAGAAGGGAGTGCCATGATAAATTCAAAGTGCTTAAAGAAAAAAGCCTGCAGCCAAGAATACTCTCTTCTATTCTGAATGATAGCCTTGCTGGGTAAAGAGTTAAAAGTTAAAGGAATTCATGACCACTGAATCAGCCCTACAAGAAGTGTTACAGAGGACTCAGTGGACAGGGAAAATCATAGGAGGCACAAGAAAAGTAGGAAGCACCAAAGCAACTACGTGTATCTCCGGTGCCCTTCACTGCGCTGCTTTGCTCTTCTTACTCTTGCTCTTTTTGTCCCTCTTCTTCAGCCCATCCATGTTAGCTCTCAATAGGTTTGAGTAAGCCATCTGAAACTTGTTCACTTCTTTGGAGCTCACCACAGTGCTGATCTTCTTTTTCCCATCAGTAGCTCTTAACAGACACTTGTTGTCTGAGGGCTCAAAGCCCTCTACAGAACCTTTCCTTGGAATGGGTTTAGTTCGGCCATCATACTTCTTCAGGGTGATGAACACGCTGCCCGACAACCGGCACTTCTGGAAGAGTCTGGTCAGCTCCGTCAGGAACTGCTCACTCTCCAGCAGCACCATCCCGGCGCCGCTAGCTCCCCTGCGTCAGCATCACATTCTTGTTATTTCTAAGAACTGCTCCTTCTTCACCACTTTCCTGTTCTTTCTCTCTTCTAAATGTTGGAAGCCCTCTTCTCTTCTGTATTTGTATGCTCTTCCAAAATGACCTCACCCAGTCCCATGGCTTTAAATAACATCCATATATTGATGACTTCTAAATCTGTATGTCCAAACCCAATAATCCTCTCATCTCTCCTGGGAGAACTCAACCACCTACTCAGCATCTCTACTTGGACGTCTTATAGGTCACATTCAGTATCAACGTATCCAAATCAGAGTGCTCCAGCTTTTTCCCCCTTGTCTCTCTCAAAACTCATCACCTCAGCCAATGTCACCCCCAGCCATGCAAACGTTAAAGATGACACCTGCCAAAAGCCTAGCGTCATTCTTGATTTCTTTCTCCCTTAGTGTCACCCTTCCTCCCATTCAATCCATCAGCAGAGCCCATGAGTTCAACATTCACTGTAAAACCCGAATCTGACCCTTCCTCACTATATTCCCAGAACCTCAGTGAGTTAGAGCTCTCAAGAATAGATTCCTATCTGGTCACCCTTCTTTTGTTCTTGCTCCCCTATAATCCATTAGCTACTTAGCAGTCAGAGTGATCTGGTAACACCCTCGATAAGTTCATATCACATCCCTGCTTAAAACCTTTTAGGGCTTTCTGTTGCACCTAGAATAAATTATAAAGCTCTTATGATGGCGCCTAGTGACTTCTCCTACCAGTCACTATTCTCCCTTCCCACTAGCTCCATTCCAAACTCCACTAGGCTTCTCTGGGTTCCTTGAACAAGTCAAGTTTGCTCCTATCCCTGGCACTTAGCACCAGCTCTGCCCTCTACCTGGAATGTTCTTCCCCAGATCATCATGTGCTCCAACCTTCTTATTAGTTATCTGCTCCAGTTCAAATTCTTGAGGAGATACCCTTGTGACCAATGAGAATAAAACTTCTCCCATTATCCCCACCCTCTTACTGATTTTATTTCCCTTGTGACACTTATCACTTATTTATTTACTTGTTTGATTTCTTAATCCCCCTCTTACTCATGTATGCTAAGGTTGGAACATCATTATTTTCATTGTGGCCTCTCTAGCATGTAGAACAAAGCCTGCTACATAATAGGTGTTAGTATTTTTTGAATGAATGCTGGAAAAATTGTCATTTTATATTTAACTGAGTGAAGGAAAAAGCAAGTTTTAAAATGGTATGTACAAAGTTCCAGTAATATTAATACTAATAAATATCTTAGTATATGTTTATATTTGTATGATACATAGGATTTGAATGAATCCATGGGAAAATTTTCAAGATTTATACTTTTATTAGGGTGCTTAGCTGGCTTAGTCAGTAGAACATGTGACTCTTAATCTCAGGGTTGTAAATTCGAGCTCCATGTTGGGTATAGAGATTACTTAAAAAATAAAATCTTTAAAGAAATATGTGTATTTTGGGAGATATAATTGACATAAAACATTGTATAAGCTTAAGGTATATAATCTGTTGATTTGATACATTTATATATCGCAATATAACACTGTAGTGTTAGCTAACATCTCTATCACACCACATAATTATCATTTGTGTGTGTGTGTGAAGAGAACATTTAAGGTCTAGTTTCTTAGCAACTTGGAAGTGTATATAACGCATTATTATTGATTATAACACATTATTATTGATTATAATCCCTATGCTGTGCATTAAGTTCTGGAAAACTTACTCATCCTCTAAGTGCAAGTTTGTACCTACAAACCAACAAGTTTGTACCCTTCAACCAACATCTCCCTAATTCCTCTACCCACCCCCCCCCATGCACCTGGCAACCACCATTCTATTCTCTATTTCTGTAAGTTAGGCTTTTTTAGATTCCACATATAGGTGATATCATAGAAAGCTGCCTTTCTCTGGTTGACTTATCTCACTTAACATAATGCCCTCAAGGTCAGGTTGTCACAAATGGCAGAATTTCCTTGTTTCTTACAGCTGCATAATTTAATGTATACAAATATATATATAAAATCTGGTATGTGGTATATATACATGAAATACAATGTGATATATATATGACAGACATTTAGGTTGTTTTCTTTTTTCTTTTTTTAAAGATTTTATTTATTTATTTGACAGAGAGAGACACAGTGAGAGAGGGAACACAAGCAGGGAGAGTGGGAGAGGGAGAAGCAGGCTTCCCGCTGAGCAGGGAGCCCGATGCGGGGCTCGATCCCAGGACCCTGGATCATGACCTGAGCCAAAGGCAGACGCTTAATGTCTGAGCCACCCAGGCACCCTTTAGGTTGTTTTCATATCTTAGCTATTGTGAATAATGCTGCAATAAACATAGGAGTGCAGGCATCTTTTCAATATTCTGTTTTCATTTCCCATGATATATTCTTAAATGAAAAAAGGGACAAATTTTAAATGATGTGTAAAATCAGGTACCATTTCTCTTACTATTAATGTCAATAAAATATTTTTACATATATATGTAAAGATACCCAGACCTAGAGAAATATACATCAATTGTTAACAATGATTATCCCTGCAGATGGGATTTGGGGAAGTTTGCTTTCTACTTTATATATCTCAGCATAGTTTTAATTTTTTTTATTAAAGCTTTTTCTTTTTTTTTAAAGATAGATTTATTTATTTATTTTTTGAAAGGGAGAGAGAGAGAGAGAGCACATGAGACGGGGGAGGGTCAGAGGGAGAAGCAGACTTCCCGCCGAGCAGGGAGCCCGATGCGGGACTCGATTCCGGGACTCCAGGATCATGACCTGAGCTGAAGGCGGTAACTTAACCAACTGAGCCACCCAGGAACCCAGCATAGTTTTACACTAACCATGAACTTGAATCTGAAAAAAAAGATATATTAAAAATAAAGTCAAATAAAGTAGAAATATTTAGAATAATAAAGGTGCTGAAAGTCAATTAGGTAATTAAAACATAGACATTAAGTGATATAAAATTATGATGAAATTAAAATGCATGGGTAAAATGGCAGATTCACGGGTGGAGACAAAAAGAACAAAGTGAAGGAATAGGCCAGGTAATGGCTCTCCTGGGATCAGAGGGAGAGCCTCTGAGAACACCTAGGCTTGCCTAAGCCCTATGCAGAAGAAGGGTCAAGGGCCAGGCCACGTGCCTCTCTAACATAACCTACGTCAGAACTCAGGTGCCGCTCTTGACTTTGAGGGTTCCACGGCTCCAACCTTGAGCATATTCGGACAGGCGGAGGGCCCAACAGCAGCCTGTTTCCAGTACACTTTTGCCGCTGCCATATGCCAAGGACCATGTGGGTCCCATTCCTTTCCGTGTCCAAGGTCCCTAATCCAGGGCCTGGCACATTATAAGCCAATGGGAAGTGCTTGCTGTGGAGCTCGGATAGCTCCTGAGTGAGAAGATACCAGCCACGCAGGGGCTCAACCCGGGCAGTCTCTGAGACTCGCCTGGGGAGCCTTGGAAGCCCTACCCCCAGAAATTCTGGCTAAACTGATCTTGGATGGTGTCTAGACATCACCATTTTCAAGTAGGTTTTAGTCCTTTATTTTGACATTATTTTTAATGTACAGAAAAGTTAGCAAAATCATATGAAAAGCACTATATACCCTTCTCCCAGATTTGCCTATTGTTAGCATTTGACCACATATGCCATATGGTTCTCCTTCTCTACACCGCCCCCCCAACACACAAACACGCAAACACGCATATATTCCTTTTCCCCCGTTAAGTTTTAGGCATGATGTTTCATTACCCCTTACTACTTTGATGTGTATTTCTTAAGAAAGCGAAGATTATAGCTGTGGTACCACCATCAAATCAGAAAATTAATAATGATTCGAAAGTGTCTCCTAATCCTCAGACCCTCATTCAGATTCTGAATACTGTCCCCATAATTTTCATTTTAGGTCCAGGATTCAGCCCCAGGTCACGTGTTGGGTTTAGTTATGACACCTCTTCAGCTGCCTTCAATAAGTAACTGTTTTGTAGACCTTCCTTGTCTTTAATTAATCTGTCAGTTTTTAGGGAGCCTGGCTGGCTCAGTTGGCAAAGCATGTGACTCTTGATCTCAGGGTTGTGAGTTTCAGCCCCATGTTTAGTGTAGAGGTTACTTAAAAGTAAGTAAATCTAAAACCTGTCATTTTGTAAACAGTATAGTCTACTCATCATTTAATTATTCATTGGTTTGGGTTAGTCTGATATTTCTTCATGATTTACACACATTTGTAAGAATATCCTAGAAGTGATGCTGTGTTTTCCTCATTGCATCATATGAGGGGCACATGATTTGTCTCAGGGGGAGGGCAGGGAGAGAGGGAGAGAGAGAATCTCAAGCTAAGTGTGGAGCTCGATGTGGGACTCGATTCCATGACCCTAAGATCATGACCTGAGCCGAAACCAAAAGCCGGATGCTCAGCCAAATGAGCCACCCAGGCACCCTTTTATTTTTTTTAAGGTAGGCTCCACACCCAAGGTGGAACCCAACATGGGGCTTGAACTCATGACCCTGAGATCAAAAGTTGGACACTCAACCGACTGAGCTACCCAGGCACCCCAATTTGTCTCATTACTGATGATGACAACATTTATCCCTTGTTCAGTGTGATGTTTGCCAAGTTTCTCCACTATAAAGTTAACTAATGAGTACTTTGTGTTCACTAATTAAGAAGTTATTAGTAGGTACTTTGTAGGGATATATTTTAAGACTTTTACTATACGGTAGAACTTTCCTTTCTCCCCACTTATTTATATTGTGATGTGTTCATGTACTCCTAGTGTAGTCTGAACTTCAATCTGAACTATTATTATTCGATGTTCAAATTGTTTCAGAGTTTGCCAGAGGAAGCCCCTTTCAACTGACTCCCGTCTCCTGTGTTAGCTCTTCCTCACTCCGGAAAAACAAGATACTCCATGCTCATCTTGTATTTACCTTGTCCCAGATTTACGTGTCCCAGCAAGACCATTTCTCCAAGGAGCACTAGTTCCTTTTATCAGAGGAGGATATTTAGAAACCGAGATCTGGACGCTAAGTGTGCTCATTACCTCCAGGATGTCATTCCATCCAGAAACCTGGTTAAGAGAAGCCTGAGTAGCAACCTGTTTTACTGCTAGATTTCTTCATTTTGCTCAGGGACACCCCCAAGATAGCTCTCTGAACCAGATATTTTGTAGCCAGTTTATAGCCTGCTCCACCTTGCCCTCTGCCCAGGAGGCTGAATGGTTTGGACTATAATAATGTGTTCTCAAATCCTCTGTCACGCCCCTTGGGTTTCCGCCAGTGAGGAGTCCCAGTAAGAAAAGAGAAGAGGAAAGCAAAGTCAGGGTATTTATCCCCTTGCCTCCCTCCCTGCGAGGTCTCCTGGAGTTGGCTATGTCCCTCGACAAGGAGTCCTCATTTTTCTCGGGGTCACTAACTCTTCTCCGTGTTTCTGGCAACTGATTCCTCCCCCCTTCAGGTGGTGAACCCTAGCTCCCAAATTCGTACCTTTTTAAATAAACCCTCTTCAAAGTACCTATGTTCAAATGGCCATCTGTTTCTCATTGGGACTCTGACTCATACCTTTTGGGTAAGAATATGGATGTTCCTAAATTGCTCTCCCTCTTTCCCAGTGATCCAGAAAAACAAGACTCTGTAAAGCTGCAACTCTGGTAATAAAGCCTTCCTGTTCTAGGGAAGGGTTGGCAGGCTTCTCCCATAGGGCCAGATAGTAAATATTGTAAGTTTCGTTTACAGCCACCCCATGGTGCCATAATATCATATAAGCAGCCACAGGCAACAGATAAACAAAGAACTTGACATTCAACTCCAGACATTCAAATAATGCTCCTACTGTATTATTCAGTAACGTGGTTGGCTGTAGGATTTTGTCAGACATTCCATAAAGTCTAGGAACACATTATTTGTAAGCTCCATTTTACAGATTAGGAAACTGAAGAGCATTGAGGTTAATAGCTTGCCATAAATCCCATAGTTATGCAGTGGGGTAGTAGAAGTAAACCTCTGATACCAACTTCTTTGTTCCCCTTAGCATACAAAGTTTCTTTGAGCAAGGTATTGTTAAGGCAATATGATTTTAGAGGATAATGGGTTAGTGAGTGAGATTTTTGAGGCTAACGGGATTTGAGGATTTACTGGAAATCATATCATCTATCGGTAGGCTTGATTCTAGACAGGCTGTATCACTATGGGATTGCATCTATTATGACAGTGAGACTCTAGGAAAGAAAAGAAAAGAAAAAAAGAAAAAAATGTGACATTTGAGTTTTCCCCTAATGGGGTTCTTCTGATACCACAGAGCTGCTAAATCAATCCATTTTGAAAGCTGTCTCACCTTTAAACTAGTGTTGTTAATCAGTTCTAGTTATTGTTAACCAGTTCTAGTTATTGTTAACCAGTTTGAGTTGGGCTTTCTGTCTTGCAATTGAAAATATGCTAATAGACAGCCAGTGTTCCCTGCTGTTTATTGATTGAGAAGCCAAAAGAGAGTATTTAGCAACCCCGAAGCTATTGAGTGCATAACACCACAGGTGTACTCTTATTTTCTCCTGTTTTTGCTTTCTGAAACGCAAAAGCTTTTCAGGAATAAGTCAAAGTGTTTTTGCATATTTAGGAAAACTTGTTAAATATTTTTAATTACCCAAATATTATTTAGCTTGTGGTATACTCGAGTACATATGTTGTCTGAAAACTATTCAAAACGTAGAGTGAAAGGAGGTTATATAAAATTAGGCATTTTATCATTACCTCCTTTTTTCCCTTTTTTTGAAACTAGTGGCGGGGCGCCTGGGTGGCTCAGTCGTTAAGCGTCTGCTTTCGGCTCAGGTCATGATCCCAGGGTCCTGGGATCTAGCTCCGCATCGGGTTCCGATGCTCCGCGGGAAGCCTGCTTCTCCCTCTCCCACTCCCCCTGCTCGTGTGCCCTCTCGCTGTGTCTCTCTCTGTCAAATAAATAAATAAAATCTTAAAAAAAAACAAACAAAACTAGTGGCTAGTTGTTTCAATGGTGA
Organism: Zalophus californianus; assembly: GCF_009762305.2. Lineage (NCBI taxonomy): Eukaryota > Metazoa > Chordata > Mammalia > Carnivora > Otariidae > Zalophus > Zalophus californianus. The sequence continues at coordinate 137,921,981 of NC_045598.1, read as the reverse complement.
AATGCTAACTTTATTTACAAAATTAATTTGGGAAGGGGACGATTGACAAGGTTTTTGGTTTGTTTGCAAGCAAAGCAATGACAATTTCTGCTGCAGGAATACTGTTAACTTGCTTTCCAATAAGAAAAAAGTGGGCATCCAGGAAGAAAATATTCCAAATGTTTTCCATACTTTGTCTAGTCTCTGAAGTTCTCTTTGTTCTGTTGGAATGCCTAAGTCAATGAATTCAGTATTGATTTATCTCAAAGGCCCAAGGCTTGAGGCTTTGAGGGACAATGAAAAGAACGAAAGAAACATTTCTCATAGACTGTATTAAGCCTCCAGGCAGAGAAAATGTACAAGTGAAAAGCACATCAGAGACATCTTGGTTCCTTGTTAAAACATGTGGAAAATAACTCTATGGCTAGGGTGGAAAGGTATACTACTGATTAATGATGAAATTTATAATTTAACCAGGATTTCTCTTTTTTTTTTAAGATTTTATTTTTAAGTAAGTAATCTCTACACCGAGTGTGGGGCTCGAATTCCCAACCCCGAGATCAAGAGTTGCATGTTCTGAGCCAGCCAGGAGCCCCTAACCAGGCTTTCTTAATTTCACCAAGCAGGCCTCGACTGCAGTATTGTGACCATAGCGGGTTTCCACTATGTCCCGCGTTCAGATCGCACACCTTGCCTGCTCTAATTGCACAGGTCCCAGCTCGCATTTATTGGGCATTCAGTAAATAGTTCATGACTGACTGGCTGGCTGAATTAATGAGAGAGTGCAAAACCAATGTAAGTATCTTTTTGATATAATTTTTACTTCCATGCTGCCCAGTTAAACATGTTAAATATTTTGATTCCCTGTCTTCAATTACAAAAAAGAAGTAGGGTAGTAGAAATTAATATGTTCCAAGAGTGCTTGTTGCTGCTGTCATTTAATACTGTACTTGAAATAATACATCACCTTCCCATCAAGAAAAATTTTAACATTTATTGAGTTCTTACTGTGTGCCAAGCAATGAGCTTTATTCTTTACATGAAATTTTAAAAATCCGGGGCACCTGGGTGGCTCAGTCGCTAAGCGTCTGCCTTCGGCTCAGGTCATGGTCCCAGGGTCCTGGGATCGAGCCCCGCATCAGGCTCCCTGCTCAGCGGGAAGCCTGCTTCTCCCTCTCCCACTCCCCCTGCTTGTGTTCCCTCTCTCGCTGTGTCTCTCTGTCATATAAATAAATAAAATCTTTTTTAAAAAAAGAAATTTAAAAAATTCATCTCCACAACAACTTTTATTTTTTTTAAGATTTTATTTATTTTTGAGAGAGAGAGAGAGAGAGAGAGAACGAGCAGGGTGTCAGGCAGGGGCAGGGGGAGAAGCAGACTCCCTGCTGAGCAGGGAGCCCGATGCGGGGCTCAATCCTAGGACCCTGGGATCATGACCTGCGCTGAAGGCAGACGCTTAACTGACTGGGCCACCCAGGAGCCCCACAACAACTTTCTAAGTAGGCAGTATTATTTTTCTTATTTTACAGATGAGAAAACTCTAAACTCTGTTGTCTCTTGAGTTGTATGAATTATACATGCTTGCACAGAACGCAAACGAGGACATTAACAATCCTTTACACTGGGTATTCACCCAAAGAATACGAAAGCACTAATTTGAAAAGATACATGCACCCCTATGTTTATTGCAGCATTATTTACGGTGGCCAAATTATGGAAGCAGCCCAAGTGTCCATTGACAGATGAATGGATAAATATGATATGGTATATATATACAATGGAATATTACTCAGCCATAAAAAAAGAAGAGATCTTGCCATTTGTGACAGCAGTTGCCATTTGAAATAAATCAGTCCAAGAAAGACAAATACCATATGATCTCATTCATATGTGGAATTTAAGAAACAAAACAAGTGAACAAATTAAAAAGAGACAAACTAAAAACAGACTCTTAACTATAGAGAACAAACAGATGGTCACCAGAGGGGAGGTGGGGGGAGTGGTGGATGAAATAGGTAAAGGGGACTGACAGTACACTTATTATAATGAGCACTGAGTTATGTGTAGAATTGTTGAATCACTATATTGTACATGAAACTAATATAACACTATGTGTTAACTATACTGGAATTTAAAAAAAAAAGAAATAAAACAGAGACCATATTTAGGACTCTGCAAGTCATGTTGAAAATAGAAATAAAAAAATAAAAGAAAAAGAAAAAAGATCTGGCTTTTAGATAATTTCCCCTAGCTGTCTCCACTTAACTTGCTTCCAATTCAATTCTCGAAGTCCTATTTCTATTTCACCTTCATGCTCAAGAGTCAGCTCTTCCTAAACTGAACAATCTTTCAATGTCCATTTTTTCATCATTAAATTACTAGAAGCCTCTAATGCACTTGGTTTGCTGGTATTTCCCTACATCACCATTTCTTATTCATCCTATAATCTTTGGTTCAAGTGTCATCTCCTTCAGGAAATTTTTGTGTGTTATCTTCCCCCTACTCTCTTAAAAAAAATAATCCTTTTACAAAGAGATTCTTTATCAAGTGACAATATTCCCTCTAATCTTTTAATATAACAAATACTTCTAATTCATTCCAAAACATTTCATTTTATTTTTATTTTTTTTTAAGATTTTTATTTATTTATTCATGAGAGACACAGAGAGAGGCAGAGGGAGAAGCAGGCTCCCAAAGAGCAGGGAGCCCAATGCGGGACTCGACCCCAGGACTCCGGGATCATGACCCGAGCCCCGAAGGCAGACGCTCAACCATAGGAGCCACCCAGGCGCCCATTCTAAAAACATTTCAATTATAATAGTTCAATTTGCATGCTTTTCAGTTACAACGACTCTTCAGGAATACAATTTTTTGTACACAAGAAGAGAACTCTTAGTTATTGCTCCATTAAGGATATTTTTATATTTGAAAGAGAGAGATAATTATTTGACCTTAAAAATAAATGAATACTCCATATTTGTTTAAACCATAACTATAAAAACTTAACTATAGATATATCTAAGATTTTTTAGTATGGGAATTAAATAAATCCCCATCTACCTATCGTCCAGCTTCAAAAATTATCAAAACTTTCCAATCTGCAAATATTTTGAAATATTGGTAATAAAAAGGATGCCCATATAATTTATTATTCAAACCAGGACACTTTTGAGAGAGTGAGAAGGGGTGTTATTATTAATTCCACCAGGACAACAGGCATAAACCCAATCTGTACTTGGGAAACCAGGGCATGTAATCAGCCCTAGAATCAATTCAGTTTTGTAATATTAAATGTATTTAAAAATACACCCAGATGTAAGAATATATAAGACAATATAGTTCTGACGTGAAGGAAGACACACATCTCTTGTTTTTTTTTTAAGATTTTATTTATTTATTTGACGAGAGAGACACAGCGAGAGAGGGAACACAAGCAAGGGGAGCGGGACAGGGCGAAGCAGGCTTCCCACGGAGCAGGGAGCCCGATGCGGGGCTCGATCCCAAGACCCTGGGATCATGACCTGAGCCGAAGGCAGACGCTTAACGACTGAGCCACCCAGACGCCCCCACGCATGTTTTGTTAAACAGTTTTCTTTACTCATCGTTGTTCTGGACTGAATGCATTGCCTCAAAATTCGTATGTTGAAGCCCTACCTCCCAATGTGATGATATTTAGAAGTAGGGCCTTTGGGAGCTGTTAGGTCATGCGGGTGAAGCCTCACAATGGGAACTGTGTCTTCTAAGAAGGGATACATACAGCTCTGCCTCTCGATCTCTCTTGCTCTTTCTCTCCCTCCATGCCGTATGAGGATCAGTGGGAAGATTTTCATGAACCAGGAAGTAGGCCCTCCGCGAGGAACTGAACGGGCTGGCTCTCTGAGCTTGGAGTTGTCAGCCTCCAGAACTGTGAGAAATAAATGTCTGTTGTTAAACCACTTAGTCTATGATGTATTGTTACGGCAGCCTGAGCAGACGAAGACAATCATGTTGAGTAGAATTTGTATGGGCTGTGACTACTCTGAGGCAGAATTAAATAAAACATGTATTTTAAGAGCACGTATTGGGCAATAAATGGATTCCTGTAATCCAGCAGCAACGCAGTAACGCGAACTCTGGCGCCGCAGTTCGAGTGCGTGGGAGGAGACGAACGCAACGTGCGGCCGGTGCCTGCCGGCGGCTAGCTGAACACGATCCTCAGCCCCTCTGAGGCCCCTTTTCTTCCCTCACCCCATAAAATGGGGATAATAATGGGACCTATTTTACAGGGCGTTTATGAGGACAAGTGGCTAACGTGGGTAAAACACACGACCTGTCCCCTGACACGCACGAACGTTCAATGAAGCCTACCTTCTCTCTCGTCTTTCCTCTTCTTCTTCCTCTTCTTCTCTCCCCTGTTCCTGCTTCTCCGCCACGCAGGGGCCGGCACAGCACACGCCTGGGTTGGTGACTTTACAGGGAAGCCAGAGGGAGGAGCCGGGGCTGCTCCGGGGCCAAGACATTAACCGGACACTCGTCATATCCCACGGACAGTGCGATGGCAGGCCGTTCCTTGTCCCTCGTCAGAGGGAGTTCAAAGCGTCCTAACCTGAGCATCTAAAATTACCACCTCATTTTCGGTCGAAGACTGGTGGGATCTGAATGTATCGTTTCAAAGTAAAATAGGGGTAGGACGCCTGGGTGGCTCAGGGGGTTGGGCGTCTGCCTTCTGCCGGGGTCATGATCCCGGAGTCCGCGGATCGAGTCCCACATCAGGCTCCCCGCTCAGCGTGGAGCCTGCTTCTCCCTCTCCCTCTGCTCCTACCCCCTGCTTGCTCTCTCTCCCTCTCCCACTCTCTCAAATAAATAAAATCTTTTTAAAAAAACAAGTAAAAATAAAATAGGGGTATTATTCACCTCAGAGAATTGCTATGAGGAGTCAAGTAACTTACCTACAGGGTGTAGCACAGTTCGGTCTGGCTCACAGGCCTCAAAATGGTGTTTACCTTACAAATTACTTTTCCTGGAAAACCTCCTGAGAGGGCACAATGATTGGAGAAGAGTTATACCAGAGGTTCTTTCTCTGTCACTGAGGAGGCAAATCTTCAACGCCCTGCATCAGCCCATGGAGGATTCTTCCTGAAAGGCCAACACATTCTTTAATCAGCTCAAAGGACTAGGTTAATAACTTAAATGTAAAAGATTCGTTCCTGGGGCACCTGGCTGGCTCAGTCGGTGGAATGCGCGGCTCTTGGTCTCGGGGTTGTGAGTTCAAGCCCCATGCTGGCCGTAGAGATTACTTAAAAAGTAAAATCTTAAAAAGATAAGCAAATAAAAGATCCATTCTCGACCACATATCAACAGACCGAATAGCAAAAATGTTTTTAAAGAGAATTTCTTTTACAAGGTATGTACTGATTATGACATTTCCACAGTTTATGATTTTTGTCAGTAAAAAAAATTTTCTTAGTGAAATACCTCACAGATGTTTCATTTCTGGCAGTGACACATGAGAAAAATGATACCATTTTGTTCTTCACTCATTGTGTTAATGGTACATAAGAGAAGAGTGCTTCACAAACCTGTAAGTGCTGCCATCCAGTCACTGATACGGACACAAATAAAGATAAATCTTCTCAAAGGAAATTACGTGAAGCCAGCGGCCCATTAGCTAATCCTTCTGGAACACTTTATTGTGGTCCTAGAGAGAAAGGACTGAAAGATGAACACTTAAGATCGGGCAACATGCAAGAGGTAATCACCCAAAGGAAGGCTGTTTGTTATGTCGCTCCTCTGTTTTTCAGTAGATAATATATTACCATTGAATTATATAAAGAGCGAAGCAAAAATTTTACCAGATACAAATACCTTAACAGAATTATGAATATAGAATTGCAGTGTGGATGTATATAAACAGAAGTGTCCTGTTGGAGTCAGGGCACTAATTGTTTTCAAAGCAATAAACATGGACAAACACCGACAAACTGGAGAAGAAAAGCAGCAGAGAGAGAGAAGCTTCAGATTCAACCAGATAAACAAATAATGGCCTCATTATGTGTTCTGTACAGGATCAAGTACTTTCTCTTTTTCACACATGGCTTTCCCTGACCCCTTCCGGCCCTGAGATGTGGTGTTTTTCCAGATCCGCCCCCCCAACCCCCACTTCCTTGCCAACCACTGACTTTGACAGGAACTCATGGTGCTTCTGGAGGGTCAGTTCCTCTCCCTGGTCTGGGATTCAGTTTCCTGATTCCCTGAATGACACGTGGTTTCGGAGCCCCAGGTCAAAGAGACACATTTTTATCCACATCTGCATGTACTTCGTGCATTTTCGAATATGCATGTGCAATCTGAACATTCCTGAAACTGGCGTGGGAGCAGTGATTCGAGTTGTTCTCAAGGGTCGGAGGTCACTCAGCCAGCTCAGCCCCGGACCAGCGGCCCCAGCAAGGCCAAGTCCTTCCTTCCCTCTCTTCCTCTCTTCCTCCTTCTCTCAATTCCTCCCGTCTTTTCTTCCATCTCTCCTTCCAAGAATATTCTCATCTAACTTTAGTTGCCGAGAGCAGCCTGAGATGAGAGGTCAGTTGCCTTGTGTGAGCAGTGACAAACAGCCCTAGGGACCTGATCACCTACAAATGTCTCGTGTTTGCTCCTTCTAAACTAAAAAAAAAAAAAAAAATCAAAAGTGTTCAACAGAGGATTGAAATTGTGATCCTTTCATTCATACCCACGGAAACTGGCAGTGACCGCTGTTCTGTGGGACCTCCTTTCCACCCGTAGGCCCCTTCTCCCAGTGTCCTTCCTTTTCTCTCTGCTTTCCCTTTCTCGGCTTCTTTCCTTTTCCTGAGGTCCAGCAGTTTCTAAAACCTCAAATCCCTGTGTTTCTTCCTCTTCTCTCCAGGTTTCCTCCACACAAGATATAAATAGCATCAGCATTTTTACCAGAAAGAAAGCTGCTTTAAAATCCGGCAAAGCAAGCAATGAGAGGAGGTAATGTTTAAAGGACTTGGCATACTCATTATTGGAAGACTTGTTTATGTGTCCCTCTAAATTCCCATCTTAGTGAAACGTTTTCATCAATTTTTAGTGAGGAAAACCTGGGCGATTTGTTTGAGCAGAACTCATATCCAGTGCAGTTAGTATTGCTTGAATTCCTGTAAGTAGGCTGAACCTCCAAACTTTAAAAATTTAAAGCAGAGTTTCAACCTCAATCAATATTTTTATGAGCTAATAGTAAATAAGATAGAATAACTGGAGTAAGTCAACAACTCCGTTACAAAAGACTCACAAAAGAATTTCATATTTAGGGGCACCTGGGTGGCTCTGTCAGTTAAGTGTCTGCCTTCAACTCAGGTCATGATCTCAGGGTCCTGGGATGGTGCCCCATGTCAGGCTCTCTGCTCAGCAGGGAGTCTGCTTCTCCCTCTGCCTCTGCAGGCTCCCCCCTGCTTGTGCACTCTCTTGCGCTCTCTCTGTCAAATAAATAAATAGAATCTTTTAAAAAAAATTCCATATTTACTGAATGTGTTAAGTATCGTTCCCAGTGGGTGCAGCCATCCCCACTGGGCTTCAGTCTGACACATATACTTTTGTGCTTTTGTACCGTTGGTCTTGGAAATTCCCTGAGGGACAAAATGCACTGGGCTTTAATTCTCTTAACAACTGGTACAATGCCAGTTAGGTACTAAATTTTTCTTTTTTTTCTTTAAGATTTTATTTATTTATTCCAGAGAGAGTGAGAGAGCATGTGCAGAAGGAGAGGGAGTAGCAGGGAGCCCGATGTGGGGCCCAATCCCAGGTCCCAGAGATCACGACCTGAGCCCAAGGCAGGTGCTTAACCTACTGAGCCACCTGGGCGCCCCGTACTAAATTTCTCTTGAAGGTGATCAGTGAGATGGTAGATAATAAATATGGCTTCTGGGCTCAAGACAATGCACAAAATAAACTCACTTCTGATCCTTATTATCAAATGCTGTCACCATAATCAATGTCATAACTATGCCTAAAATGAAACACACCTGCTGTTACCAAATGGCCACATTGCTTCTGGGTACACAGTCAAGGTGGAGATTGCGGTCAAGACTCAGAACCTGGGTTCTGGTTATGAAATGCACGAGCCGAGAAGCCTCTGCTCCCTCATGTGTTAAACGGGCACGTGTGGTAGACAGAGTGATGGCTCCTCCAAGAGATCCACTTCCTAATCCCAACAACCTGCGAGGATGTGACCTTACCCAGCAAACAGGACTTTGCGGTTGTGACTAAGGATCTTGAGAGGGGGAGGTTATCCAGGTGGGTGCAATGTAATCACTAGGGTCCTTCATATGAAAGAAGGGGGCAGGAAAGTGAGCAAAGTGAAAGCAGAAGCAGAGGTCAGATGGAGGCAGGGGCCTCAAGCCAAGGAAAGTGGGTATTCTCCAGAAGCTGGAAAAGGCATGCATATGAGTTCTCCCCTAGGGTCTCCGGGAGGGACACAGCCCCTGCAGACCCATTTTAGACTTCTGATTTTCAGAACTGTGAGAGAATAAATTTTTGTTGCTGTAAGCCACAGAAATTCTGGTTATTTGTTATAATAACAGTAAACTAATACAGTACCTTCCTGATAGGGTTGTGTAAGGATTAAATGAAAACAGCTATGTGAAGACTCAACACAGTGCTTGGTATATAGAAAGAATAGAGTAACTGCTGTTATCAGTCTATAAAGCATCACCCATAATGCCACTGAGTTCTTCCAGAGCTCCTTGCAAAATGTAAGGAAAAAAGACAAAATATTTAAGAGCAGAGAGAGGAAGCTAGGATTTATTGAGCTAGGTCAGCACTTTACACAACGGAATGGCCACAAGCCTGGGAGGTGGGGCTCCCTAAACTCAGAGAGGTTAAGTAAACTGCCCGCTATCACACAACTAGTAAGATGTTAAATCCAGATTCAAGTCCCAGTCTGTCTGAATTAAAGGCCCCTGAATTTTCTAGCATTCTTTTAGACTTTATAATACCAAAAAGTGTTATTTCTGTCTTGAAATACTTGTCTGGGCTAAGAAGACATCTTAACACACCTTCCTTATCAAATAGTTATTTACTACTCATTTGTGTGGAATCCTGTCCCAAGTTCATAAAACAGTGATATGGTGATTGCCCCTTTACCATCTCTGCAGGCAAACAAGAGTAGTAGTGGTCGTAGTAATAATAATTCATTTTTACAACTTAAAAAGACTTCAAAAAATACATGTAGATTCTTTCAGGAGTCTCATGATTCCTAAAGGGCAAGTCTTACTATTTCCTTTGGATAAGAACTCTGAGCATGACAGGCTGCTTTGCCCAAGGCACATGTCTAAATGACACACCAGAGATATGTCTCCTGATTGAGAATTTCATGCCATGTCCATTGCCCTGGTCTTTGGGAGCGTCCTTCCCAACACGGTCTGAAAAGTGATTTGCAAACTACTTTGAGCAGCCCTCCCCAGCTGTGGTCAGCCGGCAAGCATGCATTTAGGCCATGAGTCTGGAAACAGTGTGCTGAGCTCTGGAATTGTCCTGAGGTCAAAAGCCAGATCTTCTTATTCTGCACATTAAGCTTCCACAGAGGGAATTGGAGATTACTTCTATGGAGTTTGGAGTAAAGTTTTGCTGAAGGTCATTGTATTTTTATAGCCTGCTTGAAACTCTGTGTTCTGTGTAATAGCTGTAAATTCTTCACATAATTATGGTAGGCTCTTAGACCTTATTTTTAGTTGCAATGGTATAAAAAGGAAATAACCAATATTTCTCTTTGAAGTTCTCCTGTGCAAACATAGTAGTCTCTCTTCTCTCTCCAAGTTTGGTAGCCTGATTCATTTGTTTCCAGGAACTTTTCTTTATATAATATAAATTCATTCCCACAGACCTGAGATAATTACACTTTAGACAATTCCCATCCTGTGTAATTATTTACCAGTTCCCTATCCTTTTCTCGGGACGTGCATAATTAGTCAAATAAATATACTTAGTACTCCCCTCATTTTCATATAAGTTTACATGCTGTTCTAAAATGTGGAAAAATTGTTCAGAGGACTCTGAATTTTGCGTTCACTTATTTATGATTGTAAGTATTATTGTATGGTCCCACTGGTGTTTCTTGCATGTTTAAATCTTCATTAAAAAAAATAAACTATTTTGAGGGGCACCTGGGTGGCTCAGTCTGTTAAGCCTCCGATTCATGATTTTGGCTCAGGTCATGATCTCAAGGTCGTGAGAGCGAGCCCTGAGCCCTTCGTGGTTCTGCATTCAGTGCAGAGTCAGCTTGAGATTCTCTCTGCCCCACCCCCCCCCCACACTCTCTCTCTCTCTCTCTCTAAAATAAACAAAATCCTTAAAAAAAAACTATTTTGAGGGACGCCTGGGTGGCTCAGTTGTTAAGCATCTGCCTTCGGCTCGGGTCATGATCCCAGGGTCCTGGGATCGAGCCCTGCGTCGGGGTCCTTGCTCGGCGGGAAGCCTGCTTCTCCCTCTCCCACTCCCCTGCTTGTGTTCCCTCTCTCTGGGTGTCTCTCTCTGTCAAATAAAAAAAACAAAAAGAAACCCTATTTTGAAATTCAAAATTCGTTAAATGTTGTGTTTGGTTTTACTTTGAAAAATAAACATATTTCCATTCTCCCCCTCCCCTCCTACTTATATGTTGTGCGTGCATTAATACAAACTATCTGATTTCTCAGCAATTTTATTTTTAGAACTTTTGAATAAATTAATGATCAAAATGGTAGAATAAGGCAGATGCACACACATTTTATTTATTTATTATTTATTTATTTATTTGTTATGTTAGATATTTATTTATCTGAGGTGGGGGGGCAGAAGGAGAGGGAGAGAGAGAATCCCAAGCGGACTCCACTCTGAGCTCGGCCCCACGACCCTGAGATCACGACCTGAACTGAAACCAACAGTTGGAGGCTCAACCGACTGGGCTACCCAGGTGCCCCTCCCCACACATTTTGGCTAGTCATGGTCATAATATACCATTAGTGAAGCATTTTATAAACAAGCTACTGTATTTCATTCATTCTAAGACAGACATTTTTTCACATTTTACCGTTACTGAAATTGAGACAAGTCTTACAATCATATGGTAAAAAAAAAACATAATGTAATCAGCAGTGTGTTTTCTATCTTGGCTGAATGACATAATTAAGGCTGCATCTTTAATTTGGTAGCATCTCAGATTCGATTGAATACAATATATACCAACGCTATTCTACATGCTTTCCCTCAGTCAATCCTCATAAGCAATCCCGTGATATAGGCTAATTATTCTCCACATTTCACAGAAGAAGAGAATAGATTAAGGAATCTGCCCCCCATTGTTTGTCAGCTATACCATAGTCTGAGGCGTGTAACAACCAGGTCTCACAGGAGTGGGACGGGAAAGCTTTGGTTTGTAGCATTTGCTAATTTTCATGGCATTAATCCTCTCATATGGCCAACTTCAAGCTACCAAGATGAAGTCCCTGAACATAGAATTAGGAAGATCTGGACAAAATTGACTTTTGTGAGCAGATGTGATGGCCAGGCACATCACTTATGTTGTGTGTTCTTCAGGGCACCCTTTACCAAATCTATGTCTTGAGGATCACTCCTACACCAAATACCACCATATCCAGCTCTTCATTGGTCATCCCCCCTTGGATGCCCTCTTGACTCTTCTAGTCCAGGAGATAAATCGTTCCTTTCTTACTACTGACAATTTCCTTGAGAATCATTATTGAATACAGGAGAAGGAAACCTAGAATTCTGATAATATGGTAGTAAGAACTGTGAAAGGTGTGAAACTCTCTCCTGCTTACAAGCTAGCAAATTAGCCAGTCACAGTTTTGTGGGTGTTCTTACAATATTCCTGGATCAGAGACCAAGGGCTTTATTATTCACAGAGAAACAGTACCCGCAGCACTGACATTTACTTTTTCTCAGCAGTGGCAGCAGTCTGAGTCCGGACTCCTACCAGATGATATAGAGTCCCGCATGTACAGCGGGTGGCATTACAGGAGAAGAAACCTGAGTTCGGGGCACCCAAATCCTACGTGGGCAGTAAACCTTGTCTGACCTTTGCCTTCAAGGAAATACTATCTATCTTACAAGGCTGTCAGTGAACCTACCCTTTGCGTCAGAGGAAAATCTCTCTGGCTTCCAAGAGTGCTCACTATACCATCATCTTTTACAGGACAGTGTGGAACAAGATGTGCAGAAACATGAGGGACTCACGGAAAAGTGTCCGATGAGTATGCCACTCTGTTGGCCACTCTGATTAATTTCACTTACAGAGGTGAGGGCTGAAGCCATTTGTTTTTATTTTTTTGAAGATTTTATTTATTTATTTATTTTAGAGAGAGAGTGCAAGCAGGGGGACGGGCAGAGGGAGAGGGAGAAGGAAGAAGCAGACTCCCCGCTAAGCGTGGAGCCTGACACAGAGCCTGACCCTGAGGCTGACACAGAGCCTGACTTGGGGCTTGATCTCACGACCCTGAGATCATGACCTGAGCCGAAATCAAGAATTGGATACCTAACTGATCGAGCCATCCAGGAGCCTCAATGAAGATTTTATTTTTAAGTAATCTCCACACACATCTTGGGGCTCGAACTTATAACCTCGAGATCAAGAGTCACACGTTCTACTGACTAAGCCAGCCAGGTGCCCCTGACTCCATTTAATCTGTCTCACATAGCATTTAACTAAGGCTACAATCCACAGCATTCCAGTTGCAACTGGATGGCGCCAATCTGCAGTATTGACCACAATCATACCCCTAGGATCCTGGATACAACTAGCTGAACAAATTCCAAAAGCCATCAGGGTGTATCTTACATAGCTTTATGGCTTTCTCCTTTAGTTTCTGTATTGATTTTTTCACTTGGCCTGAGGTATTAATACAGGTGCAGTATTAGACACCACACAGATTCTGCCTTGATCTGCAAAAAAGACATCTAGGGCAATTCATCCATGACAACCCTCGCCAATGAATTGAAGATAACCTGAATGCTTTCCGGGGTCAGGATGGTGTCGGTGATCACTTCAGCTAGAGTCAAGGACAAATTTTGAATCACTTTTCTAATTTCAATGATAAGTCTGTTAACTCTCTGGAAATTTTCCTGAAGTAACAAAACTTCATTTTGGAGAGATCTCTGCTGTTGTCTGAGGGCTACATGATCTACTTACGGTGTTTCCTTAAATACTCATAAGTCTCTTATGGTTAATGTGCAAGTCAACAAGTGTTTTGAAGAGAAGCAAGTTAACTTCTAGTTTCCATATAGGAAGCACAGTCCCAGGGGCACACAGGGTGCCCCTGGAAAAAAAGTGTTGTGTCTAATTTTTTTTACTCTAACTTTTTAAAAAGATTTTATTCATTCGAGAGAGAGAGAGAGAGTGCCTGCGCTTGAGAGAGAGAACGAGCGGCGGGGGGGCGGAAGGGGATAGAGGGAAGAGTGAAGCAGACTCCCCACTGAGCAGGGAGCCTGATGCAGGGCTCGATCCCAGGACCCTGGGATCATGACCTGAGCCGAAGGCAGACGCTTAACCGACTGAGCCACCCGGGCGCCCTCAAAGTGTTGTGTGTAATTGTCGAGATCCCTAAGTGGGACCAACACAGTCAGGGAGCCCAGGTTGACAGGGCAGCCAGTGTGGCCTCCCAACTGTCTGATGGGCTTCAGGGTTCCCAGTTCAGTTCAGTCTAGGCATTATTTCTGGAGGGACGGCCTAAGAGCAGTCAGTCCAGCCTGTTCAGTTTGTTCATACGACCAGTCGAGTGGCATTCTTCTGCCCCACTGAATGACGGAGTGATGACTATAGAAGTGGGAGTGAAGAAGACATCCAGAGGCGTTGACAGGGTTTTCTTGCCTGGGAGGTATAGAAATCGAGGCTATCCTCTGCTGTTTCTAACAGACTTCTTGACAGGATTAAAGGGAATGGTGCCGGAATAGTGGTCAGAGCTGTCTGGGGGAGGATGTTAGACTCAACAGTTAAATTTAAAACACCTGCAAAGGTTTGGGAGCAGTTTTGTGAAGAAGGCTCCAGTGCAGTTCTAAATCATAAAAACCATTAATGTCCTTCCTCTCCTATGCTCCTTGGATCTTAAGATGTTCCTTCCACCACCAAAGATATCAATGTGCTCTATTTTAGCAGCAACAAGTTTGCCTTTATTAAATCTCCTCTACTTGTATTTAGACCTCTTATCCAGAAGGAGCAGATGCAAGAAGGACAAGAGTATTTTGTTTTGGGTTCATAGCAAAATTGAGAAGAAGGTACAGAGATTTCCCATAGATCTCTTACCCCCACATATGCATAGCCTTCCTCATTACAAGTAAATTTTTCAAAACTTACAGAGACCCTTTATGTCCCTACTCTGATCCACATGTCTAATATAGGGGGACATGATGAGCAGTGTACTCAAATAAGTGGTCATTAGCTTTATGATCTAAGCCATGTCAATCCAAAGAGATAGCTACCACTTTTTTTGTGTAAGGTCAAGATACTACTAAGGTTAGGCTGGCTGCATACTGAATACACCATTCGCATTTCATCAGTGAGGCTTGTTGGGTCCTTCCTACATTGTTAGTCATCAAGTCCACGCTGACCCTCCTCAAAATGAGAAGATATCATGGGAAGAGTCCCAAGGCCTCGATAGGTCAGGTATTCAGTTTCTGTAGGAGCCAAATAATTGCTTCTAGTTGCTTCTAGTCAGAGGGACAATAATTCCAACACCAAAGGGGTATCTTCACAAAGAGGCTGCCTCCCTTTGTCAAAGACTCCCATTGGTGAAATCATCAAAAAGACGTACGGCAGAAGTTGTTATTAGGGTTGTGGGGTTCCAAGGGGACGATTACGTCTGGCTTTTCTCTGCGAAGATAATCTCCCCGAATTTATGATCATTCATAGTACAAGCATGTGAAATACCCATATCAATTGCACAGTGTCACTGGAAAATACAGTATGTTGAGTAGCGCAAAGGATCCTACCCAGAAGATCACATTAGCTTCTTTCCCTACCCTGAACCATGCCCAAAGCTCATTAGCTTGATCAGGACTCAATTATGCCCGAATTCTACTTCACTCCTATTATTTCCAGTTATGTGAACCAGTAATTACATTTTTTACTTAAACTACTTTGAGTTGGGTTTCTTTTTTTTTTTTAAGATTTGTTTATTTATTCTAGAGAGAAAGAGAGAGCAAGAAGGGAGAGAGGGAGAAGGAGAGGGAAAGAACCCCAAGCAGACCCACCTCTGAGCAGGGAGCCTGACACAGGGCTCCATCTCATGACCCTGAGATCATGATCTCAGCCAAAATCTAGAGGTGGAAACCCAACTGACTGAGCCACCCAGGCACTGCTTGAGTTGGGCTTCTATCACTTGCAATTAGAAGAGAAGTGATGAATACAGTCGAAACCTACAAGATACGCTAAGAAGTATGGTTTAAATGTTAAAAGCCATGTGTAGCCACACAAGTGAAAGATTTTCATCACATAATTGATATGGTCAGCATATTTGGCTTTCTTTGATTGGTACTGCATTTGAAACGGGGACAAAAAAATAGGGAAGCTGGCAGTCATTGATCAAATTCTAACTGTTCTTGTGCTGTTTGCTGCAGGGATTGTGGTTTGGCTTCCTGAACTGGTTGTGGTTCAGAATTCTATTGTCATAAATAATCTGACCACTATCCATTTCTATACTCAGTCTCTCAGGCCCTTCTTTTGGTCATTCTCTCAGTTTTGAGAAGTTAACCAACTCAGGGAATGCTTGAGATCCAGATCTTTACCCCATCTCCAGGAGAAAGTTGTCCAGTTGTGTCCATAGCCAAGTGTATTGAGAGATCATCTGGCAACAGAGTCACTGAGAAGATGCATTTAAAACATGAGAAAATATGGTGGATTAATATCATGACCACTCTGATAAAAACAAGAACAGTTATTACTACTTGTAAGATGCTTCAATACCAGGAACCCCAATTGCCCAACCCAAGACAAGAGAATAAATCCCAAGGACCTTGAGGATCAATCTTAGAAAGCCAAGTAGCTTTATTCCTTCACAGGATGCATAGTCTATTTATCTTGCCTGCTTTATTGACCCAAGTGCAGCAAGAAGTATTAACGATAGTACAAATGGCCCCATGCCTACACAATAGGGAATCTAGAGTTAGGGTATTGTCTCTCTTCATTTGTGCCAAAGAGTTATGACTGATCTGTATTGCATCAAGGGCAGAGGTGGTATTATTAATAATTTTTGTGAGAGTTGGTGATATGCTTCTTACAGTCTTTTTTATTTGTACAATTGGAAGCATGGCACTGATTGTTCACAGAAGCAACGAGTTATGTGCAATGAAGCAAATGAAGGGTAAGTCTTCGTTGTCCTCTCTGTCTTGTTTAGAAGTCAAAAATCATCCTTATTCCTTTTACTTTAAAAGTGACTCAATTTTTTTTTTCATCTCTGGAAATTGTAGGATCTTTGTCTTCAGTGCTCTGTATTTCATAAATATGTGCCATGTTCTGGGCCCTCAGTGAGCCCTTCAAATCAGAAAATCACGTCCTTCTGCTTGGAGAAGTTCCTTGAATTATTTTCCTGGTGATTTCCTTCTGTTTCCACCATCTCTCTCTCTCTCTCTCTCTCTTTTTTTTTTTGGATATTGGCTTGCTGGAATCAAACTTTTAATTTTCTTATATTTTCTCCTCTATTTTCCAGCTGTTTGTTTTTTGTTCTATTTTCTAGGAAATTCTCTTGACTTTATATTCCATGGAGAGACTTAACATAAATGTATCATCTTACATTTATGAGGATTGGAAGTCTAACATGAGGGGTGCCTGGGTGGCTCAGTCGTTAAACGTCTGCCTTCTGCCCAGGTCATGATCCCAGGGTCCTGGGATCGAGCCCCTCATCGGGCTCCCTGCTCAGCAGGAAGCTTTCTTCCTCTCCCATTCCCTCCTGCTTGTGTTCCTGCTCTCACTCTCTCTTTCTGCCAAATAAATAAATAAAAATCTTTAGAAAAAAAAAAGAAGTCTAACATGAGTCTTACTGAACTAAAGTCAAGCTATCTGGAGGGCTATGTTCCTTTCTGGAGGCTCTTGGGAAGAATCCTTCTTTGCTTATTCAGGTTGTTGGCAGAATTCAGTTTCATTGAGATCGTAGAACTGAGGTCTGCATTTTCTGGATGGCTGTCAATTAAGGGCTTTTCCAGCTTCTAGATGCTACCTGCATTTCTTGGTTCATGGCCCCTTTCCTTCATCTTCAAAGCCAGCAACTGTGAATGGAATCTTTCCCATGCTTCTAATCTCTCATGCCTCTCCTTCTACCATGGCATCTCTTAGTCTCCTGCTGGAAAAGTTCCCAGCTTTTAAGAGCTCATGTAACTCAATTGGCCCCACCTAATAATCCAGAATAATCTCCCATCTCAAAATCCCTAACCTTAATCCCTAGCTTTTGTTTAGGTTTAGGATGTCGACATCTTTGAGAATCCTTATTCTGCCTACCACAGGAGTTTCAATGTCCACTAAAATATATTTAATTTCTAGGAACTCTTTGTTCTTTTTTTAAGGTTATTTATTTATTTAACGTTCTTAGTTCATTAGTCATCTCATGGAAAATCTGCACAATCACCACAGATAAAGCCACTGCAGCATGTTTACTCCTTCTGTTGTCCAATCTCCAGCTCACTTTTTGCCAGCACCAACATTGGCTTTTGCAGTCCCCCTGGCTTTCTTCATTCTGTTCTTGCATTCCTTTCGCTGTTTTCTTGACATCTTTTTCTTCTCATACAGGTCATGTCTTGCACGTCTATGTTTGGGTTCATTTTTCTTTGCATAATCCAAGGAATCCTAAATCATGCCAAAGCCAGTTGTCTTGCCACTACCAAAATGGGTTCTGAATCCAAATACAAATATGACATCTGGTGTGGTCTTGTACATTTTGGCTAGTTTTTCCCGAATTTCTGTCTTAGGTACTGTTGTCTTTCCAGGGTGAAGGACATCAATGACCATCTGTTTCCGCTAAGTAGTTGGTTGGTCATGAACTTCCTGGTCTGGATAGTTACTGTGTCGTTCATGATGGCGGCCAAGCTTCACGCAGTTGGGGAGGAAAAGGGCAGGCTTTTATTTACTTATTCGAGAGAGAGAGAGATAGCTAGAGAGAGCACAAAATGAGGGGGGAGAGGGAGAAGCAGGCTTCCCACTGAACAGGGAGCCTGATGTGGGACTCGATCCCAGAGCCCTGGGATCATGACCTGAGCCGAAGGCAGACGCTTAACGACTGAGTCACCCAGGTGCCCCTGTTCTTTTTTGTTAGCAAATTTTTGTTTCATGTTTGGGATATCTTTACTTCTCTCTCTGAATGTAATAATGATAGTTAGGAAAAAAAATGTTTGTTTTCTTCTCCCTGTGTAGTTTGTTTCTTGTAAGTTGCCTTTTTGTTGTGTTTATTTTGGTCCCTATCTTCCATTGTGAAACTATCTGTTGGTTTGGGGCTGCCTGCTATTGGGCATTAAGCAGCTGATCGGTCTCTCCGGGTTCCTGAACAAGACTTGTAGGTCCTGGGTTTGAGGGTAAGGTGATCTGGCTTACTCAATATCAACATTTTAGTTTAGTTTTGTTTTTCTTTTGGGTTGGTCAAATTCTTGAGAGATGGATCTTTCAGTCTCCTGCTTTCTAGGTATTCCTGCTTTTATAGGCCTGGCTGTCCATATTCTGGGAACCAAGGAAGGGGAAGGTGGGAAACCTTACCATTCATGATGTAAACAGCTAATGAATTTCTCTGCTTACAATAGGAAGTCATCTTCAAATGTACCTACTGTCCTGTACTAAGAGATGGTCCAGTTTCCTTCCCTAGAGAAATCACCTCAGTCTTCTGTGCAGAGCTAGGGAGGGAATTGAAACCTAATTCCTTCTTGTTTTTATTTTATTTATCTATTTTTAAAGATTTTATTTATTTATTTGATAGAGCACAAGCAGGGGGAGCAGCAGGCAGAGGGAGAGGGAGAAGCAGGCTCCCCACTGAGCAGGGAGCCTGATGTGGGGCTCGATCCCAGGACCCTGGGATCATGACCTGGGCCGAAGGCAGACACTTAACCGACTGAGCCACCCAGGTGCCCCAAGCTAATTCCTTTTTAGGTAGACTTTCAACCAATCTTCCCGGTTTGAACCTCACTTTCTGTATCCACAGATACCTGGTGCCAAGTCTTGAGGTTTTGGAAGTTCTGTAGTAGAATTAGGTTCTTTTTTTTTTTTAATGCATTTGGTGTCTTTTTTTTAAAAGATTTTTTTATTGATTTATTTGACACACAGAGAGAGACAGCTAGAGAGGGAACAAAGCAGGGGGAGAGGGAGAAGCAGGCTTCCCGTTGAGCAGGGAGCCCGACGCGGGGCTCGATCCCAGGACCCCGGGATCATGACCTGAGCCGAAGGCAGACGCCTAACGACTGAGCCACCCAGACGCCCCTAGAATTAGGTTCTTCTTGGCTTTCCCTACTGCAAGCTTAGCAACCACCTTTTCAGATCTGCAACATCAGTTATCACGATGTAGCCTCTCAACTCCTCTTTGTTCTTGTGGATTTATCCCTTTATTGTAATTTTAGTAGCATGGGGAGGAAGTAAGAATGAATGAATGTTCATTCAGACCACTGAATTATGTACTTTAAAAGGGCGAACTTTATGGTAGGTGAATTATATCTCAATAAAATAAAATTTTAAAGTGAACGAATGTGCACAATGTGCCATCTTTCTCCCAATGCGTGCCTCCTAATTTTAGAGGTGTGATTAGTGAGCCTGAGAAGCCCAGAATGGTGATGGTTTTAAGTGATTACTTTTAAGTGAGAGTTCAGCTAAAGCCACTCAGGTGTTCTGAGTTGTATCTGGCCTTGCAGAGTTGTATTTTTGGTGACAGTGACACAGACTTCTGCTCCTTGGCCCTGACCTTGGGCACTTGCCATTCTAGTCTACACCATTTCTGGAAGAGGGGCACTGGTGCTCTGGGGAACTAACCATCCTTGCAGGGATGAAACGGCCTGCGGATCATTGAGTCAGATGCCAGCTGAAAAATGTACAAATGTTAGTCACTTCATTATTGGATCTACATATGATTGATACAGTTTATACCATACAATAGTCTAAAGGATAGATGAAAATATTTGAGAACAGTGATGGCAGAGAGTCCAGGGCAAAAAGAACTGTGGCTCTCCCTGTTCTTCCCTCCCCACCCAGCTCCCATGATGTAATTTGATAAACACACAGAGTTCAAAATGACTTAAAAAAAAAATACAAGGAAGATTAAGTGGTCTATGGCTTTTCTTAACATAGCCCAAATCAATAAAGTGAGATCACTTTCTGTTAACATTCAGGGATTTACACGTCTACCTTCCATTAGTATGAAGTACTCTTTTCTGCCAATACCCACTTTTACATATTTTATTTTATTTATTTTTTAAAAAAGATTTTATTTATTTGACAGGGGGAGAGCGAGCACAAGTAGGGGGAGCATCAGGTGGAGGGAGAGGGAGAAGCAGGCTTCTGGCCGAGCAGGGAGCCCAATGTGTGACTCGATCCCAGGACCCTGGGATCATGACCTGAGCCAAAGGCAGACACTTAATCGACTGAGCCATCCAGGCGCCCCATTTTTACACATTTTAAAAGGTGTTTATTTCATAGTCACAGTCAGTCTTTTACATGGCTAGGAATATAGATGGTCATAATATTTTCTTAAGCGATTAAGTGTTAATTACCAGACATTAAATCAATATTTCTCCAAAACTTGTTTTTGGTTTCTTGGGCTTTCAAACCCTCCCCCAGTATATGTATCTAGTTTACTTGCACAGTTCAAGCATTAAGAGTCTGTCTTTCTGCTGGAATATGATCACTTTTTTCAAAGTTGTGGTGTCATATGCCTTCAGTTATTTGAGTAATCCGGGAGCCAGAACTGCCCTTAGGAATACTTTGGATTGAGAGAGTTGGCAAATAAAAGGCCCCCGTGAAGAATTTCAGATAAATAATGAATAATTTATTTTAGTATAAGCATATTGCAAGCATTATAGGAGATATACTAACAATTATTTGTTGTTTATCTGAGATTCAAATTGAACTGGGTGTCCCATATCTTACCTGGCAACCCTAGACCCAAGCTACTGAGGACTCCCTTACTGGGACCCGGGCTTTAGAGACTGCCCACCAGTGTCTCAACTCAGGGTGAGGAGTCCTTGGCACCAAGTGGACATACCCATCCATTCCTGCACCCTGTTTATAGACCATGCACTGTGTACCTGCAGCTCCAAAATCTCCCATCTAAACCTATGTTTTCAGGGCACCTGGGTGGCTCAGTCGTTAAGCGTCTGCCTTCAGCTCGGGTCATGATCCCAGGGTCCTGGGATCGAGCTCCGTATCGGGCTCCCTGCTCGGCGGGAAGCCTGCTTCTCCCTCTCCCACTCCCCCTGCTTGTGTTCCCTCTCTTGCTGTCTGTCTCTCGGTCAAATAAAGAAATTAAAAAAAAAAATCTTAAAAAAATAAAAACAAACCTATGTTTTCCGGGCCTTTGGCCTTTTCCCCAAGAGAGTCTTTTTGAGCGCAACCCTAGTCCAGAGGTATGACCATGGGGTGGCTGATGGGAAAGGGTGGATGAAGAAGAGATATGTGGCTAAGCTGCTCATACAGAGAAGCATGCCAGGCCCACACAGATATAGGACAGAGCCCTAGGTGAAAAGACAGAACCCGAAGAGAAAGCCAGGGCCCTCCATTTGTACCCTTGTTCCAGGCCCCACAGATGAGAAGAGTGGGTCTACGGAGCGCATCTGACCACCCCTACATTTTGTGTGCTCTCTGCCGGCTGTCTGATGGGGAATGGGGACGAGGACAGAGCGTAGAAGTTTCCACTTATAATGTAGAGCTTCTATTTCTATCCTTTCCAATATTTTCATTTGCTTCACTCATCTGCTTTTGGGGAAGTTTCCTTGTATAAATTTCACCAATGGATGGATATTTGAAAAAAAAAAACTTAAAAAAAATCCATGTCGCCGTTAACAGCACCACTACAAAGTAAATCTAGTGTCTCTCTCCTGTATTGAGTGAGCCCTTTAAGGGATGATGCAGCTAAATGCACCCAGGTGCTCTGTTTAAGTGCTAGCTATTCTCCAGAGATTCCTCAGAGTGCTAAAACATAAGCTCTGTTTACATCAGACGTAACACAGCGTGAGGTATAAGTGCAGATTCTGTTTGTCAGGGAAGAAAAAATTAAGTAGAAGGAAGACACAAGAGAAAAGCAGGCTTATGTGGAAATATCATGTGCTGGGTTGTTTATGTGAACAGTGCTTATTTAACCTCATAAAGAAAATTAAGTTAATATTTGCCTAAGGCTCAGGATTGCATGAACCCACCTATATTGGTACGGGCCAGACAGGGACTTTTAAATGGCACGTTGCATCAGTTAAGATTGCTTTTGGCTCCATGTAACAGGAAACTAACTATCATGGCTTTAAAAGGTCAGGCATTTATTTTATTCTTGGAAGAAGCTCCACAATGCCACTGAAGACCCAGGTTCTTTCTGCCTTGCTACTCTGCCATCCTTGCTGTGGCTTTCCTCTGCACGCTTGCAAGATGGCGCCTGCCCTTCTAGGCAGGAAGGGGGAGGGTGAAGAGCAAAAGAAGACAACCCTGTCTTCTTTTAAAATGATTTCTTGAAGGTTCCAGCTAGCAAACATGGCTTGTATCTCATTGGTCACTAATGTGTCAGAGAGGCATGCCCGGCTGCAAGGGAGCCTGAAGTGACCAGTGAGGTTTCAGCTGGACACATTGCTATACCAAACAATATTTGGGTTTTTAGGAAGGAACATGGGAAAACTGGATATTGGGTAGGCTATTAGCCATCTCTGCCACAGATGTGAACAAGCATATAAATTCTTCAAAAAGAAACCAAGGCATTTTTTTCTTCCAACATACAATTAAAGTCATCTAGCAAATTAAATAGATACAAATAGAATAAATACTGTTTTCAACAACACAATTTTCAAGGGCTGTTTATGTGTCCACAAGTTAGTCTATAGGTTGAGAGGTTATCTCTCCAGATTTTTATCTCTGTACAAGAGATCTAAACAGCAGTTAGTAAAAAATTCTTTACCAAATTATAGAATTTTCTGCCAACGCCAAAATTTACCTTACATTTAAAAGATCACTTAATTTTTTTTTAAATTTACGTTTAAAAAATCACTTTTTAAAAAAGCCTATCATTGTACCTCTTTGTACAAACATTAGCTTGTTAGTGGATCCAATATAACTTGTTTTAAAATTTAAGCCTGAAAGCTATACTTAAAATGTTTATTAAATGCATAGTCTAATGAAAGGGATGAAAAGGTGACCAAAATGACCCTTGACCTCCTCTAGCTTATAAACTACTAGGTTCTAACTTAGTAGGGCTGTGAAACACGCAAAGCTATGGCCGTAGCAGGCTGGCCGGAGAGACGAATGCTAGGTCAGTGCCACCGGAGAGAAGGCCAAGCGCAGTGGGAGTAGGAGAAATCAAAGAGGAGAGATCTCCTCTGGTTGGGGTACACAGAATAAACTTCACCAAGAAGACGCTGGAGATGCAGGCAAGAAGGAGCTACACTTCGCTTACAGTGCAATGGCATGGAGGAGACGTGGAGTCGCTTCAGGTAACTATGGATAGTTTTAAAGTATATTAATAAAAGCCTAGTGCGTGTGGAGTACTATACTATGCTGAAAGTTGAAGGTCAAGCCAGAGTCTCCAGGTACACGACACAAACGGAAGGTTGCCTCACTCGCAGACCTAGATGGCTTATGAAATTGACGTACCACCTCAGAACGACATATTCAAAGTGGCTCTTTGGGAAACGAGTAAATGCAAAAACCACTTTGAAGACAGAGCGCAGATGATAATAATTAAACGTATTATTCCGGGAACTTCGAACTGTTTGTTGATCAGTGACTATGAAGCCTCAAAATACATTCCTAATTTGTCACCGAAAAACCCGCAATGTCTGTGAAAAGAGAGATTCTTTGTAACCTCCCCCTCTTTGCTTGTTTTGCTAGTTATTGAAGATATAAGAGGATGTTGTTTTCGGCAGTAGGAGACTACGAAAACTCTAAGCGAAGAAAGAGCCATTGGCATTTCTAAGTAACCTTCCTGTGTTTTCTACTCAGTAAGTACACAAGAGCAGGTGCTTGCGGAGGCAGAGAAAGGGCATCTTCTATGCCTCAGAGGGAACTTCTGATATTATAAATAACTTGAGGGTGGGACGCCAACGCCAGTCGGCTTCGCGAGCGGTCTGCACGCAGCCTCCATGGTCGATTCCACCTCGCAGCCACGCTGCTCTTCCCTCCCGGCGCCTGAGTTCCGCCGGGTTTGGCGAGCCGGCCGGCCCAGCCCTCCTAGCCGGGCGCCGCCCGCCGCGCCGACGTGGCCGAGCGCACAGGTCGGCCGGGTCAGGTGGTTGGGTGACGCCCCGGGAAAGCTCTCCCAGCCGAGGGCGGGCGGCGCCGCCGCGCCCGACGCCTCCGGGGGAGGGGACTTCGCGGGAGTCGCGGGCGGAGGCGAGGAGGAGAGCGGCGCTGAGCGGAGCGGAGCGGCGGGCGGGCGTGCGATCCGAGCGGGACGGGCTGCAGGCGGCGGAGGCGCAGAGGACGCGAGGCGGCGGGCGGGAGACATGGACCGCGGCGAGCAAGGTGAGGGCGCCGGGAGCGCCGGCGCGGCGTCTCCGGGGTGGGCGCGGGCGCGGGCGCGGGGTCGGGTGCTGCGCCGGGCTGCGCGCGGCCCGGCGCCCGAACAGGTGCACCGCGTCCCCGGCCGGCGCCCGAGCGGGAGGCGAGCCTTCTTCAAGTTGCATCTTCCGGATCGGGTTCTGGCATCCTGGTGGGGCCGAGCCGCAGGGAGCGGCTCTGACGGGCGGAGCGGGCTGATGGGGCCGCGTGTGCGCGCGCGCGCGCGCCTGTGTGTGTGTGTGTGTGTGTGTGTGTGTGTGTGTGTGTGTGAGAGAGAGAGAGAGAGAGAGAGAGGAGAGAGAGAGAGAGAGAGAGAGAGAAAGAGGAGAGAGACGTGCAGACAAGGAGACCGAGAGACAGAGGGAGAGAGACAGAGAAGGGGGTGGGGAGGGAGAGAAGGAAAGAAGGTTCTGGGTGGCGGCGGAGGGGCTGGCAGCAGGCTCGCGGAGCCGGGGATGTGGACCGTGATGCGCTTTGGGTAGAAGGCAGCACGAAGGGAATACTGTACAGCTAGCTCCTGTAACTGGTGGAAACTGAGGAACTGACGACAGTGGGTCGTTTCGCCGCTCAGGATGGGAACATGACTACGCCCCCCCTCCAATATTGAGACTTTCTGCCCTCTTCTAGTTAACGTGGTTAGGGTTTTTGGTGGCGTCTGATCCTATGGCGATGGTTTTGGGCGTATATATGTAACATGAGAGGTGTCTCTACATTATGTCCTGGTGTCTATGGGTTTATTTTGGGGGAAGGGAGCTTTTCATAGTAAGGGTCGTCTTTTACTCATCAAGGTGAAACCCCATAGTCTCATTACTGCTGCTTTGGATGCGTTTGTTTCTGAAAACAGTATCTCAAGTGGAATTGTCTCCACTAGAATTATTGTTTTTTTTTTAAAGATTTTATTTATTTATTTGGCAGAGACACAGCGAGAGAGGGAACGCAAGCAGGGGGAGTGGGAGAGGGAGAAGCGGACTCCCCACTGAGCAGGGAGCCCGATGTGAGGCTCGATCCTAGGACCCTGGGATCATGACCCGAGCTGAAGGCAGACGCTTAACGACTGAGCCACCCAGGCGCCCCTAGAATTATTGTTTAAGAGAGATGTAAACAGGAGGGCATGGCTTAAAGATTTAAATATTCAATATTTAAATATTGCTTCATCTTTGTGATAATAACCCAGTAACAGTAATACAGATGCGTGGCACGCTTTTTATTTTTTTAAAGATTTTATTTATTTGAGGAGGGGCACGCGCATGATGGGGGGGTGGGGAGCAGCAGAGGGAGAGGGAGAAGCAGACTCCCTGTGAGCGGGGAGACGTATGCTGGGCTGTGCTCGGGGCTCCATCGCAGTACCCTGGGATCATGACCTGATCTGAAGGCAGACCCTTAATCGACTGAGTCACCCAGGTGCCCTGCGTGGTCGCTTTTTAAAAGATACATAAGTGGTTAAAAAAAAGTTAACAATATTAAGGTAAATTTTAGGAAGTGCGGATAGGAATTGCTTATACTTTGAATTCAAACACAACAGTTTTAATTTTTGCTTACTACTCTTTGCATTAGCCTTTATGCATACTTTTTATGTAAATGAAACCATATTCCATATATATTATTTTGTATTTTACTTTTGATAAGTTGTAGGGATCTTTGGAACCTTCCAGCCCTTCCTTTCTCCCCACCCCTCAAATTGATCCACACTTAACATATAAATCCTTATACTGTAAACATTATATACAATATGTAATTAGATTGTATATATATGTACAATATATATATAGAAATATATCATATTTCTATATTATATGCACCCATGTTGTTTAGACTTTGAGCTTATTGAGGTTAGAAGCACGTACTTCATCTTTGTCCATGGTTGGGTAACATGGTGATTTGAACATGGTAGATATTTAAATGTTTGAGTCAGAAAGCTCATCTCAGATCTTAAATGTATTTTTAGGAGAAGGCCTAGGAGCCACCATGTAAGCCAGTATTATTCTGTCTTTTAATGAGTGTGTCCAGGGTGCCAAACCTGTAAACATGCATATTTGTATCTACCTTACATTGTCATATTTAACATAGTGGTGTTTTTAGAGTAACTGTGTTTGGTAATTGTCAAACTAGATTAAATAGCTGTTTGACTAGGTGAATGGAGTGACTAATTTTATTAGATTTGGTATTCTAGTTTGGCTGGTGAGAATCAGTCATTAGTACCTCTGTGCTGATGGCACCTTGTGTGGTTTTTGTAGGACTAGTTTTTCATGTATGTGGCTAAGACATATTTTATAAGTTCTTTGGCTTATAAGAGGAGTCTTTCTGTTTCTAACTTTCAGATGTTTTCCTTGGTAGTCGTGTTAGTTCTTGTTTTTAATTGTTATTCCTCGAGGGCAAGGGAAGTCCGTCCCCTTAAAGTGGGGAGTCTGGAGACTCAGCTCAGAATGAAAGATGAGTCACCTGCCTTGGGAAGGTCAGCTGGCTCACTCAGCTTTGCTGTGTTGCAACCACGTGGCCTTTCCTTACACTTTTGGTTCCATCTGCCTCTTTTGCATTTTCACCTTTATGTTCCCATGGCACAAAGAAGGTGCTCAGAAATGTTTGTGGACTGACAGAGATGGAAAGGAAAAGTGACCAAGAGCACCTTCCGGCTGTTGGAACCTCTGATGTCCTCCCTTGGTTCCCGCTTACTCCTATTCTTTTTTTCCCCTCAGTATTTTTTTTTTTTAATGATTTTATTTATTTATTTGACAGAGAGAGACACAGCAAGAGAGGGAACACAAGCAGGGGGAGTGGGAGAGGGAGAAAAGCAGACTCCCCGTGGAGCAGGGAGCCCGACCCTGGGATCTTGATCTGAGCCGAAGGCAAGACACTTAACGACTGAGCCACCCAGGCGCCCCTTCCCTCAGTATTTTAAAGGAGCAGAACTCTGTGCTTAGGCAGAGAAAGTTGTTAATAAGGTCTTGTTGGACTTGGAGGGTAAGTTTACATCTAAGATCTTTGAACTAGCCAGAGTGGGTGGCTCAGTCTTCACTGAATCTATAGTGAGCCTTCTGGCTTAAAGGAAGAGGAAGTTGGGATTGTAAAACTGCATGTTCACTACCAAACAATGTTGGCTGAAAGAAGGCTTATGAAACTCTGTGATTGTCTCTTGAATTGTGATTTTTGTAAAGTACTTAAAGCCACATAGGAACATTTTAGGATTTGTTTGACTTACTTTTTAGTATGCAGGGAGTTGTATTTGTCTGTCCTCTGAGGGGAAAAAAAGCATACAACTCTGTATGTAAAATTAAATACCCTACCTCTTGTCTTAATTGCATTTCTTTATTGAAAATGTCTCCTTGTATCTTCCTTATATGAAGTAATCAAAATCTATCCTTTGCTACTTTTTTTATTTAACAGAGCTATAAAGTTTTAGAATAGTTTTCCTTGTGTTTTATATGATGTATTCTAATACTCTTCAGTATCTGGCTCAGATTCTTCTGTTTTCCCCACTTCTCCTGTACCCAGACTTTCTACACGATACTCTGTTTATATTGAGAGCTCAGTCCACAGTAATTGATTTAAAACATACCTTAAAAAAAATAAAAATAAATAAATAAAAACATACCATAAACTGTGTAGTACCTCTGAAGAGTTTTTACCCTGGAACCCAGCATAGCACATTGAATGTGTCTGGTGCTTCCTACTTTGAAAGTGTAGTGTGGCATGCTAACTAGAGCGTACATTGTGTAAAAAAAACCTCCTGGCTGCCTATTATGGTGCTGAATCAATATTTATACTTGAGTAGTGTCTTATGTTAGTAATAACCTGTAGTTTAACACCATATTGAAGTGGCAGTCCCCTTAGTGCATTTTATCTGTGTTTGAATTCACACACACACACACACACCCCAAAACTTTTTTTTCAGGGAGAGAGGGAAGGCTCCTGCAGCCAAAATCCTGGGAGAGGAGACGCCTGCAAGAAAAGTAACACAATGCTATGTCGCTGTCATTCAGCATTGTAATTATGCCTTCAAAATAATAGAACTGTGAGATGTCACTTATTTAAAAGTAAAACAAAGGTAGGGATGAATGGATAATAGTGTGGAGGGTCTGCTCGCAGATCCCAGGGTTTGACCCACCCCGGTTCTGGGTTTCTTTGGTCAAGTCTCGCTTTCCATAGGGTGCTAATGTCTTTGTTGTTGGAATTCACTTCCTGCCTTTATTTTTATGCGGCAGCTTGCCTGGTCTCTAGGGCACAAGCTGAGTGGTAGGAGGGGTTGTGGTCTTTTAGCAGGATCTCAAAACAGACTAATCCATGCGTACAGTAAAAGCAAATATACTCTCAGTTTGAAACCAAAAAGAACAGCAAAATCCCCAGAATTTATGTGCTTCTAATCCTTTTATTGTAGGCTAAGATTATTTTATTTTCCTTCGGGGTCCATTATTTCTGTTTTAATTGTTGACTGTTAAAGTTTCTCCCAAATTTTATTTGCATATGGTAGAGAAACCATAATCTTAGCAATGTATTTTTTTTAAAAGGTTTTCTGTTTTATTTTTTTAAATTTTATTTATTTATTTGACAGAGAGAGACACAGCGAGAGAGGAAACACAAGCAGGGGGAGAGGGAACACAAGCAGGGGGAGTGGGAGAGGGAGAAGCAGGCCTCCCGCAGAGCAGGGAGCCCGATGCGGTGCTCGATTCCAGGACCCTGGGACCATGACCTGAGCTGAAGGCAGACGCTTAACAACTGAGCCACCCAGGCGCCCCAGCAATGTATTTTTATTAGAAGAATATCCAAGGGATCAAATGATTTAATGTTTAGTTGAAGTTAAAAAAATGTTTAAATTAAAAATACTTTTTGTTAGCTGTGAATCGTTGTTCATTTTAGAAAAATCAGAAAATACAGAGAAAAAAAATCACCCATAATCCTACTCCGAAATATCATTATTAGCATATAGGTTTATACCCATCCATATATGTATCCTTTTAAACAAGTCACAAAATAATCTCTTATTGAATATTTCATATTATAACTCCTTTTTAAATTTTTTAAAGTTTTTTAAATTTATTTAAGTGATCTCTACACCCTACATGGGGCTCGAACTCATGACCCGGAGATCGAGTCGCATGCTCTTCTGACTGGCACCAGGCGCCTCTTATAACTCCTTTTGAAAAAAACAACAACAAAAAAACCTCAATATATTTTAAAAATATACTTCTCCAACATCATTTTGACTACTGTGACCAGGTAGTTAGTGCATATGATCAAAATTCAAATGGACTAAAAGATTGCAAAATGTAAATCTCCCTCCCATTCCTGTCTCCCCGGGGGTGGGGGTGGGGGGCTATTTCCCTTGGATAGCAATGCCATCCTTGTAGCAGTTTCTACTCTTTCCACCCAGAGAGATCCTATGCATGTAGGTATCCACACACTTATATTTGAATATATATGTGTGTGGGTATATTATATAAACTGTAGCATACAAATCCTTTAGCACCTGACTTCCTCCACTTAAATACAGTATATGAGATTATTCAACATAATGTTATATAGAGCTGCTTCATTTTTAATGGCTGCTTGTAGGTGTACCATGTTGTGTATCATAAAAGGTGATATTTGATTTGTTCCCTTTTGATGGCCATTTAGGTTTCCCTTGATATGTTGCTTCTAAAACAAATCTGCAGCAAATAAATTTGTATGCAAGTCATTTGATAAATGTGCCAGTATGTCTGTAGGAAGAATTCTTAGAAGAATGTGATTGTTCAGTTTGGATAGTGCGAAATCCTGCTTGGGAGACGTTCTGCCAGTTCTACTCCACCAGCAATGTGTGGGCATCTGCTTTCCTCCATAATTCGGCCTGGGTGTTGTCACACTTTTTCCTCTCTGCTTATCCTATACCGGGAAGAGGGGTTCCTTAGCATATGTTTTATTATATATATATTTTAATATGAAGGTGGTTTGGTAAGTTTAAGATTTATATTTCATTTTCTGTGAAATGTCAGATCATATACTTTGCCCAATTTCTGTTTTGTACTTTTTCCCCTCGATTTGCAGAATGTAGCCCTCCGTCCACGATATGAATTGCTAA
Source organism: Zalophus californianus (assembly GCF_009762305.2). Taxonomy (NCBI): domain Eukaryota; kingdom Metazoa; phylum Chordata; class Mammalia; order Carnivora; family Otariidae; genus Zalophus; species Zalophus californianus. The sequence continues at coordinate 137,891,283 of NC_045598.1, read as the reverse complement.
TGTATTTTTTCCTCGTTTGTCTTTACTCTTTTGACTTGATACTGATTTTTTTTCCAAGTAGAAATACTAATGGATGGCTGTTTTCATTTTTAGCTTCTAGCTTTTGAATCATTCCTAGAAATAACATCCTCACTTTGAGTTTCTGTTTTTATGGTTTTATTTTTTATATTTAAATCTTTCATCCATCTGGAGTTTATTTTGATAAAAAGTGTGAGGTATGAATCTTACCCCCCTCTCCATTGGCTACTCAGTTGCGCAATACCAATCACTGAATGATGGATTATTCCTCTACTGATTTGAAATACTGCTGTTGTCATATACTAAATTTCTGTTTTCTTTTCCATTGATCTATCTGTGCATTCCCAGCAACCAAACAAGTTATTGTAGCTTCATAATATGTAAAAATACCTGGAAGGACTTGTCTCTCCTGTTTACTCTGTTTTTCTTTTTTTCTTTCTTTCTTTTTTTAAGTAGGTCCCATGCCCATCATGGAGCTCGAACTCATGACCCTGAGATCAAGAATCACATGCTCCACCAACTGAGCCAGCCAGGCGCCCCTCTGTTTTTCTTTTTATTGTTAGATTTTTTTTTCCCTAGCTATTCTTGCCAGATTTCATTTCCAAAGGAATATTAGAATCAGTTTGTCTGGATGAAAATTCAACAGAAATCCTGATGGCATAGCTTTTCTCCCTCTCCTTCTCTACCTCCCTGTCCCCATCCCCATCCTCCATTTCTCTCCCTCCCTTTCTTTCTCTTTCTCTCTCTCTCTCCCCCTCTCTTTCTTCCTTCCTTCCTTCCTTCCTTCCTTCCTTCCTTCCTTCCTTCCTTCCTTCCTTCCTTCCTTCCTTTCTGAGGGAGGGGTGGAAGGGGCAGAGGGGGAGAGAGAGAGAGAATCTTAAGCAGGCTCCACACCCTGCAGGGAGCTGATGGAAGGTTTGATCTCACAACCCTTAGATCATGATCTGAGCTGAAACTAAGAGTTGGTTCCTCAACTGACTGAACCACTGAGGTGCTTCCCACCAACAGTTGTTTTAAAGGGAAAAGGGAAGGCATGAGGAGGGGAACACAAAATGGACAGGGGAGATTGAAAGGGTTCTTATTTCTCTGCATCCTCAGCAACACTTGTTATTGTTTTTTTGTTTTCATTTTTATTTCATTAATTAATTTACTTTTTTTTTTATAGTGGCTGTCCTAATGGGTGTGAAGTGATAGCTCACTGTGGTTTTGATTTTGCACTTCCCAGATGATGAGTGATGTAGAGTATGTTTTTTATTTATTTATTTATTATTTTTTTAAAAAAGATTTTATTTATTTATTTGAGAGAGAGAGAATGAGAGAGAGAGCACGAGAGGGAAGAGGGTCAGAGGGAGAAGCAGACTCCCTGCTGAGCAGGGAGCCCGATGTGGGACTCGATCCCGGGACTCCAGGATCATGACCTGAGCCGAAGGCAGTCGCCTAACCAACTGAGCCACCCAGGTGCCCTGTTTTTTTGTTTTTTTTTTAAGATTTTATTTATTTATTTACAGAGAGAGACACAGTGAGAGAGGGAACACAAGCAGAGGCGGAGTGGGAGAGGGAGAAGCAGGCTTCCCACTGAGCAGGAAGCCTGACTTGGGGCTCTGTCCCAGGACCCTGGGATCATGACCTGAGCCAAAGGCAGATACTTAAGGACTGAGCCACCCAGGTGCCCCTAGAGTATGTTTTTATATGCTTGTTGGCCATCTGTATTTCTTCTCTAGAGAAATGTCTGTTGAAGTCCTTTGCCCATTTTTGGATTGGATTGTTTTTGTTATTGTTGTCAAGTTGTAGGAGTTCTTTATATATTATGGATACTAAGCCCTTATGAGATAAATGGTTTGCACATATTTTCTCCCATTCAGTAGGTTGTCTTTTCACTCTTGTAAGTTGTTTCCTTTGCTGCACAGATGTCATTGCCTTAACAAAAAAAGTATTACGAACTTTGTAGGGGAAAAATGCCATCTCTTTTCATTTAAAATTTCTCCATTTACTAGAGAGGCTATATATATTATTAACCATTTTTCTTCCCCTCTTGAGATTGTTACTCACTTTTTTACACTTGGGATCTTGGTGTGTCTTGGCCTTCTCATCATGCCCACCTCATGCTCTTATTAAACCTTTGTGTTTTGTGGCACATATTTATTTTTCCTGTTTTTATTTTCATTTTGGTTATATTGGACTTTCATAATGTTGTTTTTACTAACAAAATACAGTATTAAGAGCAAATATTTTCTAGGTGACAGTTTTTTTGGAGTAATTTGCATGGCTCTGAGTAACTTTCAGTTCTTCCTTCTCTGTGTCTTTAAGTCTTCTCTCTTAAGACACTTTTGTAATCAGTCAGTACTAAAAATAGTGGTTTTAGGCAGGACTGTTAATTTATATGCCTCGGCTTATACGCATGGTATATTTCACGTTACAGCTATGCAAACATAAATGTCAGTTTAAAAAATTGTATAAGGGGCGCCTGGGTGGCTCAGTCGTTAAGCGTCTGCCTTCGGCTCAGGTCATGATCCCAGGGTCCTGGGATCGAGCCCCGCATCAGGCTCCCTGCTCCGCAGGAAGCCTGCTTCTCCCTCTCCCGCTCCCCCTGCTTGTGTTCCCTCTCTCGCTGTCTCTGTCAAATAAATAAATTTAAGAAAATTACATAAAATGTGACCTTGATAAAATTTTGGATTGGGAGTTTACTATTAGGATCAAACTTCACCCGTTGTATTCTGAGTATTGTTGGAGGCATTGCGGTGTGAAAAGGAACATATGGTGCAATCAACAGGGCTGTAGGAATAAGGATAGTGGTTTACCCAACCCACTGGGACCTGTACTTGGCTAGAAATAAAGTGTCACTAGAACAGAAGAATGTTCTTAAATTTGTATTCCTGGCACTCAGTGAGCTGTGTATGTAGCAGGTGCTCCATAAATGTTTGTCCTGTTGTACCTAACTAATCAGAAAGACTTCTAGCATAGATAGTCGATGGGATTAGATAGAATGGGTAAGAACTAGGGAAGGATAATGGTTTGGCAGGAAGACAAGAATATATGTTCCAAATGTGCTTATGGTTTTATATAAAATCACTGAAAATCTGTAAAGAGAAGCCAAATTGGTATTTTACTTCTGAAGTATTATGTTGACTGTGTGCATACGTGTACAGGTAGAGGAAGAGGCAGTGAGGATTACAGTTCTGTTCTCTGAAGCATGTTGGATGTAGTGCTCAATAAGTACTTTCATAAATACATTTCCTATGTTGTTCTACTGAAGTTAGTTATTTGCTTTGACTGTATCCTGAGCTTAGGAGGCGTGGATGGTCTCCGTACATTTTAGGAGTTCTCTTTGAATACAGTTGAGAAGGGCAAGGGTTATGTTGACAGTGGTGGAAAGTACATGCTACTCGTTAACCAGAATGAGAATTCTGGAAAAAAAACTGCAGAAAAATGCAAACATTTTGGCCATTGAGGCACTTAGCAAAAGGATGACCAACCTGTTGTTTTGGTGTCGAGTGAGTGTATTGCTTTTGGTATATCACCTTATTAGAACTCAGAATAATGTTGGTGATGATGGTGATGCCACCACCTGGCTTTTGCAAAACTCTTATTAATTTTTCTACACATTATTTCATTTGAGTCTTTTAATGCTGGTGGGTGTCAGGACTGGTATTATGTTCGTTATATATACAAGGAAACAAGCTGATTGATCACGACTTCCCCGTACAAAATGTGCCAGATGTGGTGAGTGCTACAAGAACTGCGTCCCACACCTCTTGTCTCTAAGAGAAGCACCAGGAGTCCCAGAAAAATTGAAGCCACATTTGTTAACCAGTTTAAAGCCCTGGGGTTACTTCATACTTCTTAGAAATGTTTTTTTTTTTTCCTAACTAATTAAAATTGGAATCTGAAGGGACACAGCTTCAGCCCTGCATTATAATTACCTAAATTGTCCAGCTGGGGTTTTTACTGGATCACTGTTAAGAAATACTCCTCCTAACACCAGCGACAGTGTTTGCTGAGTGTATTTTATATGCCAGGTTATGTTCTACATGCTTTTCATGTTTTATTTTTCTAATACCTTCACAAGAAACCCATGCGCAGTGCTCTTAATATCCCTGCTTTACATATGAAGAAACAAGGTGTAAAGGGTTAGAAGAATAAATTCTCCAGGGGCACAGAGCTTTGATACAGACACATCTTGGTCTTAAATTTGAGATATTTGGCTATAGAATACATGTCCTTACACAACATACTATACTACCTAAAAGTTATATGCAGTCTCCTTTTTCCTTTCAAAGGGGTGGTTCAAAAGAGCAGTGAGCTGTGGGAGCTGCCATGGGAGTGGGGCGCTAAAGGGTGTATCTTTGCCAGAATGTGGCCGTGTGTCTGTCCTTGTGCCGAAGCACTGATTGTAAATGTTTAGGGCAAAGAGTGCTGGACTTGAAGTTATATCAGGGTTCAAAATTTGACTTCATCATTTTCGGGTTCTGAGACACTGGATAAGTCACTACATCTCCTGGAGGCTGATAATACTCCAAATATCTTAGAAAATGAAGTTAAAATCTGTGACCAGTTCAGGTACTGAATAGTATTGATTCTGAAACTGAATATTAGATATTTCTGTAAAAGGCTCACTTAGTGGTTTCCAGTTCAAATTAAGCATTTAATTTATTTGGGGGCAAACCTGATAGGATGCCTGCCCTCAGGCTCACAGGCCAGACCAGAGGAACAGAGACTAGGTCACTGTAGTGAAGTGGGTGTTGTAAGGGCTTGCATAACTGATGGCGGAGGAAGTGAGCAAGTCCGGTTGGGTCATCAGAAAAGATTCTCAAAGTACATAACCTTTGAGCTTGGACTTGAAGGCTAAGCAGGATTCTTTGTAAGCAGTGAGAGAAAGAAGGATGAAGAAGGGAATTTATGGAGGAGAGTCAACATGTGCAAAGGTGCTGTGGCATGAAAGGGCCAAAAAGTGTTTGTGAATCCTCAGAATTTCCCTGGATCCAGAGTCTCTGGTAGTCACCCAGGTGGGGGAGGGGCGGTGGTGTGAGCAGTCTTGTGTGTCAGGATCAAGAATCAGGACTGTATTCTGTAGGCAATTAGTTGGTGGTTAGGTGTGCAGGAGTTCAGTTTTAGAATATTATTTTGGCAGTTGAATAGAAGATACTAGCAAACCAGGTGAAGGGTGTCACTGTATTCCTGTAAGCCAGTGTTAACCTTCAGAAATAAGACTGCCAGTTATTTTACCAGCAAAAGATGGGTTTATTTGGGAATAACAGAGAGTTGCAATCCGGGACAGGCATACTGGCAAAACCCCAGGCAAGTCCACCAAACAAAGAAGAAGAGTACTTTTGTAGAAGAAAGCGGGAAGCTGGGAAGACTGTCATAAACAAAAAGTCCACTGGAGTAAACTGGGAGTTCCTTTTTAAGATTTTATTTATTTATTTATTTTAAAGAGAGAGAGAGAGAGCGAGAGAGAGAGAGAGCGGGTGCAGGAGCAGGGGGGAAAAGCAGAGGGAGAGGGAGGGGAAAGAATCTCAAACAGACTCTGCCCTGAGCACGGAGTCCTGTACTGGGCTCCATCCCACCGCCCTGAGATCATGACCTGAGCTGAAGCCAAGAGTCCGATGCTCAACAGACTGAGCCACCTATGTGCCCCTAAACTGGGAGTTCTAAGTTATAGTGGCTTTTCATTGGCTGAGCTGGGACTGTCTCTCATTGGCTGGGCTGTTGGGGCAGGAAGAAACCTTCCTTCTTTTTGCTGGGATAGTAAAGTAGTATCTGTGTGCAAGGTCCTGTCTCTTCTTGTTGGGTCTGCAATTAACTACGAGAGTGGTAGGGCAAGAGAGCTCCCCTTGCCCACCCTCCCAACTCCATTTTAGTGAGGTTTCCCTTTATTAATTTTCACACCAGAGGTGGGGTGCTGGATTCCTGAGAGACTACTGGGTTACAGTGTGTCAGATGTCGGGTGGGGGCGATCTGAGAGTAGAGAAGAGTAGAGAAGGACTTTCAGATTGCATGGAAAAGGGATAGAAAATCTAGAAAGAAGAACAGATGAGGGAGGGAGATAATGAATTTAGTTTGGGGTATGTCACATTTGAGGTCTTTCCAGTTGTCCAGAGCTGCATAACAAATCATGTTAAAACCTAGTGGTTTAGGGGTGCCTGGGTGGCTCAGTTGGTTGAACATCTGCTTTTGGCTCAGGTCATGATCCCGGGGTTCTGGGATCGAGCCCTGCATCGGACTCCCTGCTCAGCGGGAAGCCTGCTTCTCCCACTACCCCCCCCCCCCCCCGCTCGTGTGCTCATTCTCTCTCTCTCTCTTGCTCTCTAGCAAAAATAATAAAATCTTAAAAAAAAAACAACCTAGTGGTTTAAAATAACAGCCTTTATTATGGTCATAGATCTGTCATTTGGGCAGGGCTTGGTGGGGACGGCTTGTCTCTGCTCACCCTCAGCCAGGGTGGCTTGAAGTATGAGGTGGGGATCATCTTAAGGTTTACTCACTCCCATGAGGGGCAGTTGTACTGGGAAGACCCAAGCAGTTGGGGCTCCTCGGCACCTGTCTCTGTCTGCATGGTCTACAGAAAAAGAAACCCTGTTTGATGATCGTTATTTGCTTGCCTATGTTGAGTATTGCTTTTTGCCGCAGGCTGTGCTGTAGACCCTGCCTTCTTACGTGTTGTCTAAGGGCTCCCAAGGTGTGACTCCTAAGAGAGAGGCAGGCGGAAGCTGTGTGGCTTTTTATGACTTAGCCTTGGGCATCACCTCCTCCTCGTTCTGTTAGAAATGTGCCTCGAAGGCCAACCCATATTCAAGGAGAGGGAGGTGAGACTCCACTTTTGGTGGGAAGAGTGCCCATGACTGTGTGCATGGGTTTTAAAACCACTACCCAGGTCTCCTGGAACATTTATGTGGGTAGGTTTGGGAGTGAAATACGGATCTCTAAGAGGAGGGGTGGGGCAGGATATCGAGGTTTGGGAGACATGTGATACTGGAAGCTATTAAGTTGCTGAGATGGCGCAGGGAAAAAAAGTGGAGTAAAAGGAGAGCGAACTTGGATGTGAACATTACAGGGCCGGGAGAGGAAGGTGCAGGTTAAGCCACGGGGAGTTCAACTTTCAAGGGCTGTGGAGAGGCCAAATGGATTGGGTGGAAAGAGTAGATATTGGCCTGTGCTTGAGTACCCATGGTAGGTAATGCTGAGAGAGAGTCAGGCTCTGTGGGTTGGGGTGGGATGGGCTTTGCTTGCCTGTATTGAGTGTTGGTTTTTGTTTTTGAGTGCAGAGAGGGTGGTAGCTTGACCTTTGCGTGCATTTGTAAAATGAGGGAAGAAACCAGAGGCTGGGGAGAGTAACTGGCTTAACTGTTACTCTGTATGTCACTGGTTTTAGTTAAGATGCTTTTAATGCAAAGTGTATTTTAATAGTCATATCCTAGAGTGACCTTCAAGGAGCTCAAGTCTGTGAGCGATAATTCACTTTAATGGTAACAGCCTTGCAGAGAAGAAGTACTTATTAAATATTTGCAAAATGAAAGTGTGGTGTTATATATTCTCTGGATGGTTTGAGAGCCAGAGAAGCAGTTTTGCCTAGAGGTGACATTTGAGCCAAATCCTAGTGAAGCTGTGATGATGATGATGATTTTTTTTAAACTGGTGATTTCTCAGGGCAAATCTGAAGTTGTGAGTGCTCACTTTTGTCGTGGAGTGTCTCGGCTATGGGATTCATGTGTGCGTCGTGTCTGGATTTGTCAAATATTCTCACCCAGGTTCTCTTAAGAAATGATTTTCAGTCCAGAGTGGCAGGTCCCAAACTGGAATTCATCAGCTATTTCTCTCGGGTCATTGTTGGAAGGGAAACCATACCTTTCAATCGGTTCTTCCAGTGATTTTTAAATGGATTGCTCATTGCTTCAGGGATTAAATGAAAATTTGGACTAATAGTAAAGATAACATGACAGATTTCTCTTGGTTTAGAGGCTTTTATTTTTCCGCAAATTATAATCCATTCTCAAACTTCCTCTTTTTAACCTCCAGAAGGGACTCCAGCCCTGGGAGTCTTGCTATTTTGCTGGTTTGCCTCTGGCTGGGGCTGTGGTCACTGCCGTTGGTCTGATGATGTTTTCCTAGTCTGATTATTCTATTTATAATGGCAACTGTAGCTGCTAAGTTTGGAAAGGCAGTGAACTCTGCTGAAACAACCAACTTTTCAAAGTGTACTAGATAACTTTGATAATTCCCTAAAATCCAAAGTGAAGCGTAAACCTCAAATCACACATCTTTCAGTGCCTTTCCGTTTTCTCTTGGTGTGCTGCATTTTTTTGTGGGTCTGTCATGCAGCTTTGCTCTTCCCCCGTCCTTTAGCTTTTTCTCTCTTTTCCTGTCTTTCTTCTCCACTGAATTTCCATTTTTGTCTTCTCTTTTTATCTTTCCCCATTTGGGGCCGTAAAATGGAACTCAAGAATTTTGTTGTTCTTTTTCTTTTGCTTTTGCTTTTACTTAAGGGATTTATTCAAGATATTTTATGTTTCCTATTAGTGTTAACTTTTTTCCTGTGGAAATAAAAAAACCCCTGAGAAACAGATTTCCTAGTTTGTTCATTTATTATTAATTTCATTGCTTTTGTGACGTTAACTTAAGTCTTTCTTTTTGGCATGTGTGTAATGATTCAAAGCTTAGAAAAAATTTCAAATCATTAATTGAGAATTTTCAAAACTCATACTTTTTAACTCTTTGGGTCTCTGTATGGATGCTCGGCAAAGCAGAAACACTTAGAGGCTGCATAATTTTTAAAATTTACTGGAAGATGAAGAGGAACTTTTGATTTTTCTTTATCAATTAAAGGAATTGAGGGAAGTGGTTGTTCATTTGTGGTTCTAATCCTGTGCCATTCCAGGGTATGGACATTTGTCACATTGTCACTTCCACCTTGGACTGGCCACCAAACACGGGACATGTTGGCCACCAGCAAGTGCTCCAGCTCCCTGAGCTGAGGAAGAGGCTGTGGGGTGGGTGGCCCCTCCCATCTAGGCTCCGGGGGCTTTCACCCACATTTGCCCACGTGGCACTGTAACAGGAGCCCCCAGGCACTCTGAGAACTCCTTCTTCTCTTGACCTCGGGGCCTATTCACCCAGTTACCCTTTTGCTTTTGGCAATAAAAGGCAGTTTTGGGGAATTTTTTAAGTAGGCTCCATACCGAGCGTGGAGCCCGTTGTGGGACTTGAACTCGTGACCCTGAGATCAAGACCTGAGCTGAGATCAGGAGCCGGGATACTTAACTGACTGAGCCCCCCAGGTGCCCCACTGGGGAGTTTTTTTTTTTTTAATTAATTTATTTATTTGACAGAGAGAGAGAACATAAGCAGAGGGAGTGGGAGAGGGAGAAGCAGACTCCCCACTGAGCCGGGAGCCCGATGCAGGGCTCAATTCCAGGACCCTGGGATCATGACCTGAGCCAAAGACAGACGCTTAATGCCTGAGCCACCCAGGCGCCCCCCATTGGGGAGTTTTTAATGTGTGTTCATTTTCTCATTAATACCACTACCTCACATCTGTATTTTCTATGCTGAACAAAAGAAAAATGTTACTGGGCCCTTCACGGTGCGCCCCGCCACAGAGAATGTGGTAGTTCTGCACTTTTCTTTAGAGGTCGGAGAGGTGATTAGAAGGATGCAGAAGGTGAGATGGGGATGGTTTGGGCCTTTTAGCTTTGGAAGAATTTGAAATTCCTAGTTCTTTTCAACCTGTATTGAGTGGGAAGGAGGAATTTTACTTGGCAATGATGCTCACGGTCTGTTCAGTGCACCCCTGGTCCTGGCCCCAACCAAGCAAGTTAGGGCAGCAAATGCCTTACTTGAGCCTCCCTTCAGCTCTGCTCAGATGTACTCTTCCTTTCCCATCTTACCAGTGAGGGAGTGTGAAGTGTGGGGGGCTTAAAGAACTACCCAATATCCTATAGTTTACAATATTTCACCGCCTCTCAGTCATGTGGAGAGAACTTATTTTATTTTATTTTACTTTAATTTATTTACTTTGAGAGAGAGAGTGTGTGTGCATTCCCAGGAGGGGAGAAGGGGAGAGAGCATCTCAAGCAGACTCCCTGCTGAGCAGGGAGCCTGATCCAGGCCTCCATCCCAGGACCCTGAGACCATGACCTGACCCGAAACCAAGAGTCGGATGCCTAACTCACTGAGCCACCCAGGCGCCCGGAGAGACCTTATCTTAAATGGATTTAAAATGCAGATTTATTTGGGCGCCTGGGTGGCTCAGTTGGTTAAGCGACTGCCTTCGGCTCAGGTCATGATCCTGGAGTCCCAGGATCGAGTCCCGCATCGGGCTCCCTGCTCAGCGGGGAGTCTGCTTCTCCCTCTGACCCTCCCCCCTCTCATGTGCTCTCTCTCTCTCTCGTTTTTTCTCTCAAATAAATAAATAAAATCTTAAAAAAAAAAGAAAATCTTTAAAAAAAATAAAATGCAGATTTATTTAATAATACCAAGTCTCCAGTGTACGGAATTTTGCCTGCGAATCTTTGTGCTCACCACGGATGAGTGAAGTGTTTGGATGCCAGTCCAGCAGAGCCTTTGGGTCTGTAGTTACAGTCTTGCGATTGCTGTTTTGGGGAGAAGGCCATGCTGGGATGTGGAGGTGCTGAAAATGAAGCACTCCCCTCACCCCTGTCTGGCCTGCCTGGGGAAACTGGAACACCTTTTGAGGAATTAGTTCTTCCCTTCCAGCAGAAGCCAGTGGGCAGCCCCCCTGGGGCTTATTGGGAAGCAGCTACGGCTGTCATTCACTTCCTTCTGTGACCTGGCATCTCGAGGTTCAAGCAGCTGTACTTAGTGTGTTTGGTCTTTTCCCGTGCTTTGCAGTAATTCTTCACCATTTTTTTCCCCGTAAGTTAAACATCATCTTGGTGGGCGAAAATGTGTAAAAGCAAAGCAGTAAAACATTTCTTTTGAGTAAAAAGGCCTAGAGACCCCTGTCTTCTTCAGCGCCCTTCTCCCACATTGATTTGTTTGTGTCTCAGCATCGTCCTTTCTTTGAAAATACCTGTTAATTAAGGGACACATATACTACGGGAAACATAAGCACATTTTAATGAAAGTAAAAACCCAAGTACAGATCTCATTTCCTGTATTCACTAACATTTGTCCGCTGGCCCTCCCCCCCCTCCCCTGCACACACCCTGTCCAGTCACTATTCAGGTTCTTAATCACAAGCATGGACTTGAAACACAGGCTGCTTTCTTTGGCAGGCCTTCAGGATATCAACTTTCCTCTGTTCAAAGGGAACCCGAGACCTGCTTGTGCCTGACTTCTTTCACAGAAGAGATCTTCTTTAAAGCTGGATTTGCCAGTCACAGTTTTGGATATTAAATGCAGTTGGTGTTGGGATGGGGGGGTGGGTGTTGAGGAAGGGAGTGTTGAGGAAGGGAGCATTTCGGACCTCGACCCAGAGCTGCAGCTGCCTTCAGTGGCTTCAAGGCAGCCCAGGGGCGGTTGGCTTCTGCCCGCGTGATTCTGTCAGTCACTGTTGCAGGCTGGCCTGGTTCTCCTGCCCCCCAACCCCCCGAAGATCAAGGCTGGCCCCTCATCTCCGGATGGAGCTGGAGCGGGGAGTGGGGAAGGAAAAACATGTTCAGGATTGACCTGCTTCTGAGGTGTGCAACTGTGGGGGAGGTAGAGGCAGGTTCCTGAGTATTCAGGAATGTCTGTTCTAGAAGGTGCCGCAGGAAGGTAGAGGTTTCCCAGGGTTGCAGCATTCTTTTGTCGAAATAACAGAGAGGTGCAGGGCTCTTGTTTATATTGCAGGCTGCTTATCGGTAAATGCTCAGGCCTCGAAGCCCATTCTACCCCGTCTTGCTTTAACTGGCTTCCTAACTCATTTAGGAATAGATCTGTTACAGTGGGGGCGTGTTACAAAATGATCTCTTCATATAACTTACACCTTACACTATGGTCTTTTTCTCAAGTGTTAAATCTGTTCTCTTTAGAGGTAAATCATATTTTTCTTTATTACTTTTGGTGTAGTGTTAAATCTTTTCTTTTTAAAAAATTGGGTATTTCTGTTATATGAGGCTATAACTTTTTGTTTCATCTTCTCTAGGTAAAGGACACAAGCTTCTTAAATGGATATAGCCAAAAATTTGGTCTTGTTAAAGGAAGAAAAATTGGCTGAATGGTGGGAGATGAGAAGGAAAACTGTGCTTGCTTTCAGGCTAAAAAGAGATGATTTTTCTCTGTACCATGGAGAAGCATGGCCCAGATAATTGAATGGTACACAGCTGTTTCTTTGTAGGCCTGCAGTCACTTTGAGCATGGGGTTTTGCTTGTGTCAAAGAACAAGTGGGTTCTGATGACCTCGCAATATCCAAGAGAATAAAGCTTGAAACTGAAGAAGCTGATGTTCCCAAAACCCAGGAGTGAGAATGTACTCTTATTTTGCTTTTTCTCTTCGGTGAAACTGAAGAGTACTTGTTATAGAGAGTGAAACTTCTACTTGATCTCTTATCGCAAAGTTAAGAATATCTAGGCTGTTTTACAAGATGTTGGCTTTTTAAGCTGTTGTAGAATATGTGTCAAGGGTGATGCCTGCATTTTTGACATCAGATCAGCTATGTTCGCTTAAAAAATTTAGAAGTGGAAAATTCATAATTCTTTATAAAATACCACATATTTTTATTCCTAGTTTGGAACATGACTTGTAGCAATAATAGGGAGATTAAAAGGTTATCTCTTACTGTCATCTCTCAGCTGAAAATTAAGTATAGGTAATCCTATTTTCATGTTACAGGTTTCTGTTACCTTATTTTAAAGTGGATTCCAGACTACAGTTGTGCGTTTATGTTCATAAATATTGGCAGTAATGGTTGATTTTACTTCTGTGAAGTTAATGAGAAATAAAATACAGGTGTGTGTGTGTGTGTGTGTGTGTGTGTGTGTGTGAGAGAGAGAGAGAGAGAGAGAGAGAGAGAGAGAGAGAGAGAGAGAGTTTATGCATTTCTAGGCCCCACAACCTGGAAAAGAGATGTCAAGGCTTCGAGGGATAGTGGCTACTATCATTTGTCCCTAACATTTGTTACTTAGATTTCAAAGCCCTCTTTTCTGTCTCCTTTCCCTGCTGTCTAGGCAAACAGCCCCAGCAAATATAAGATGACAGTGTGGGCAGGGAGCAGCATTGGCCCCTGCAAGCATGTAGGGCTAAGGAATCAACAAAACAGGAAAATAAAAGACTTTGTGACACTTTAGCTTTTCCAAAACAATGTCTGCATTATTCTTTTTTATTCTTTGGTAGGTGGCTGTCCAGCGTACTAGAGTTGACTGTTGTGCACACTCTGAGATCAGCCCGACTCACTGAGACACTAGTGAGAGTTCTGAAGTAAAATTCCTACTTGGCTTGTTTTTCATGGTTTTTGTGACCTCCAACATTTCAGTAGCTCACAGGGAACCTCCATTCTCCTATTCCATCAGCTTTTCCTCTACCGTAATTGTATGGTTAACCACTCCTCAAATCCCTTCCTAGTATCTGTAGTATCTAAACAAAGTTACTTTTAATTTATGAGAGCGGTGCATGAATACACACTCTCCTTGTCAAAAAAAGGCAGGGAGGAGAGTGAGAGAATATAGATAAAGATATTTGCTCAGAGACCTCAGTTGGTGAGAGCCCTGTCCTTTTTTTGGGGACCTGAATACAGGTCTGTGTAGACCAGCAGTTCCCAAGCTTTTGCTTGCATCCAAGGGCTTGTTCAAACATACTGCTTTACTCAGATTGCTGATTCAGTGCTCTGGGTGGGGCCTGAGAATTTGCATTTTAGCAAGTTGCCAGGTGATGTCAACGCTCTGGTTCTGGGACCACACGTTGGGAGCACTCCTAGAATGGATTTTTGCCTCTGTGTGACTTTCGAAAAGGCAAATACTCTCATACTATATGCACTTCTACATTTTTCATCTGGCTGTCTTATGGAGAGCTTTCAAATAGTGATTTTTTTTTTTTTTAAGAGAGTGTTGGGGGGAGGATGGGGCAGAGGGTGAGGGAGAGAGAGAATCTTAAGCAGGTTCCATGCTCAGCTCAGTGCAAAACCCTATGTGGGGCTCAGTCCCTTGATCCTGAGATCGTGACCTGAGCTGAAGTCAAGAGTTGGACGCTTAACTGACTGAGCTACCCAGGCACCCTGTGATCATTTCATTTTTTTTAACTGCTGCGTAGTGTTTCAGAGTATAAATATGCTTTAATTTCACTTCTGTTAATGGGCATTTTGGTTCTTTACAGTATTTTTTTTAAACTGTTATAAATAAATGCTGCACTGAATATCTTTGTTTATTCCTCCTTTAGGCAAGCATGTTGGCCTAGGGTAATATGGAGAAGTGAAATTGCTGAGCATGTATATATTTTATTTTATTTTTGTTCTGATTGATGATGTCACCCTGACTCTTTATGATGTTCACCACATTAACACCTAGCCCTGAGTAATTTGTTTTATTATCCTCCTAAGCTGGGCCTAAACCAGAGTTGCTAGGAAAATTGTAAAAATGTGCTGATTGGGCTCTTTGGAAATTCAGCCTGAGATGGGCTTTGGGCTGCTGGCCAATCTTTTTTCATTTTTTGTAGACTTCCTAAAACTGATACTCAACTGTTTTTTCCGCTCTCAGTACACTCGATGGGTAAGAATTGCTCTCAGTAACAATGGCTCACTTACTTCAAGTTTCTAGAGGATTTAAGTCCGAATGTGTCTTTTTATGTGAAGTCGTTGTTAGACTTCTCCATTCTGGATGTTCTTCCCTCCTGTCAGACTCTACATATTGATAACCAAATGTAGCATTTCTTGTGTCCTCCACTTTCTAAACCAGTTATTCCTCTTCTCCTGTTTTGCTCTGGGCAGTGATATGTGTTGCGTGAGTCTGGCAGGTATGGGTGGGGCTGCAGTCATAGTTAGGTGGTGGCAGGGTAAGTGGGTGTTACATCTCAGCACTACCATTGCTAATACATTTGATTTCGTAGATGGGTAAAATTAAAATTAGGGGTGGGGAACTCACGCTGGGTTGTCAGTTCCTTGTTTTGCCAAATCATTAAATTCAACCAACATAAAGCCCCACCATCTTTTTTATAAGTGTGCGATTTTTAACACCCCTCTACCCCCTCTCAAATCAGGAAGGACATAATGTGAGAGTAAAGGGCATTACTTTTAAGTTCAGTTTCAAAAAAAATTTTTTTTTTCTCCTCTGTCTCTGGCAAGTGAAAATATTGATTAGTCTGGAGTGGTCCTAGCATATATATAGAGGAACCTGCCATTGCTTGAGTAAAAAAATGTGATGTGTCTGTGAGGTTTTCCTAGTTTCCCATGCTGCTAATGGTGCTCCCCAAAGTGACTGGTGGACGTGGGGGTGGTCCTCTACTGTGCAGCTCTCCCGAAGGAGGAAAATTCTTAGGATCCTTGGTCCCTTGTCCCCAGTCTTTGAGCACGTGCTGGGTGCCAGGCATTGAGTGAGGTTCTAGATAAAAAGAAGCAGAGGAAGGAGTTCTTGCGTTTCAGCAGCTCCCGGAGAGTCCTGCTTCATCTATACTGTGCAAACTGCTTTGTATTGAAAACGTGTTCAGATGTGTGTGATGACAACTGCCATGTGTGCTCAGAGATCACTTGACGTCCAAATCTACTTAGATCAGTCACTTTTGGCTACAAGCTCTGCTTAAATAAGGTTGCTGTTGTATCTCTGAGCTTCTTGGGAGCATCTCCTTTTAAAGCCAAGAAAGTCTGTTGTGAGGACACCCGAGTATCTATTACTTACTTTTGTGCTTTTCTGCTTTGGGATGTGAAAATACCCAATAAATGATAACAACATTTGTGCTGATTTTAACAGCAGGGCTCCCCCCAAATAGAGAACCTCCTCCTCCTCCTCCTCTAGGAGAACTTCAGCAGAGCCTGAGACACTTGTGCATTTGGAACCTCATGTGATGTGTGGAAACAAATTCAAAAGTAACCCACAGAGTAAGTCATTACAGTTTTAATTCTTTCCAAACAACCGAGATCTAAGGGGCTTATTAGGTTTTAAACAGATGCAGTGCTTTATTAGATTTTTTTTTTTTTCTGTTACGACTTATTGGATGAGATGCTGAAGGGATTGAGATGACCTAAAAAAATTGAAAACCCTTCGGTTTGATTGAAACGGGCACTGAACACCATGTGGAAGGCAGTCCCCACAGCCTCAAGGAACCACTTCTGGGTTTATTTCAGTGAACCTGATAGAAAAGGTATTTTGAAGAAAGGGCAATAGGCTCTAAACCATGTGTGCATCCCATAAACTTCCCCCCAAGACCACTATCCTGAAACCTAATAAATACTTAATATAAGGGGAGGCATCTGAGGCTTTTCCTAGTGCTAAAGGGCTTGCTGCAGTTGCTATGGAAAAGCTGGTGCTGGTCTCAGCTGTGTGACAAAAGACACCGCGGGCCTTTCAGGAAGGGGAGCAGGAGTGGAAGGTCATTGAACCTCAGTGAGCTTGAAGAGCCCTGTTGGTTCTGGTGAGTATTGATCAGTTTCTTTATGGTCTTCCATATTGTAAAAAGTCTACAGTTTTCCTTATTTTACTTGGAATTTGGTTTCCATGTTGCAGAATCTTAGCCTTGTATGTTGGCAAAATTAAGATGTAATTTAGTTACTAATTATTTGTATTGTTATGATATTCTTCATAATAGAGGAAAGGACAAAATATTACACAAAACATTTGCCCGACAAGGATTATTTTCATTTGAAGAAGCATAAATGGCCTGGTTGGTTCTGACCATTCCTCGAACTTGTTTCTTTAAAGCTAATTACAGAATTTGTTATGTATAACTTAAAATATTGGAGTCTTTTCCATGGAATTCACCTTACAGAGTAGTCTACAAATAAACTGACTTTTATGATTGTTTAAAAATTTAATATGTATGTTTCATGAATGTTATGGGAGCATAAATAACATTTTTTTGAAAAATGTTTTGTTTTTTATCTGCTCTCGTGCTTAATACGGTGGAATGTATTAGAATCTTAATAAACATTTAACATGTGTACTTCGTGTTGAAAGTGGAACTATCCAATCCTTAGTAGGTTTATTAATCTTTATATACTCTTAGTCCCTGGAGTAGGTTTTTGTGATACCTGTAAATTCTAGAAATGATAATTTTTGGTTGATTGATCATTGGTTGTTTTTAATATGGCAGACAGTGCTAACTATGAAGCTGAAAAAAAGAATTAGCTTGGACTGTGCTTATGGGTGGCCTCTTGCTAAGTTTTAATGAGTTCAAAGGGAAAATGTGTGTTCCAAAATAACCAAACCTTTTTTTTTTTTTAAGATTTTATTTATTTATTTGAGAGAACAAGCCAGGGGAAAGAGGCAGAGGGAGAAGCAGACTCCCCGCTGAGCAGGGAGCCCGATGTGGGGCTCAGTCCTAGGACCCTGAGATCATGACCTGAGCTGAAGGCAGACACTTAACCAACTGAGCCACCCAGGAGCCCCCAAAGTAACCGGACTTTTAAATTGGAGCTGTATATGGTATATAAGTGAATTTGAAGGTTGTCTTTCCAACGCTAGAGCCTCTTTTTTTTTTTTTTTTAAGATTTATTTATTTTAGAGAGAGAGTGTGAGTGGGGGGAGGGGCAGATGGAGCTGGTGGGGGGATGGGTGGAATCCTCAGGCAGATTCCCCTCTTGAGTGTGGAGCCTGATATGGGGCTGGATCCCAGGATCCTGAGATCATGACCTGAGCTGAAACCAAGAGGTTGGCTGCTTAACTGACTGCGCTACCCAGGTGCCCCACCTAGAGCCTCTTTTGGGAATTATAGCAACAAAGGAAGAGAGAGATGACTTGACTTTGGGTCCTCGTGTTAGGGTTTAGACCCTCCTCTTTGGGGCACAGCTCCTGAAGGCTGGCTCCGGTGAGGGGAAGAGAAAGGAATGAGATAACAAGCAGCCTTCTAGATGTTTCACATGAACTTGTAGATTGTCTCATTTAGTCCTTTCAAAAGCTGCCTTAGTGAGTTATAGTAATTTACAGGTGGGAAATGTGAAGGCCCAAGAAGTGGATGCTTCCTTCCTTGGTCTTATGGTTCCTAAATGTGGAATCAATATGCAACCCAGATCAGTTCATGCCCTGTGACCACTGCCATCAGCTGCTGGAAGTCATTGCAGCTGACTTGGGGGTGGTGTTCTGTTGACTCCTGAACCACCTGCTTTTCTCACTTCCTCTGTGAATTCGTGAACGCATGTTTCCGTCAATTATTCCTCCTTCTCCATTCTCTTCTGGTGGGGTTATAAGAGAAAGTGTAGGGGTAGGGAAAGGTAGGACAAGTTGAGTCCTGCCCGGGACCAGTCTGTTTCTTGTTTTTTTTCTTTTTTCCTCTTTTTCTGACTCTCCCCGTTTTCCAAATGCGGTCCCTGACTACAGCAGGCCTCTCCACAGTTAATCAAGTCTTTATTACTGGGCATCAGCCCAACCCTAACTAATGTCCATTAATATCACTCCCTAGTTTTTTCTGTACGCTGATGTGGGATGGCTGAGAATCCTTGATTTGACTAGGCCAGACTGGTGTTAATGAGAAGATGGAGACCTAATCTGTGCCTTGGGGAGCTAATGGCTTGTCTGGGATGCAGGCCTGTGAGCCTTCACGGCACCATAAGACAGACTGACCTCATTGTTAAAGTGACTCACACAATTTGAATTAAGGGTAAGGAGTAAGTAATTCTGGTGAGGGAGAATCCAAAGCATTTTCACAAAAGATAAGCCCCACTGGATCTCAACCTTTAGAATTTTGATAGGTCGGCTTAGGAAAGAATATTCTAGATAAAGGTGGTATGGAGATTGCCTTACATATGGTAACAAATTCATATGTATTTTTTTTGTTGCCTAACATATTATCCTAAAACTTAGCAGCTTAAAAAAAGAAAACCAAACATTTGTTACCTTACACAGTTTCTGAAGGTCAGGAATCTGGGACTGGCTAGCTACATAGTTCTGGCTCAGGGTCTCTCATGAGTTTGCAGTAAAGCCGTTGGCTGGAGCTTTGGTCATCAAAGCTTGACTTGGGTAGTCTTTGGCAGGAGGTATCAATTTCTTCCTCCATGGGCCTTTCCATGAGGCTGCCAATGACCTAATTTTCATCGATCCTACAGAAGGAGAACCCAAGAGCTGTATTTTATTGGTCGTACAGATTGTCCCAGGTACAGGTGTGTGACTTCCAGCAATCAATGAAGCCATCTTGGAGATCACCATAGAGACGACCTGGTGTGAAAAGTTGCAGAGCCTCTGTGCCTGGAACTTAGGCAATGAGGAGTCATACCTGGGAGGTGAAGTTGATGTTGATGTGGTATGAATTCCATGAGATTGAATGTGATGTGGAATTAACCTTCAAACAGCTTAGTCTAGTAGGAGAGTTATATTTTGTATGTGAGTATGATCCCAGGTGGAAGGCAAAATGCATACAGAGGTATGAGTTATATATATGAGAGTTCAGAGGTTATTGCTAGGGGGAAGCAGAGTCAGATTTCTTGGAGAGGTGGGGTTTGTGTTTGAAGGAAATGGTCCAGGTGTTGCTCAGGTTGAGGTGAGGTGGTATGGTTCATCTGTGCCTTATAATGCTGTGGACTGCTGTTAATCTCTTTATTGGTTTATTCTTCCTGCCAGGATGAGAGAACCTGTAATGAATACTGGATTTTAAGGTTAAACTTGAGGTAATTTCACTAGTTGGTTTGATAGTGTTGACCCCTCCAACTTTTTTCTATTTTTGAGGAAAAATGGGGGATGATAGAAATGTTTAATTTCTTCGAGTATGGTGCACTAACCATTTTATTTATGTTGTATAAAATTTGTTGCCGTATGTAACCAGTGCATATAAAAATAGAGTACCTGTGGGGAATTGTGTGTGTGTGTGTGTGGGGGGGGTATCTAACTGAGCATCTATGTTCTATGTCCTGCATTGTGGTGGTTTTCTGTAGCCATAGGGAGACCTTCGCCATTGTTACCCACAATAGATTACTTTTCAGAATTCGTTAATCTCTTCAAGGCCATTAAAGGCTTAGTGACTAATGAGTAAACCCACTAAATACTGCCTTATCGTCTGAAAAAAAGAGTTAATGTTCCTGGAAAAAGCGAGCTGTTTTCTCTGGTTAACAAGGTGGAGCTGGGTGTTCCCAACGGTTCAGGCTATAATAAGCGCTTGGTGAATAAGAAACGATGTTATTCTGGAGACAACTGTTAAGTAATTAGAATTTTACCTCATTTTAATTAAAATTTTCTAACTCTAACCTGTCTTCGCAACCGTTGAGCGAGGCACAGGTACTTCTTGTCAGTCAGATTCCATTACCGACTCTGAGGGTGACCTCAGGAGAACCTAGGATTTGGGTTTGGAGAGGGCTCACGTTCTCTCCACTAAACAAAGAACATTTACACAGGCTGTTGACCCAGTGTCTGTGTGTCGCAGCTGGACCAGTGCTGACAATCTCCAGGGCCTTCGCGTAAAACAAAGGCATGTTTTGTTGTGTGGAGAGCATAAATAGCTTCTTTTCTTTTCATTTTCCATTCAGATATGAAATTGGAATTGCTTAATGGTAACACACAGCCTTCTCATCGAGCTGCTTGTGCACTTCTCCCGTGACGGAATAGTGAGAAAGTGTGGGTCCAGGAAAAAGATGGAGGGTCAGAAGAGCTGGGCTGGGGGACCCGCCTAGGTGACCATGTGGGTCAGGCACGTGTTCTGAACTTCAGCCTCCTTGTAAATGCTCTGTATGCCTATCTAGAAACTTAGAAAAAAGCCATTGTATTTGAGTACATTTAAAAGCCATGAAGCGCTTTCCAGATACAAACTGCTCTGTATTGTTGCTTGTTATTTTAATAGTTGTGCTGAATTTTTTCCCCAAGGGAAAACTTTACCTCTGTCCTTTATGCTGCATGGCCCCAACAGTGGGTAATTATTAACTATATTAATCTAGATCACATACTGTACAATGTTTGGATAACATGAGCGCCTTATCATTTTAAACGTTCTGAAAGTTTGCAAGTCTGAAACAAAAAAAAAAATTTTTTTTTTCCACAAAAACACTACTCTAGATGCTAATAGGTATGGGACTTCTTTGGGGGCAATGAAAAGTTCTAAAATTAAATGGTAGTGATGGTTTCACAACTGTGAGTATATGAAAAATGTTAAAAAGTGTGGTTTTTATTGTATGCGAATTTTGTGTGAGTGAAGCTGCTATTAAAAAGCAAAACACTGTCCTTAAATGTTGTCTACAAAAACTCCCATCATTTCCTCCCTCCCTGCCAGTGTCCCGGACATAGCAGATGTGTACATATAGGTGACTGAATGTTGAATAGTGTAGTTGAGATCATCCAAGTAGCACCATGAGATGGGGATAGAGACAGGGGCTGCAGTGGTGGGGGTAAAACTCCAGGGGGCGAGCTCTGCAGAGAGGGGCAGAGCGGGGGATTTGGTTGGTAGGTGGGGGGCTTGTGGCAAGATTGGCCCTGCTGGTGGTTGTTTGTTAGGCATGTCTCCGGAGGGAGGAAGAAGAAGATGCTCCGTAAGCAAGTGAGGCTCTGGGTGGGAGGGGCCACAAGTAATCTTGGATGCAAGTTAGATGTGTCTTGGGTGTGAAGTTGGGAATGCTAGTATTTTGTGGCCCAAATTCTGGTGACCTTGGCCTTCGGAATCAGGAAGCCCTGTGATGACGGAGTGGGCTTAAGGCCAGAGGATGGCTGCATTTTGGGAAAGTGGGGCAGAGGGGGATTCAGGGAGCCACAGATTCTTAATTTTCAGAGTTCTGTGTCCTTGAGTAGCAAGGTGAAGAGCTCGATCAGGTACCCAGACGAACAAAAGCCAAGAAATGAGGTGAGGCAAGAAGGCAGAAGCCAGGCCAGGATCTGGGCAGCTACCAGAGATCTGGTTACAAACTTGGGGAGTATGGTGTTCAGTGGCCCTTTGGGTTCATTTCTAGTTTTTTCACTTGTGTATTCTTTTTACTTTTAATAAATTTTGTTGAGTATATTTTCGATTTTGTAGATGCATCTGGTCTTATGTTTGGTCAGAATGTATTGAATATCTTTTCAGATGTATAATTGCGAAGCAGAAACCACTCCATTTTGTTCCAGCACCTGCAGAAGCTGACTACTAAAACTTTAGAAACCACATTTTGCTCCTTAAAGTCATTCAAATTATCTTCCTGTTGGGTTTGTGCATTGAGGTTTCAGAGTAGGTTTCTGTCACTTTAGGTATCTTACTGTTGAAGACCGTCACCTTTTTAACATTGTCTTCTGAGAAATATTTAAATTCTGAAGGACAGTGCTAGCCCCTTCCTCAAAAGACAGTAGTAACTAGCACCGTAATTAACACTGTGAGGGTCCTCCTTCTGAGGGCTCCTAACTAACTTATTTTCATATGCTCAAGGCAAAAGAATTCGAACAATACAAAAGGGAATGCAGTTAAAATCAAATTTCTTGAAAAGAAAAAAAAATCAAATTTCTTCCCCTTGACTCATTTCCTAGAGACACCTGTTATGATCAAGCTCCTTGGATGTCCTTTAAGAAGTATAGGTAATGGTAAATGTATAACCATTTAAAAATGCAAATGGGAACATGTCATACACATTATTCTGCACTTTGATTGTTTTATCTAACATGTATCTTCTTCTTGGGTGTTTTTCTTCATCTAACACAGATGGATAAATCTTTCTTTAAAAAAAACGGCTTTATTAATTAAAACAAAACAAAACAAAAAAAAAACTGGGGCACCTGCGTGGCTCAGTTGGTTAAGCCTCTGCCTTTGGTTCAGGTCATGCATGATCCTAGGACTCTGGGAGCCAGCCCCACGGCTGGCTCCCTGCTCAGCAGGGAGTTTGCTTCTCCTTCTCCCTCTCCCCCCCTGCTTCTTCCCCCCCCAAATAAATAAATAAAATCTTGAAAAAATAAAAAAATAAAAACAGCTTTACTGAGATATAATTTGCAATAAATAATTGCCGTATAAATTACCTTGAAATTCAGTTATTTAAAGTGTACAATTCAATTTTTAGTAAACTTACAGAGTTGTGACACTACGACCACAATCCAATTTTGGAACATTTCCATTAGCGCTGTGCCTATTTGCAGTCACTCTGCATTCCCACCCTTAGGCCACCACTAATCTACTTTCTGTCTCCGTAGATTGATTTTACTCTTTTTAACTGCAACCAGTGGTCCATTTTGTGGAAGTACAAAAAAAATGTGTTATAGGTCTCTGTCCAAGCAAATCTAGATTTTTGCTGATGTTTTATTTTGCTGCCTTCTTAACTTCCTTTTAAAAAATTTGACAAGGTTGAAAATTTGCCTTTGAGGCCAACTTGGTAAGAGCGAGAAGGGGATTTTAGTGAAGGTTGTTTGTGGATTTTCCAGTCATTAGCTGTAGGACTGGAAGAATTTTAGGGCCTGGGTAATTATCTATATTTGAATAGAAACTGCCAGAGGCCATCCTGGATTAGGTTGAAACCTAAGCCTTACTGCCTATTTTATACATGTGGGGAAATGGAAATCTTATTTACATAAGATTGAGGGGAATTTATTATTTTGGTGAGAGAGAGAGAGAGGCAGAGGGAGAAGCAGGCTCCCAAGGAGCAGGGAGCCCAATGTGGGACTCGATCCCAAGACCCTGGGATCATGACCTGAGCCAAAGGCAGCCGCTTAACCATCTGAGCCACCCAGGCGCCCGCATTCCTGGTTTTTCTGACCTGACAGCTCTGTTCTTACCTAGGATGCTGGATTGTCTGTTTACACAAAGCCTCTCCCCAGACAAAAGCTTTTCCCATCCATCTCTACTCTTACGCTGTCTGGGATAGGTGGTTGCCCCATGGAGTAGCTGGAAGGGGATGTATGGCTGTGAGTGGCCAAGGAGGACCTGGTCGCTCTAGGTTAAGTCTTCTCATAGGTGGCACTGAAGGGTACCTGGTCCCAAGGAAGATTGGATGTGGCCAAATGTCAATGCTGTTTTGTGGGGCTGGAAAAAAATGAACAGTTTAACAGTGGTCCAAGGACTCTTTTTTTTTGTTTTGTTTTGTTTTGTTTTTGAAGATTGATTTATTTTAGAGAGGAAAGCATGTCTGAATCTGTGGGAGGGGCACAGAGGGAGAGAATCTTCAAGCAGACTCCTTGCTGAATGGGCCTCATTCCCATGACCCATGAGATCATGACCTGAGCAAAAATCAAGAGCCTGAGGCTTAACCGACTGAGCCACCCAGGCACGCCCTCACACCCCCCTTTTTTTCTTTTTCCTTTTTTTTAGAAAAAGATTTATTCATTTATTTTAGAGAGAACAGCAGTCCAAGGACTCTTGCTACAAAAGCTATTTGTTGATAGTACCAGCTATTAACTCTGGAAAATTCAGCTAGAGTCTGGCCCTGGAGTAGTAGGAATGGAGGATTTTGGAGACCTCCTGATCTTTTGATGACAAAAGAGGATTTCACCTGGATATTAGCTAATATCAGATTAGCACTTAAAAGCAAGCCTGTCTTCCTTAGTGTACCAGTTAGCATTTGCGCTAGGTATTTTGCTGTGAAAAATGTATACTGGGATTAACAAAGCAGATTTATCGGAATAACAATTTAGTAATACCAAGGGAAACATAACAGTTGGGCAGAATGGAATCATTGGGCTGGTCAGTCACCTGTTTCTCCTCTAGTAGGAAGCCATTTTGGATATCTCAGTGGGTCCGCTGAGCCTTCCTTATTATTTTAACACTAAGCTTTCTTCTTGGCCTTCCTCTCCTTTCTATTTATACTTTTTCTTTAGGTGATCCTTCCCTAAATGGATTTAAATGCCATTCAGTCATTGACTCCTAAAAGTATCACTCCTTTTCCCTCACCAGCTTCAACAATTTCCAGAAGACACTCTGTATGTGAATGGAAAGGAAAAAAAAAACCACCTAAGGACTTGGGAAAACTCTGGGAGAGGTTTTGGGAAAATACTTTTTTCTTCAATCCCTCCCTCCCTCCTTCCCCCTCTCTCCCTTTTGTCTGTCCGTCCGTTCTTTCTTTCTTTCTTTCTTTCTTTTTTTTTAAAGATTTTATTTATTTGACAGAGATACAGCGAGAGGGGGAACACAAGCAGGGGGAGTGGGAGAGGGAGAAGCAGGCTTCCCGCTGAGCAGGGAGCCTGATGTGGGACTCGATCCCAGGACCCTGGGACCATGACCTGAGCCGAAGGCAGACGCTTAACGACTGAGCCACCCAGGCGCCCCCTCTTTCTTTCTTTCTTTGAAAGTTAGACCTAAAAACAAAAAACAAAAAACCTTTTATTTGTTTATTTTTAAGTAGGTTCTGGGCCCATTGTGGGGCTTGAACTCATGACCGTGAGATCAAAAGTTGCATGCTCTACCAACTAAGCCAGCCAGGCACCCCTAATCTCTTAAAAAAAAAATTTTTTTTTTTTTTAGTACTTAGATTGAATAATCATTTATTTTGATGGTGAACATAGTTTAAACATGATAAAATGGTTCTTTTTTTGGTTAACAGAATCATGGAATCAGATATTTATTTCCTATCTTTTAGTTGATACTGTAGTGAATTGAAGACTGTTTTTGGGAAGAAAATATTTCCAGTGGATTGGATTAAGGTCAAACTATCTTGAGGGCAGGCAAGGTTCAACTAGCCTCAATTAGACATCTCTGAACGGTCCATCTGGTCACTCTACATTTTAATGTTTGACTCATATGATAGAATGTTACTTCAAGCTATAAACTTGCAGTTTTTTTTTCTAGTATCTTCTTGTGATTTCTAGCCTTCATATCATCCATCTCAACCTAAGGGGGTAACTAAAAATCCCTGCTATAGGCAAGAAGAGTACTCTAGAAGGAACAGCATGTGTAAAGTCCTGAAGGTTAGTAGCTCTTTGGAAAACTGCTCACCAACCAGGATGGTTAGCATGTAGAAGTGCTGATATGCAGAACCCAGAGGGATATAAGGGGCTAAGGGTCTTATGTACCACATTAAAGGAGTAAACTTGTTCCTGGGAGCAGTGGGGAGCCCTTAAAGAGTTTTAAGCTGTGCAGTGACATGATTTGGCTTTTGTTTGCAACTCAGCATTACAGAATGAGTTAGAAGTTTTTTAAAAGTGGTTTCATGAGCCTGTAATACAGACCTTCTGTGCTTTACTTTGTGTCAGTTCTTGCCCTTATCCTTCCTTTTCATAGTGTCTATGCCAAACTTACATAGCTTTTTCAAGCCCCATATTTAGTCTTTCCCTCTTCCTCTCAACAGATGCTCTTACCTCCTTTCACCCAAATTTGAGCCAATCAGGTGTGAGCTCCTCAGCTTTTTGCCTTTAAAGCTGAATCTCTTTCTCTCTTCAGAGCATGTATGAGCCGGCCATTCTCATCCAGGGTAAACATTTAGAAATATAGCAAGAGAATTGGGATTCGCGAGATATAGGGGAATTTCTGCCACTTCCAACCCTAGCTAAAATCAGCTGGGCAAACAGGGAATATAAATTGTGGTTCCTTAGGGAAAAATAAAAAAATAACATCAAAAACATACAGATAGAGTACAAGAGCAAAGAAAACATTCTGTTTGTAGTGCACAGTAATTTGTTCATATTGGTGCCTCAACAGATTTTATAATGCTTATATGCGAATTTCATGTAAATTTAGTGGATATATAACTTTTTAATATAACTTAAATTTTTAAAATACAAATTACATACTCCAGTGAAAAATTTATGTAATATTTTGTGTGTGGTTTGATTTTTAAAATAATAGCAATTATTTAAGAATTGTTCTTTTTTTTAAAGTTCATGTTCTGAGGCAAGCAGATAGGAGTAGTAGGAACAATCAAGAACTTTTCACTAGTAATAAACTCATGTATATTTAAAATAAATAAGGAGGGGCGCCTGGGTGGCTCAGTTGGTTAGGCGACTGCCTTCGGCTCAGGTCATGATCCTGGAGTCCCGGGATCGAGTCCCGCATCGGGCTCCCTGCTCAGCGGGGGGTCTGCTTCTCCCTCTGACCCTCTTCCCTCTCGTGCTCTCTGTCTCTCATTCTCTCTCTCTCAAATAAATAAAATCTTAAAAAAAAAATTAAATAAATAAATAAGATGAGAATGCGGAAGTGTCAGGCAGGGATCTTATTTACACATTTTAATTACAAAAAATAAATGAAGGAACATATCAACCAAAATTTACTTGCTAGTTACAGGACACTCAAGGAAGCCTCAAAGGTTTGAAGTTTTATAAAGTGGACACCTGGGTGGTTAAGTTGGTTAAGCGTCTGCCTTTGGCTGAGGTCATGATCCCAGGGTCCTGGGATGGAGTCCCGCATTGGGCTCCTTGCTGAGCGGGGGTTCTGCTGCTGCTTCTCCCTCTGCCCCCTCCCCTCTGCTTTTGTGCTCTCTCTGGCAAATAAATAAAATCTTAAAAAAAAATAAAGTTTTATAAAGGTCCTATAATTTATATTTTTTATAGTTGGACTATAACACTACAAAGGATGAAGTCATTCTGGTAGTGTTCTGTCCTCCCTGCCTCCCAAAAATCCAGATGGAAAAATGATCTGGAGAAATTTAGAAAACATTGAAGGATGAAAAGGTGAATGTTTTAAAAATTATTGCAAGTTTTGAGAGAAAAAATAAAACATTCAATAAGTTACTATCTATTCATGTAAAATAGAAGAATCGGAATGTTCTCCTAGTTCAAATATTTTATTTATTGAAAATGGAATTTATCATTTTAAGTCATATGTCTTTTCCTTCTTTGCATAAAGATAAGTATTAGAATATTAAAGGTAAAAATAAAGCTAAATGTAAAAAATTTCATTTTATGAATCTTAAAATTCATAAAAGATTTGCTTAAGCAAATATGTACAAAATGAAGAAATTTCAAGGGAAATAAAGGCTGAAATGTAGGGCGTTATAAATGAGATAACTGTTTCTTCTGTTTTTTTAAATTTTATTTATTTATTTGAGAGAACATGTGAGCTCGTGTGCACAAGCGGGGGAGTGGCAGAGAGAGAGAGAGAGAGAATCTCAAGCTGACTCCACAATGCGTGCAGAGCCTGATGTGGGGCTCAGTCTCATGACGCTGAGATCATGACCTGGGCTGAAATCAAGAGTCCTGGAGCCCCTCTTCTGTTGCAACAGGGATATCAGGCAGTCTGTAATATTGTGGACAGGTGGCGTCTGTTTAAGATAACCTTTGACATTTCAACAGCTATCTGGTTTTCATGAACTGTTTTAATCAATGTAAAACAATAACAAAAGTCAAACAGCACAGAGAAGTATAAAGTGAAAAGCAAAAGCACCCTTATCTACTTCTCTGATCTTTAGTCCCACTTCTGAGAGAGAAAAAGTTTTAATATTTATCTTTATATTTTTATACAGTATATTGGTGTGACCTGTTTGTCAGGTTACAGTTTACAAGCTAACTCCTGTAACAAGCTCAAATTTTAGCGGTTTCATATAATAAAATTTTAATTCTCACTCACAGAATGGTTCAATGTATGGTGTCTTTGGTTGGGTGGTACTCCTTGGCAGCTTTGTATTAAGTTGGAAACTTGGGAAGCCAGGCTTCTTTCATCTGGTATCTTTACTTGCACTGGTGGGGATATGAAAGAGCATCAGAGATCACAAGATCCCAGGACCCTGGGATCATGACCTGAGCTGAAGGCAGACGCTTAACCGACTGAGCCACCCACGTCCCCCCCCTTCCCCGCTTTTTTTAAAGATAAAAACAAAAAGAAAAAAAAAAACTTTCCCTTTGGAAGAGAAGAATAAAACCTGAAATAATAATAAATTTGGCATTTTAGAGTGCTCTTTTCCTTCTGACATACTCACGGGACTGGGGGTGGTGGTTCTGAGAAAGGATTTGTTAACTCAACTCACAGAGCCTAGGGCCAGCAGTGGTTTTATGTAGGACTTTGCTGGATCACCTTAGAGACTGGTGATGTTTAACAGTTTATCTTGAAAAATTTTATACTTTGGTTGCTGATTGTCCTATTTCATATTTAAATTTCAATCATTAAGCAGTCTTTAGGACCTGAAACTCAAATTGCATGTGGTGTTGATGCTATTGGGATGAGGTAGCGGAAGTGAAAACTTAACGGAGCACCTTGGTGGTTTAGTTGGTTAAGCGTCTGCCTTTGGCTCAGGTCTTGATCCAGGGGTCCTGGGATTGATCCCTGTGTTGGGCTCCCTGCTCAGCGGGGAGTCTGCTTCTCCCTCTGCCGGCCGCTCCCCCTGCTCCTGATCTTTCTCTCGCTCACTCTCTCTCTCTCTCAAATAAATAAAATCTTTAAAAAGAAATGAACACTTAAAAAATACTGTATTTTATTGACTCTAAAATTGGAATATGTACCATAGTATCTGAGATTAGATGAAATGCAGTAATTTTTTTTAAACCAAAATTTCATAGAACTCTTGGCCTACTCATTAATAACCACTTGGATGGGGCACCTGGGTGGCTCAGTCGGTAAGAGTCTGCCTTCAACTCAGGTCATCATCTCAGGGTGCTGGGATTGAGCACCACATCGGGCTCCCTGCTCAACGGGAAGCCTGCTTCTCCCTCTCCCACTCCCCCTGCTTGTGTTCCCTCTCGCTGTGTCTCTTTCTGTCAAATAAATAAATAAAATCTTAAAAAAAAAAACCACTTGGAAAAAGAAACACTGATATATCTCCCTTCCAATTGTACTAGATTTGCATCTTCATCTCTACCTGGGACTCTGTAGATTCTTTTTCCACTTCAGCCTCTTTCTTGAGTCTTTGTTCTTCCATTCTTCATAAACTGTTACCTCTGAGTCCAGTAGTTCTTTTTTTTTTTTTAAGATTTTATTTATCCGAGAGAGAGAATGAGTGCGAGTGGGGGGAGGGGCGGAGGGAGAGAGAGAATCTCATGCAGACTCTGCACAAATGTGGAACCCTACGTGGGTCTTGATCTCACAACCCTGACAGCATGACCTGAGCCGAAACTGAGAGTTGGACGCTCAACTGAATGAGCCCCCCAGGTACTCCATGAGTCCACTGGTTCTTAACACAGTTGCACATTAGGATCACCAGGGGAGCTTTTACAAATGAGTGACATTGAGAACCTTTGCCTTAGCCTGTGAAACACGCCTGTATCCCTTCTTTGCTCATAGGTTCCTCTCTAGGATTGTCTAGATGCCTCCCCATCTCCTGCATGATTGTCCAGAGTGGGCGTGTCTTGTAGTCTTCACTTCCTCACCTTTGGTCGTGTTCAGCCCATGTAATGAGGCTTCCTCCTTTCCCCCCTTCGCTGAAGTGCTGTTGCTGATGTCACCAGTCACCACCTGCCTGCCACTGATTTCTCCTTCCTTATTTTACTGGGTATTTCTCTTGCATTTTGGGTGCTGTTGTCCATTCCTTGTTGTGAAACTCTATTTCCCATTCTTTCCAGGTTTTGAAACTTTCCCATGTTCCTCCTTGTACCTCTTTGGCCAGTGCTTAAAAACTCTAGGTTCTCTGTCCATCTCTTAAAGGTGCCTGTTTCCCCAAAACAAATGAGCAAAGGGAAGAGAGAGGTAGTGGGTGGGGGAATGGGTTAAACAGATGATGGGGACTAAGGAGAGCACTTGTGGTGATTGAGCACTGGGTGATGTGTGGAAGCGTTGCATCACCATATTGTACACCTGAACTAATATTACACTGTACGTTAACTAACTGGAATTTAAATAACTTAAAAAAAATGTAACTGTTTCCCTGTCACTTTGCATATTCTTCCTCAGAGAACTTATGCGTCTTAAATGTTCAGCTTAATGTGCTAATGATTTCTTGGCTATTCCCATCAGTATCAGAATCTTGTTTCCGCCTTCCCAAGCAGTATATCTACTTGGATAACCCATGAACTTGACCAAAATGGAATTTATTTTCCTTCAAAGCTGTTTAACCTCCCGTGTTCTCTTGGCGCCAACTATTTTCTCTGTTAGAAATCTGAGAGTCATCTTTTTTTCTTTCCCCCCCTCTTCATGCAGTCATCTAATAAGGGCTGCAAATTTTATGTCTTAATATTTCTCAGCATGTGTCTTTTTCTCTCTCACAGACCACCAGAGTACTCCCTAGCTCAGGGCCTCATCCTCATGCGGATGCTGCAGAGTCATTTCAAAACTATTGGTGCGGTCTCCCTATCTCTCGGCTTGTCCCTCTCAAACTTCTCCTCTGTAGTCACCAGGAGGACTCATCTAAGATGCAGATCTGAATTGTTACCTCTCTACCTGGACATCACCAGCATTGCTCTCCTTTCCCCTCGTCTCCTTTCCCCTCATCTCCTTTCTCCTCCTTTCCCCATCTGTGTCTGGAGTCTCAGCTGGTGCCCTCCTGCCCAGAAGACCTTACTAGTGTTCCCGACCACCTGACATGCCTGCTTTCCTTTTAATCCTGTCCTCTGTTCTTGCTCTTCACTCGCCTTCGGCAAAAGTCCAAAGGTTCCCTAAACCTTACTTTCTGATCTAGCAAATTCACTTACTGTCCTTAGAGCTGTCATGTCCTTGTTTATTGCCGTTCATTCAGCCCCGACCCTGCTTCCGATTCAGTGCCTTATTCCCCTGTGTGCTCTAGCTTGGCTTAATCTTGTTTTCTGTTTCATTTTGAGATGCAGTGAGTTGCAGTTAGAGAAAGCCCTAGTCATGGTGCCAGACCTGATTCCTAGTTGGATGAGAGAACTCTCGTGAGATTTCAGCGAAGTAATTTATTTGATTTTCCGTTTTCCCATCTGTAAGATGGTAATGATGCTAAAACATCATTGGCTAGGGTTTTTGTTTTTTTTTTTTTTGAAGTCTTACGTGAGATAGTGTATTAAAAGCACAAGGGGAATATGTAAAGTAGAAAATAACAACAATGTTAAACCTAATTCCTTTATTATTAATTACATAATTACTAATAATTTAAAAGAAAATCTTTCACTGTGTCTTATTACCCATAGCTCTGTGAACTCAGCTGGAAGCCAATGAAAATCTTCCAAATGAATAAAAATAAAAAGGATAAAGTCAGACTGGAACCTTGTCTGCAAACCAGGCTGCCTGTCTGAAAGGAGACAAAAAGTGATCAACCAGTGCACCCTTAGTGTCTTTAAGGCAGCGTGGTTAGGTCTGGGCTTGGTGTGTTTTGAAATTAAAATCAGGGATTATACTGCAGATGTAATCCCTGTAGGAATTCCTTGCAACAAACATACAGAGTTGGGGGAGGGGGAGATTATTACAATTACATTTTTCCCTGTGGTTCCTGAAGTTTCAGGGGATTAGTTTGGCTGGTCTGTTTGGAGTTGGCTACTTATACAGTGTTTTTGTTAGTTTTTGCAGTAAGGTGTTTATGAGGATTAATGACTGCATTAAATAAGAATAAACCTAAGACTTTCTGAGAACTCATTATAAAAACGTTCAGTCAAAACCTCCACTCTGTGTGACTGTAATCTTTGAATTGAATTGAATAAGAGGAGAAGCTCTCTCTTGGGACTCCTGTCATGTCTTGCCTTTTCTGGGGCTGTGAAGGGTGGTAGTTTTTCTCTGTTCACTTTAAATAACACTTAGTATTCATTCATTCATTCATTCATTCATTCATTCATTTATGAGAGAGAGAAAGAGAGGGAGAGCAGGAATCTCAAGCAGCCTCCATGCCAGTGTGGAGCCAGACTTGGGGCTCGATTTCACAACCCTGAGATCATGACCTGAGCTGAAACCAAGAGTCCGATGCTCAACCAACTGAACCGCTAAGGCGCCCCAAATAGCACTTGTTTTAAATTGATTATTTGTTTTTAGTGGGAAATAGAAGAGTGTTGATCTTAGTCATCTTGGTAATGATCTTGTACTTAGCTGGATATATTCATAAATTTGTGTGGATAGTGGAGGAGAAAACCAACACAAATTTGAATGTTTATTTTAGTGCAGATTTTTTTGTTTTTAATACCACATGAGAATATCTTTGTATTGTGAGGCATATGATAACTGAAGAAAACCTGCTTACTGAGAAATATTTCTCTTAGATTTTTTTTTAGCTGAAATGATTGTAATAAACATTGTTTTTATATTGCTCACTGAAGAGGGTCAGATGACAGTGTTGGTAAAAATACAAACCATTTTTAAGATTACAGCTGCACTTGTATACATATATTGTATTTAAGTCCCATCAATAACTTTAACAATGAACCTGTAGTTCAGCCCATCCATTTTGTTAAAATTTTTAATTAATTTTAATTTTATCATGTTAAGGTACCATCAGCTGAATTCTTATTATATGTATGTGCAAAGTATGTAAACTTCCATCTATTGTAAATATTTTCTTGCAGGCTATGACTTGTCTTTTAACTAATATTATCTTTTATCATAACAGAGTTTAAATTTGTATGTAACTAAATTTGCAGTCTTTTAGTAACTTTTGGATTTTGTATCTTAGAGAAGCCATCCCTTACTACTAAAGTAGTCTATAGTTACAGGGTAGAGTGCTCCCCCCCTACAGTTTTTCTAACATTTTTATTGGGCATATTTCATCGGGAATTTCTGGCATAAGTTAAGGAACAGTTTATCTTTTCTCTGTTATACTCTTGTCCTACATTAAATTCCTTTGTGTATAGAGATATATTTCTGGACTTCAGTTTGTTTCATTGATCTGTTGATTCTTATGCCCATACTGTATGGTTTTAAGTACAATACAAAACTCATACTCTTTTAATTTTAAAAAGTTTACATTTTCTTTTATATGGTGTAAAGCAAATTTTAAATGAACAGCAAGGGATAAAATGAAAATTGAAATTCTTCTTTCTTTAGTTCATTCATCATAGTCTCCCTTCCCATTGTTAATTATTGTTATATTTCTTGACTTTTTTCTCCAGAAAACGTCTATCCCTGTTCCAGCACACATACTTATTCATGGGTAAAAATGTATACAAATGGGGTCATACTATATGTACTATATATTATTCTTTATCTTGCTTTTTAAAAATAACAGCGTTGGGCGCCTGGGTGGCTCAGTTGGTTAAGCGACTGCCTTCGGCTCGGGTCATGATCCTGGAGTCCCGGGATCGAGTCCCGCATCGGGCTCCCTGCTCGGCGGGGAGTCTGCTTCTCCCTCTGACCCGCTTCCTTCTCGTGCTTTCTATCTCTCATTCTCTCTCTCTCTCAAATAAATAAATAAAATCTTTAAAAAAAAAAAACAGTAAAAATAACAGCGTTATTGGGATAAAATTCTCATACAACTGACTCATTTAGTATACAGTTCAGTGTTTTTTAGTATATACTTGTGCAGTCTCTAACACAATCAGTTTTAGAACATCAACCCACAATAGACCTCCTACCCAGTAGTAGTCACTCTGCACCCCTCCTGCCCCAGCCATAGGCAGACAGTAACCTACTTCCTACGGATTTGCCTGTTCTGGACATTTCATAAAAATGAATTTATACATATATGGTCTTTTGTCACTGGCCTCTTTCTCTTAGCTTGTTTTCAAGATGCATTCGTGGTATAGCATGTATCCGTACTGAATTTCTTTATTGTCAAATAATATTCCATTGTAAGGATATACCACATTTTATTTATCCATTCATCAGTTAATGAGTATTTGGGCTAGTTCCACTTTTGGCTGTTTTGAGTATTCCTGTATATTTATGTGAATGTATGTTTTCATTTCTTTTTGGGATATACCTAGGAGTGCAATTGCTGAGTCATCTGGTAACTCACTGTTTAACATTTGAGAAACTAGACTGTCTTCTTAAGTGACTGCACTATTTTACATTCCTGCCAGCAATGTATGAAGAATCTGGTTCTCCATATCTTCACCAACACTACTTAGTATTGTCTTTTTGATTATAGTCATTCTAGTAGGTTTGAAGTGGTATCTCACTGTGGTTTTAATATCCATTTCACTGATGGCTAATGATGTTGACTGCCTTTTTCTGCACTTATTGGCTATTTGTATATCTTCTTTGGAAAAATGTTTATTCATCTCTGTTGTCCGTTTTTTAAATTGGGTTGTCTTCTCATTGAGTTGTGAGCGATTTTTATATATTCTAGGTACAAATCCTTTATCAGATACATGATTTGCAAATATTTCTTCCCATTCTGTGGGTTGGATTTTCACTTACATAATAGTGTTCTTGAAGCATAAAAGTTTTTATTTTTTATTTGGGTTTATCTTTTCTTTTTTTATTTGCACTTCTGTGTCATATCTAAGAAACCATTGCCTAATCCAAGGCCCTGTAGATTTATGTCTCTGTTTCTTCTAAGAGTTTTATAGTTTAAGCTCTTACATTTAAGTCTTTTATTCTAAGTGTGTTGTTTGAGGTAAAGCCCATCTTCATTCCTCTATATGTGGATATCTAGTAGTCCCAGTACCATTTGTTGAAAAGACTGTAAGATGCTCCTATCACCCCCATCACTCAGGAAATTACAAGGGTTTTAGGAGCTCTGTGGCAAGAACTGAGTCTTTTAACTAATATTTCTTAGTATGTCACACAGCCTTAGCAGGCTAATACACTGTCCTTATGTCCATACACACTATCTTGATTACTGTAACTTTGTAGTAAGTTTTGAAATTGGAAAGTGTGAGTTTTCCAACTTATTCTTCTTTTTCAAGATTGTTTTGGCTGTTAAGGTGCCTTGCATTTCTCTATGATTTTGATAGGATTGTATGGAATCCGTAGATTGATTTGGGGGGCATATCACTCCCTTCACAATATTAAGTCTTTTGATCCATGAATATGGGCTATCTTCCCATTTATTTAGACTGGCTTTAATTTCTTTCAATAAATTTTTGTTCTTAGAGTATAAGTTCTTCATTTGTTAAATTTATTATTTCTGCTGATACTATTTTTTAAGTGGCATTCTTTTTTTTTAAGTTTATTTATTTTTGGGGGGTACCTGGGTGGCTCAGTTGGTCAAACGTCTGCCTTTGGATCAAGTCATGATCCCGGAGTCACAGGATCAAGCCCCATGTCAGACACTCTGCTCAGCGGGGAGTCTGCTTCTCCCTCTCCCTCTGCCCCTTGCCCCGCTCCTTCTCTCTCTCTCTCAGATAAATAAATAAAATCTTTAAAAAATAGTTTTATTTTTTTTTTAGTGATCTCTACACCAACATGGGACTCAAAACTCACAAGCCCGAGAGAAAGAGTTGCATGCTCCTCTGACTGAGCCAGCCAGGTGCCCCTTTGCTGCTATAATTAAATGCAACTTTTTTTCTTAATTTCATTTTCAGATTATTCACTATAATTATATAAATGTGATAATTTTTGTATATTGATCTTGTGTCCTGCAAACTTACTGAACTCATTTAAGCATTTTTTTTGTTAAATATTTTATTTATTTATTTGACAGACACACAGCGAGAGAGGGAACACAAGCAGGGGGAGTGGGAGAGGGAGAAGCAGGCTTCCCGCTGAGCAGGGAGCCCGATGTGGGGCTCAATCCCAGGACCCTGGGACCATGACCTGAGCTGAAGGCAGACACTTAATGACTGAGCCACCCAGGCGCCCCTGAACTCACTTAAGCGTTTTAATAGTTTTATAGGCAGTTGTTTAGTTGAGATCATGTCATCTGTGAGTATAGATAGTTTTACTTCATTTTCAAGATGGATGTCCTTTATTTCATTTTCTTGCTTAAGTATCCTGGCCAGAACTTCCAGTAGAATTTTGAATAGAAGTAGTGAGAGTGGACATCCTATCTGGTTCCTGATCTTAGGGGGAAACCATTCAGTCTTTCACCAGTAAGTAAGATGTTAGCTGTGGTTTTTATTTATTTATTTGTTTGTTTGTTTGTTTGTTTTTTTAAGATTTTATTTATTCGACAGAGATACAGTGAGAGGGAACACAAGCAAGGGGAGTGGGGGAGGGAGCTGTGTTTTTTTCATAGGTACTCCTCATCAGGTTGACATTCTCTTACGTTCCTAGTGTTTTTTTTTATAAAAGGGTGATGAATCTTATCAAATGCTTTTTCTGTATTTCTTGTGTCTGTTGTGATGAATATATGTTTTTGAGGCTTTTTACTGTTGGCATAATAATATTATATTGATTTTTGGACGTTCAACCAACCTTGCATTCCTGGAATAAACCCCACTTGTTAATGTTAAATAATTCCTTTTGTATGTTGCTAGGTATGGTTGACTAGTATTTTATTGAGGATTTTTGTGTCATATTTATTCTAGAGATATTAATCTGTAATTTTTTTGTGATATCTTGTCTGATTTTGGTATTGGAGTAATACTGTCCTCATAGAATGAATTGGATAGTGTGTCTTCCTCTTCAGGTTTTTTTTTTTTTTTTTTTAAGAAAAGTTTATAAAGAATTGGTATGAATTCTTTAAATATTTGGTACAATTCACCAGCTAAGCCATCTGGGCCTGGAGTTTTCCTTGGGGGTAGTATTTTATTTACAATTTAATCTCTTTACTTGTTAGAGTTCTTTTTCACATTTCCTATTTATTCTTAAATCAGTTTGAGGATTTGGAGTCTTTCCAGGTATTTGTTCATTTCATCTAAGTTCTCTAATTTGTTGGTATATAATTGTTCATAGTATCCTTTATAATCCTTTTTATTTTTATTGTTGGTAATAATGACCTTTCATTCCTCATTTTAGTTCTGCCTTGCTTTTTAAGCAAGCTTTTTAAAGCTTTATGTGTTAGAAATTTAAAATGATTGAGCTAATTTTTTAACAACACATAGTATTCCATAATTAATTTATGACCAATAACATTTATAAATAATGCATCAAGTAGTAAATATATTTTTAAATATATTGGTATATTTTTGGTGATACTGTGTGTCTGAGGGGAAATTTTTAGTAGTTGATTTGCTAGGTAAAAAGGATGTCGTGTTTGTTATGATCAATATTAGTAGTTATTAACAAATCTCCCTGAGTTTACACCAGTGTGTATGAGAGTTGTTTTGAATCTTGCCAGCACTGAGAATAATGTAACTCTTTTATATTTGCCCCTATGATTTGTGAACATTTTTGTCTGACTTTGATTTACACTCATTAATGAGATTAAAGGTTTTTTTCATATATTGGCTATTTATATTTATCGAGAACTAATTTTATATCCATTACTCTTTTTTTATTGGGTTATTGATCTTAACAAATGTTTTGTTATATTAAGGAAATTAGACTTTGTCATATGTTTTCTAAATATGTTTATGGTTTCTTTTAACCTCGTTGGATATTTTTGTTTTATAGAAGTTTTATATTTTTATGTGGTTAGATTTGTCTACCTTTTCCTTTCTGGCTGTGGCTTGTATCGAGTTCATGTTCTTAACTACTGTCCATTGCTGCCTCCTGTGTTATTAGGCTCTGTTAGGCTTAAAGAAACATATATGCTTGGTTTACCTCAGTTGATGGCTTTTATTGTAAAAATCCATAGAGAATAGGAAAAATAGGATCAGCTAGATAATCAGGTTGTGGTGTTGGCACATAGAGTCTGGTAATTAGTCCATAGGTCTCTTCTCTGCAGGTAGATTAATAGAATATCCAGAAATTGTCTCCTTGGAGTGGACCTTGTTATACCATGAATTCAGGGAAATATTTGAAAAAGACACCACTTCAGAAGTCTTGGAGAATGGTCGAAATACATGTGATGTTGATGGATGAAGGTGTTGTAGTATAGGGCTAGGCATTCCTGGAGGGAGGGGTATTTGAACAAAGACAACAAAAGAACAAAGACAAATGCTGATTCCCTGGATTTCTGGGTCTGATTTAAGAGGATTAAGGATGGGGAAAGGTCAGTTAGTGTCCAGGATTCTTGAGAGGATGCTTGGACTTTGTTTGATAACCAGTGGGGAGCTACTGAAAGGTTTAGAGTTGGACATTCATTTAATAAATATTCATTTGTGTGAGGAACTGTTCTAGGCACTTAGGGATATAACATTGTGCAAAATAAACCAAACAAGGAAAAAAAATTATTCCTCCTGTGTAACTTACGTTCTAGTGGAGAAAGATAATCAATAATCATTATGCATAGTATGTATTTTCTATAGTGTGTTAATGTTTGCTATTGAAACATCAAATAGAGCAGAATCAAGGAGAGTTGTTATGTGTGTGTGGGGAGGGGTGGGAAAGATCATAGTTGTGATTTTAAATGGGTAGTCAAGGTAGGCTTCAGTGAGAAGGTGGCACATGATAGAATCTGGTACTACATTAATGAGAGCAGTCTAGGAAGTCAGGTTCTTTGGCACTGAATGGAGAGAGGGGGTGGAGAGTCTGGAGGCAGGAAGACCACCTGTATGAACTGATTCGATGCTTCAGTTGGAAGTGGGATTTCTTTTCCACTTGGTTAGCAAAGAAG
This sequence comes from Zalophus californianus, assembly GCF_009762305.2. Classification (NCBI taxonomy): domain Eukaryota; kingdom Metazoa; phylum Chordata; class Mammalia; order Carnivora; family Otariidae; genus Zalophus; species Zalophus californianus. The sequence goes on along the minus strand of NC_045598.1, from coordinate 137,852,050 downwards.
TCCAGTAGTTAACTAGCCTGATAAGCTGTTATTATTACCAGTAGCCCAGTGTTTCTTTAAGTGTATTCATGAACTATCTATATCAGAATCACTTGGGATACAAGTTAAAAATGTAGATGGCCGGGCCCTGCCCTAGGCTGATCTTGGAGGTAGAACGGGCTGGTGGTTAAGAACACAAGCTTGAGGCAGTCTGTTTGGGTTCAAATCTTAAATCTGTTTCTTACTTGGCGAGTGTTCTTGGGCAAGATATATAACCTTTCTGTGCCTCAGTTTCCTCATCTGTAAAATGGGAATAATGATCATGGTAATGATAGTATCTATTTCATAGTGCTGTGAGGATCAAATACATTAATTTATGTGAAGCGTTTAGAACAGTTTGTCACATTGTAAGCATTTAGTTTTAGATGCAATTCTTTTTGTTTTTACCGAATTGTAATCTCTGAAGGTGAGGCCAGTAATCTTCATTTTCAGTAGTCACCTTGTGTGGCTCATTTGCCCATGTTCTACAGGATATAATGTTAATACTTCCAAAGCTATAGTAATAATGTGTGGTGATTTTTGTTAGAATATGAGTCAATTAATGTTTTAATTTTCTAGATAGAGTGGTTTATTAGCAACAAATGCTGTTATTTACTGGGTGCCTATGCTAAGCATGTTCTAGGCTATTTGCAACATCCCTGTGGAGAGAGGTAGATGTTAGCCACTTTTACAAGCGAGAAAAACTGAGGCTTATGCTGATGAAGAAACTTGCCAAAGGTGAGACAGCCAGTGAGCCATGGAATTGTCACTGATGTCCCCACTCTGCCCGATTTCAGAGCACTTGCACATTCCATAACATCATCTTCTAGTTACTCAGCCTTTTTCTTTGCAAATGTATACTTTACACTCAGATGCATTTGTGCGCATACCTCCCTGCTGCCGTACTGGAGATAAACCTCACTGGGCGTGCTGTATTTGTGGTAGGTGAGTTGCATTATTCTACATGATTGAGAATTGAAGAAAATTTTGTCTTTACAAGATGTGCTAGAAGCTTTTCTGTTTGCAAGTTTCGCACGTCACAGCTCATGACTGAGGTGGTAAAACTAGCACGCCCTGTGTGGTAGCCAGCCTCCATGATGGTTCCAGTGAGCCTGGTATTCAATGTTTGTAGAGTCATCTCTCAGATGGTACCAGGTTTAGCATATGGCAGAAATGATGATATGTGATGTCCTTCTAAGATTTGGTTGTAAGAGACTGGCTTCTTTCTCTCTCTCTCACTTTCTCTCTCTCTCTCAATCTTTCTCCATCTCTTGCTCTAGGGGCAGCTAGCTGCCATGTTGTGAGTGGCTCTGTGGAGGGGTCCATGTGGGACCCCCAGCAGCTGCGGGAGAGAGCTTGGAAGCATCTCCTCCAGCCCAGTAAGGACCTTGGAGTTTGTAGCCTGGCCGATGCCTTGCCCGCGATATCATGAGACACCCTGAGTTAGAAGCACCCAGCTAAGCTGCACCCTGATACCTGGCCTTCCCAAACTGTGACATAACGAATGGTTGATGTTTTAAGCTCTTGAATTTTGGAATAATTTGTTTAAAAAGCCTTAGATAATTTGTAGTCTGAAGTTCTGAGTTTTGCTCATTCATTCCCAACATCCTGGAGCCCCACAGCTGTCATACATACATTCACACACACATATTTCACGTGGTTGCCTAATTTACTTCTATTTTGTGTTGCTTTGTTATCTAGATCATCTCTGCTTTCTCCCTTTCTCCCCACTAAATATGTTGTTGACCAGCTTTCTGGTGCTAAGATATATAGAATAGAAAGTATATCACTGTGGTACTCAGCACAGCACTCAGTAGACCGCTGGCTAGCCGGCTGGAAGGAGGTGACTCCTACCCATTTTCGAGGTGCCGCATGGTGAACCGTCCTTTACCCAGAGGCCAGAAGGAGCCGTGATGCAGGTAGTTTCTCCATGAAGTGGCTTCTAGTTTCTCTTGTAAAAACTCCATTGGTTTTTAGCTGAAAGTGTTGAAGGCATCACATTGTCTTCTTGCTTTTCTCCTTCTGCTAGTTCTTTTTTTTTTTTAAAGATTTTATTTATTTTTTTGACAGAGAGACACAGCGAGAGAGGGAACACAAGCAGGGGGAGTGGGAGAAGGAAAGAGAGAAGCAGGCTCCCCCCTGAGCAGGGAGCCCGATGCGGGGCTCGATCCCAGGACACTGGGACCATGACCTGAGCCGAAGGCAGATGCTTACGACTGAGCCACGCAGGCGCGCCATCCCTCTGCTAGTTCTTAAGCAGCAGAGTAAACTCTCTAAAGAGAAGTCAGTTGGAACAGTGTTTCTGTTTTTGTTGAAAAGTAAGAGAATGTGGCAGAGAAAAATCGTTAGGGCTCGGATCAGCTTATTTAAAGCAATTATCTTCCTACGAAGACAAGGGTTACCATGGTGTCTGGTCTTTCTGAGCTTGTGTCATCGTGCCCCTGTACAGTTCCTGCCTTTGATTTCTACTTCTCAAAATTCAGAGGCCAGATTTCTCCCGAGGATTATCGCTCTGAATCAAATCCTCTTATGGAGGAGAATCTAAATTTGAATTGCTCTCTGTTTTGATCAACATGCTGGTTAAATGTTTAGAACCCTACTTAATGGAGATACTGGGGCCTCGCTTGCCTCCCTGGAAACCCACAGAAAGCAACAAGGGCTGCCAATGTTAATTGTATCATTGGGCTGTGATGGGTCTGCCATCTTGCTAGGCTGTTTTCACTGAATTTTGCCAAGAAAAAAAGACTCTGAGGATCAGGTATAGGCCTCAAACTTGGTGCCCTCCTTCTGTATTGAATAGATTGTCAGTTTCTGTTTAGTTTTAGAAAGATGTTAGACCACTAGCCAGTTTGTGAGCCACCTTCACCTGTGGTGGGGGATTCTTTGATGATGATGAAAGTACTCCATAAATTTGTTGCATCTTTGGCTAAGAAGCCGATATTCAAATCACTATGTTTTTGTTGTTGTTGTTTAAATACATGAGAGGAATTTAACTAGACTGCTCAGGTGATTGTTTACTTTGCATTAGTAATGGAGCTTGTAAGTCATTTCTTTTATCATGAGCGCAGACTTGCCCTGGAAACTATATGTAAGTGTGCTTTGTGTGGTGGTCCTTCAGAGACTTACGAAGCCTTGATAACAGTCCAAGCAGGTGAGTTTCAGTGCTCTGGGTCTTTTCCCCTGGGCAGAATAACAGAGTAGGTGAAACATGTTTTTTTAAAATTTAAATTAATAGTGATTTTTTAGTGCAGTCGTAGGTTTACAGAAATTGAGCAGATAGTACAGAGAGTTCCCATATCCACCCTCCCTTCCCGTTTCCCTTATTTTTAACATCTTGCATTTGTGTGGTGCATGTTCTAATTGATTAATCAATATTGGTACATTATAATGAACTAAATTCCCTAGTTTACATTAGGGCTCACTCTTTGTGTCGTACAGTTCAGCGGGTTTGGACAAATGCCTGAAGTCATGTACCCACCGTTACAGTATCGCGCAGAGCAGTTTCAGTGCCCTGCAAATCCTCCGTGCTCTGCCTGTTTACCCATGCCTCCTCCGGAACCCCTGGCAGCCACTGATCTTTTTAGCGCATCCCTAGTTCTGGCTTTTTCAGAACGTGATACAGTTGGAACCATATGGTAGGCAGTCTTCTTCAGACTGGATCTTTTCACTGAGCAATATGCCTTGAAGGTTCTTCCTCCATGTCTTCTCATGACTTAACAGCTCATTTATTTTTATTTTTAATTTTTTTTAAGATTTTATTTATTTATTTGACAGAGAGAGAGCACAAGTAGGCAGAGGGAGAGGGAGAAGCAGGCTCTCTGCCGAGCAGGGAGCCGGACGTGGGGCTCGATCCCAGGACCCTGGGATCATGACCTGAGCCAAAGGCAGACGCTTAACCGACCGAGCCACCCAGGCGCCCCTCATTTCTTTTTAGTGCTGCGTAATATTCCAGTGTCTAGATGTACCACAGTTTATCCACTCACCTACTGATGGACATCTTGACTGCTTATGGTTTGGGGCCATTATGAGTAAAGCTTCTATAAACATCTGTGTGCAGGTTTTTGTGTGGACCTGTTTTCAACTCATCCAGGTAAATACCAGGGAACATGATTGCAGGGTCTGAAATAGGTCATTGGCCTGGCGGTGGTGCACTCTTGTTCCCTGGGGACTGTTCTCTCGCTGACCATGGCCTCCCTGCTGTGCCAGCCTAACCAGTTCACCTCTGCCAGGGGCTTCTTATTTTTCACTGGAAACATTTTCTGAACAAGTGTGGACACAGAGGTCTTGACTATGTTCTCAGGAAAGAATATTTGAAATGTTTAAGAGCAAATACTCCTCACTTGTGGTTGCTGTGTTCCTATCTCCCCCAGTTGCTCCAATTCAGACTTCTTATTTTAGTCTTTCTGGTAGTAATTTGAAGTGTGAATAACTGTCTCAACCCTTAAAATTATATGATCTTTTTCTTATTGTAAAATCTATGTCTAACACAAAATTTGTGATTTCTGTTAACCATTTTTTAAAAAGTATTTTTATTTATTTTTGCACGAGAGAGAGAGAGAGAGAGAATAAGGGGGGAGGGGCAGAGAGAGAAGCAGGCTCCCGCTGAGCAGGGAGCCCGACTCGGGACTCAATCCCAGGACCCTGGGATCATGACCTGAGCTGAAGGCAGATGCTTAACCAACCAAGCTACCCACGTGCCCTCTATTAACCATTTTTAAGTGTACAGTTCTACAGCACTAATTACATTCATATTGCTGTGCAACCATCACACTGTTTTCCAAAACTTTTTCATCCAGGGATACAGTCATTTTTAAAAAGAGGAACTTCAAAAATCCATCTGAAGCTCTGTTTGGCAAAGTATTTCTATCAGTCAGCTTCCTCTAAATTTTGCTGCAGTAAGGACCTCCAAATCTCGGTAGCTATCAACAATTTTATATCCCCCTCATATTAGATAAATACCATTTTTGTTTGGCTGGAGCTGAGTCACACGGCCACATCTAATGGTAGGGGAAGTTGGGAAATGTAGTCTATCTATGTGTGCAGGAATAAGGAAATTTGTTCAGTGATTAGTCAGCGGTCTTACCCGTATTAAGTACAATTATTGAATCAGACACGTAGGTCTTTATTTTGGATCTTTCAGGGACAATAGAACAGAAATTGCATGATTTCATAGTTCTGGATACTTCTCAGGAAAGCATTTTTCTACTCTATGCTCCTTTCCCATTGCACCTTGAATTACCCTATCCTTTTACCACTGAGACAGCTTATTGGAATAAATAAAACTATATGCTGTTTTGATAAATACCTGTTTGGTAATGACTTTTTCTAAAACCGAGAAAAGTCAGTAAGAAGCCTTAACAACAGTAAGTAAAATTGTTATTAAGTGAGATACTTAAAAAAAAAAAAAATCCCTGGTTGGCCCCCCAGTCTTGAATCAGAAGACCGGCTTGCTTTTAGAAGCCTTCCAGCTACTGATTTGCTTTTAAGATAATGGGCTCTCCTTGAATTTACTTGTAGCATTGGTATTCTACTGTTGTCTTTAAAAAAGGAAAGTACGTGAAATTTGTAAATAGAGATGGCTTTTCTTAACCAAAGTAGCAGGTTCAGATAGAAATGCTATACATTGGGGCACCTGGGTGGCTCAGTAGTTAAGCGTCTGTCTTCGGCTCAGGCCATGATCCCAGGGTTCTGGGATTGAGCCCCATGTCGGGCTCCCTGCTCAGCGGGAGGCCTGCTTCTCCCTCTCCCACTCCCCCTGCTTGTGTTCCTGCTCTTGCTATCTCTCTCTCTGTCAAATAAATAAATAAAATCTTAAAAAAAAAAAGAAATGCTATACATTTTAGCATTAGACTATTTCTTAGTAAAATTTAGGAAAAAAATGGGCAGTATTTGTGCTGTGTGCTTCCCCCCCCCCCACCACCCCGGGTGCTTTTATAATGGTTGATCCATCGGATATACCTAATTAACCTATTATAGTTAGAAGCAAGCTCAGCTGCCTAAATGTCTGGCTTGGCGATAGGGTATTTTGAGCATGTTTGGTATGCCTCAGCTTGTGGATGATTGAAGTTCATACTCAGATATTAATTTTCAGTAAGTGCGTGCTGTTCTGAAGCAACTCTCATTCCCTTAAGGAGAAGTGTTTCATTTGAGCCTCTAGTTGCTGAAAATAGCCGTGTAGGCACTGTGGAAGTTTTTCCAAATTAAAATTTGATCTATCAGTTCATTTATTTCTTTTAGGGTTCTGACCGTCGGTTGTGTTTATAGACCCCTACAGAGCTCTCTTTAAACTCTGTCAGCAAATTGGAAACATTTAGCTTGGGTGCAAAACCTCTTTATCTTCCAATACTCTGACTATGGAGACCACTATGCTCTTAAATACATCCTTAGTACTTACTCTTAGATGGAATGGCCTTTCCTTCCCTTATTATGGAGCCATTTTTCTAGTCTGGTTATACTATCGTAATTCCAGGCTTAAGAAGTAATTATCCTCTTGAAAAGGCCCGGCAGGTGTACACCCTGTCAGTGACATAGTCAATTCTGTCTTCTGTCTGGACCTGCTTGCTTTGTGCACTGGTAGAAGAGCAGGAAAACAGAAATCAACACCAAAAAGCAAAACTCCTTTGGCGACAAAATCTCTTATATTTCCAAAATGTATATTTGGAAGTGCTAGGGCCATGTAGAGTGACAAGTATTTAGAATTTGTCCAATCTTTTATTCTAAGGCCAACTTAGCAGCTGCTGTCTCAAGCAAGCTTCAGTAAACACCTGAGGTTGTCCTGAGGGCAGAGTCTCAGGCCCCACCCGGAACTCCTAAGTCAGAATCTACAGTTTAACATGCTCCCCAGGTAGTTTGTGAACATATTAAAGTTTGAGAGGCACTGGTTGGAGACCTTTTACCTGAGACCGTAATCAGAGACGCCACTCATCATTGTGAGGGACCATCAAACTTTAACTCAAACTATTTGTAAAGTGAAAAGTCTGCAATTAGAAATGAATTATCTGGGTACATGATGCATGTTGAGCTATTTTGTATTGTTTTCTGGTGTGTGCTAATCATGAAACCTCTTCAGTCTGAGAACAGTAGTGGCAGCGACACGTCCTGAATGGATGAGAGATGACCTCCTTGAAAGAGTGAGACCTTTTTGTACATTTTGGAGTCCAATTTCTGACTCCTTGATGATAGAAAATTCAGGCATTCTTGAGATTTCTCAACAGGTTGTGGTGTTCTCAGTGAAGGGCTCACCCAAAACATGTGTGGGAATAGGTGGAGAGAGGAAATGAAGTCTCACTGTCATTATAAGTGTAAGTCTTGCTCTTTAATATGTCAAAAATTTCTTAGGAACTAAAAAAGGTCCCTGCCTTGTCTGTTGGACATGAACTTCAATTTCAGTTATTTTGAGAGAGCAGAAAAATGTTCATCTAGAATATTAGCTCCTGCCACATGATAATTTCTTTGCAAGTCAGTGGGTCAAGTACATGGATTTGTACTTTATCGGAACTCGTTTATCACTTAGAGTATTTGCATTTAGGTCTCAATAATTTGAATATGTTTGCTAATTTATGCATTTTTATTCTGGAGATGGGATGCCACAGAGGATAGTGTTTTCTTGTACTGTGCTACAATGGACTTTTCTCCTCTTGGGGTAAAAAAGTAAAGTGGGGGGAGAGTAGTGGCATTTCCATAGTGGAGTATTTCCTAAAATTCTTTTGTGGTTTCTAATCTGAGGGCTGACACTGCCCCCCACCCCCCGCCCCGCCACAGGGCTAGCATTTGTAAAAGAAAGCCAGAATGATTCTGTTTAGAATTGAAGGCCCCTCCTTCTCTGGGGATGGGCCCCTGAGCTGCCTCCCGTGTCTCCCCATCACAAACGCTACACACACACAGGCCCTCCCTTGTCTTCGCGGAGTTCTACCCTTCTTTTCTCTCCTCTGGCCTCTACTTTCCTTATCTGTCTGGCACCATCATTCTGGCTAAAATTTCCTTGAAAAATCACCAGGACACCAGGTCCAGTGGCTTCTTTGTAAGTCTCTGTAGCATTTGGTCTTGTCCACTTTGTTTCCTCCTGTTGTCTCTGTGATATTGGTCACTTGGGTTTTTCTTCCATGTATTTTGCTTTTACAGAGCATTTGAGCCAGACTACCCAAGTTCGAAACCAACCTTCACCATTGACTCGCTATGTGCCTGGGGGAGTTAATTAACTTCTGTGTGCCTTAGTTTTCTCATCTGTGAAATAGGAGTCAAGATAAAAACCCTGCATCATAGGATTGGTATGAAGGGCATAGAAGAATGACTGGCACATAGTAAAAGTTTTCTAGGGATGAGTCATAACTGTCGTTTCTGCCATCGTCATCATCACCATCACCACCATCATCATCATCACCATCATCATCACCATCTCCATCATCACCATCATCATCACCATCATCATCACCATCACCATCATCACCATCATCATCACCATCATCACCATCATCACCATCACCATCACCATCACTATCACCATCACCATCATCAAAGGGCATTTCTTGCCCTTTGCAGCCTCTTTGACCTGCTTTCTACTTGCACGTGTTCTGGCCTTTTTTTCCTTTCTTTCATAGGACTGCTCTTCTCTTTGGGCTTTTCCTTGACAGTCTTGGGAATTCCCACATGGATCTCTTTAGCCCTAACCTTTTTCTGAGCCCCAGAGTCTAATGGTTTACCTTCTGAAATCTGAGCATTATAAACCAAAGCTGCCAAAATGGAACTCATTCTCTGGTCAACTAGAGCCTCCCCACCCTCCTTCCATGGCTCCTCTTTTTTGTCATCCTCTTAATGTAGCCCCCAACTTTCACAGCTCCTGCTGGGGAGTCACAGAGTTTGGTCTTGTCCCTTGCACCCCAGGCATCCAGTTGGATTGCAGGATCTGTTGATGATCCCTCTGTGGTGTCTTGCAATATATCTTTCCTTTTCTGTTCCCACTGTTGTTCCCTGGAACATACTCTTTGTATTTGTTCAGGCTTCCCAAGCAGATTACCTCCGACTGGGTGGCCTAAACAACAGAAATTTATTTTCTCACTAGAGACTGGAAGTCCAAGATGAAGGTGCCAGCAAAGTTGATTTCTGGTGAGGTCTCTCTCTTGGCCTCGCAGATGGCTGTCTTCTTGCTGTGGCCTTATATGGCCTTTCCTCTGTGCATATGAGCTTTCCTGGTGCCTTGGCCTCTTCTTATAAGGATACTTACTCTTCCTATTGGATTAGGGCCCTATATCTTCATTTAACCTTAATTAGTTCCTTAAAGCCTCTATATCCAAGATATAGTCACATTGGAGATTAGGGCTTGAACATAATGAAATTCATGTGGGACACACTTCAGTTCCTAACACCCTTGGTGCTGCTGATGGTCTCAATGATTTCCCTTTTCCCCTCTGTAATCCATCTTCATATGGAGGCAGGAATGATCTTCCAAACTACAGCTCTGACCCTCTCCCTCCCATTGCTAATAACTTGAGATGGTTCCCCATTGCTTTGGTGCAGTATGAGGAGCATTACTGCTGGAGACTTTTGGGCACTGTCTTTCATTTCTCAGTTCCCTGCATTCCCTCATCTGGAAATGGGAGATCACCTACCCCATGTTGCTATAAGGATGAAATAAATGCAAATCGATAGTTTTATTGTTATAAAAAATCACGTTCACATTCCTCAGCCTGCCGTTTAAGGTCCTCCATCACTTTGTTACTCCGAATGTGGTCCTGGGCTCCTTTTGGGTTCTCAGACCCTATTCCAGTGTGTGTGGGTTAGGTTCCCCACACACAGCACCAAGCAGTTCTCAAACACACCAGCAGGGTATCCAAGAGTTCAAGTCAGTTCTGACGCTGTCTACCCAGAGATAGCTGTCACTCCAGTAACCACCCCCCCCTTTAGATGCCAGTTGCAAGCCCCAGGCTGTTACCTGTGCTTCTGACCTGGCTACACATTGGAGGTTCTGTTTGCCTTCTCCTTAGGTTTGAGTAACGTGCTAGAGCAGCTTACAAAACATAGGGAAACACATTTACCAGTTTATTAAAGGATACAATATTAAAGGATACAATAAAGGATATGAATCACAGCTAGATGATGAGATAAATTAGGGTGAGGTATGTGAGAAGGGCATGGAGCTTCCACGCTCTCTCAGAATGTGGCACTGTCGGGGCGCCTTGGGTGGCTCAGTTGTTAAGCGTTTGCCTTCAGCTCAGGTCATGATCCCAGGGTCCTGGGTTCGAGCCCCATATCAGGGTCCCTGCTTGGTGGGAAGCCTGCTTCTCCCTCTCCCACTCCCCCTGCTTGTGTTCCCTCTCTCGCTGTGTCTCTGTCTGTCAAATAAATAAAATCTTTTAAAAAAAAAATGTGGCACTGTCCTCAAATCCATGTGTTTACCAGCCTGGAAGCTTTCTGGGTTTTTATGGAGGCTTCTTTGCATATCAAGATTGGGTAAGGCTGCCCTATCTGATTCAACCTCCAGCTCCTCCGTACTCCCCAGTGGGCGTGGGTGGGGTGCGGGTGGCACTGAAAGTTCCAACCCTCTAATCCCATGGTTGGTCCTTTTGGCAACTAGCCAGCTCCCCTTGGGTGGCGTCCTAAGTTACCTTCCTTAATAACGAGAGATATCCATTGCACCTTTATGGCTCTGTCTAAAGCATTTTCAGGAACTGTGGCTGAAGACCAAATACACCTACCTGGTCATGTGAGCGACCAAATACATATTTCTCATAGCACATGTGCTAGCAGCCTCCGTCACCTGGAGCTTGTTGGTGACACAGACTTCTGCCTGGTAATTAGATCCTCAGGTCATTTGAATGCGATGTCCTGGCTCATCATCTGGTTCTTAACCAGCTTTCTCCTGCTACAGAAAGGACACAGGCTTTGGAAGCAGATCACCTGTTTCTCAATTCCAGCGACTTCATCAGGTAGTTTTATGTGGGTATGGATGTTTACAAAACTCTCTTTGCATTGTTTCCCATCAGAAAAATGGGCACACTCCATAACACCCACCTCACAGAGGTTTTGAGGCTTACTTGAGAAATTATGTAAATAATGGAACATCTACCCTTGTGATTTTAAATGGAGTTTTACATACAAAACTAAGGACTTTTTTTGTTCTTGGTTCGTGGTACTCTTTGTGAGTGTTTTGGGGTCCAGGTTTGCTTCGGTGGCGCTCGTGGGAGAACGAAGGTGGTGTTGTTCACTGACACTCCTTCCCCTCCCTGTGATCTCCCTCTTCCCAATCCTTACTGTGGAGCAAGGTCCTCCTGGCCTTCCTCAGGAAAGATGTGACCTACAGAGGATGCAACGGTGAGACTTCGTATTTCGTATTGCACGGGAGAGTATCCTTCCAGTTTCCGAAGTGGCCAGAAACCAGGATGGGCCTGGATATGTAATCTGTGACCATAAGCAAGTCCCGTTATGCCACCTTCCCCTTACATGGTCCTGGGGAGGGTTCCGCTCCTTTCCGCTCCAGCCCCCTCAAGGCTGTTTAATCCTATGCAGAGTTCTTCTCAGTCATTAAAAAAATTTTTGTTTTCAAAGCTGCAGAAAGGTTGCAAGAATAAGAATGGTAAAAACAACACTTGTATGCTCTACCCATATTATTCATTCACTGCCAACATTTTACCCCATCTGCTTTATCATTCTTTTTGGTGTATTTGTGTAAATATGTGTACATACAATAATAGTTTCTAAATCATTTGAGAGGAAGTTTCATACATCATGGCCCCTTACGCCTAAGTCTTTTCGGTTTGTATTTCCTAAGAATAGAGATACTCTCTTACATAGCCCCAGGACAGTTTCAACTTCAGTAAATTTGATATTGATATAATGCTTTGCTCTAACCTGCCTTTTTGTATTCCAGTTTTTCTAACTGACCCAGTAATGTCCTTCATAGAATTTCTTTTTTCCTTTTGGGGCAGGCCTTCAACAGACTGGATGAGGCACATCCATATTGGGGAGGGCAATCTGCTTTACTGTTTCTACCATCCACAAACACCCTTGCAGATACACCTACAACAATGTTTAACCAAATCTCTGGGCATTTTGTGGCCCAGTCTGAATGACACACCAAGTTAAGCATCACATATGGGCTCCTGGATTCCTCTTTTCAGTGATTTATAATCTGCTATCCTTAATTCTATTGGTGATGAAATTGTTGTTTATTTGGCCAGGTGGAGCTCCTTCCACCTGTCTCCTGTGTCACTGTGACACGTCCACAGTGCCCGGTATCAGTGGCCTGCCTCTCCTGCCGGTAATGACATCATCTGTCTGTGTGCCCTTCAAGGCCCCTCCAAGTGAATTGTTGTATGTGTTGTGCAGCCTTTACGTCAGGCTCTCTCTTAACTATCTCTTAAAATTAGGGACAACCTACCCAGACATATTTGAGTGAAGTGTTAATAGGCAGGTAGAAACTTAATATTGTTTATAGTCATTTTTACTTACTCCATTTCTGTTTGCAATAACATGAGTCATCTAATGGGTTATTGTTCTGTAGCATGCATTTTACTGGCTGCACTAAATTAACTTCTGAGCCGCCCATGGGCTCCCTCTGCTGGTACTACAGCGCATAAACACTTTTCTGGGGTCGTAGGATAGGTTTCTTCCACTCATTTTCTTTCGGTTTTTTTTTTGTCTCTCTCCGATTATTACAGTTATGGACCATACAGTACAAACAGTTTTGGAACCTAATTTGTTTACTGAATGTATCAAAAATATCTTTTCTTATAAAATCTATATATTTCTACATCATCATGTTAATGTTTCGATAAGTTCCTATTATATGAATTATGCATTATATAAATATATTATATTTATATATTAAATATATAATAATAATTATATTATATAAATATAAATTTAGCATTTAAATAATTCAGTGTTAGTAGGCATTTGTATTTATTTTTTTTCCCATTTTAGATAGCACTAAAATGAACATTCCTCGTACATATACCACTCACATGTGACTTATAAGTTGAGCTTGATAGTGGGTAGGAATTTGACAGGTATAAAAATATAGAGAAAAGACATTCTAGTTTGAGAAAATTGCCTAAAACAAGCTTGGGATGTTTTCCAGAAACAGGAAAACCAAATTCGGCTGAAACATGGTGGGGCCATGGTGGGAAATGGTTGGAAAGTAGGTATTGTGGGACTCTTCCCAAATCCAACCATAAGTGAAGCAGAATAGAAATGTGTTGGTTTCATGGGAACCCCAGGGTAACTGGGTCAGGGGGCTCAGATGCTGCTTCTCCATCCCTTGTTTCGTTTCTCCTTTCCTCTCTTCCCAGACTCGGCAGTGTTTCTCTCCCCTGTAGACACGAGGAGAGGAGACCCCGGGCCCCTCCCAACAGGCATCGGATAGCTCAGGTTACAGGAATTGTCACTTTTGTCCATTACTCATCCAGTCAACCTCAGGGAAGACCTGTTGTTGGCACTCTTTGGGTCAAATATCTACCCTTAGGCCAGTCCCTGTAAACAAGGGGCCAGGGTATCTGCCTGGGCCAGATCTGAAGCCCAAGCCCAAGCTTCAACCAGGGAGTAGGTGGGAACTATGGTAGACTGTCCGCCATGGAGCAGGCGACATGAAATTCCTCAGGAGAAAGCGCTGCGGACGTCTTCCCCACAATGGTGGCTGGTATCTACCAGAACACTCCAGGTAGGTCTGAAGAAGGGTGTGGTCGGTGAGAGAAGGAAAGAGGGAAAGCAGGAAAAAGGCAGACGGTGCAAGTTGGATGAATAGCTCCTGGCGGTGCCTCCTTATAGAACGGGAATACTTGGCAGTGATCCTGTGAGGTCAGGCCGAGGGACTTAGGATGGCGCATTTAGAGGTGAGAATGTGGTAAGGAAAACTGGTGAATTCAGTCTTAGGCTTGTTGATTTTGAAGTTCTTCTTGAATACCCAGTGGAAATATCCAGCAGGACAGAACCAAATCTCGCCTGGCTTTTCCTTCCTTGGGCCAGTAGCCCCGGCAGGAAATGAAGAGTAGTCCCCGGTACAAAGGCTTCCCTCCTCCTCGTTCCCTCCTGTTCCAGTAGACGCTTTCTGAGTGCTCTCCTTTTCAGCCTCTACCTGCAGTGTGCCCTGTTCACCATTTCCAGAGTCATCTTTGTAAAACTTTTTACCCTGTCTCGACCTTGCTTACACACCCTCAGCGGGTTTTTTTTGCATGTTCTATTAAGTATAAAAGTTGTCACTCAAGGTCTTTAATGGTTTGTCCTCAAGCTGCATTTCCATCTTTTATGTCTTACAACTTCCTTCTACTTAGTACATGAATCTTGAGTCAACTGAATTTTTGCCATAGCGTTCACATAGCCCGTGCTTTCCCCCACCTCTCGTCTTCCATTCCCACGTCTCTTACATGCTAGAATGCCGTGACTGGGATCTGACTGGAGAACTCCAGCTGGCTCAGAGAGAAGGATGTACCAAGATTGTACCTAAGCGGGTAGGGTAAATTCACTTAAATTCTAAATCCTCATATTTAAAAATACAGTATGCAGCATCCGCATGAGCCATTATTGACTTTCTTCATTCCACATTGATGAGAGCCCAAACTTCAGCATAGGCATCACAATAGAAAATGCAGTGCCTGCCCTGAAGGGGACGATGTGGAGGCACAGGGGGACTGGCAAAGGGACATGTCACCTTCTGTGTGCTGCTGCTGGAACGAGTGCTGGGGAAGAGGGGCAGAAACTGGGAGGGCTTCTGAGAAAAGGTGGCATTTCTGCCTGAGTCTTGAAGGATGAACGACATTAGGCAGAAAAAAGGCAGCATCTCAGGCAGAGGGTGTAACATGAATGTGATCACTGAAGGTCAAGGACGTGGGGTTTTGGAGGGATAGTGAGAAGTGTGGAGGTGGCTGTGGCTTGCATTGTATGTGTGTCTGTATTAAATTTCTGTCTTAGTTTGGGCTGCAATAATCACTGTAGAGTGGTGGCTTATACCAGCAGACGTTGATTTCTCACAGTTCTGGAGACCGGGAAGTTCAAGATCAAGGTGCCAGTTGATTAGATTCCTAGTGAGAGCCCTTTTCCTGGTTGGCACGTGCTGTCATCTTATGTCCTCACATGGTGGTTGAGAGAGAGCTGGGGCTAGCTCTCTTCTTACAAGGACACTAATCGCCTCCTGGGGCATCCTCCTCTTGGCCTCATCTGAAGCTAATCACTGCCCAAAGGTCCCACCTCCTACTACCTACCATCACTTGGGGTGAGGGGTTCAGCCCATGAACTTTGAGGAGACGCAAACATTCAGTCCCTAATGCTTTCTCACACTTATGGCTCCAGGGAGAAGAATAAGCATTGAGAGAGAGAGAACTGTTTTTTCTACCAGTTACTTAGTGACCAAATGCAGAGAGTATTGAGAGGGCCAGAGGCCCCATCACCCACACTCTTAGCCAGAGACGTGATGCCCATCCCATTGAGATAAGAAATACCTTGGATTTCAAGAAGCCAGACAATTCATTTTTTTTAAAAATAATAATAAAGAAGCCATTATATTCTATTTCTAACTTAACAGCATTTATAGTTGCTCAAATTTTGGTAAATTTTAGAAGAAAAAGGCAAATTTTTGTTGTTGAAAGTAAACTTTTAAAAACTTAGATAAAGCCTTGCCAAAAATAGAGTATAACGAGAAAAAAATAGAAAATGAATCATAAATTGAGATGAATATAGACTATCCTGGTGCAAAGATGTATACACTAGACACAATTGTTTTTTTAATGTCTAAAATATTTTAGGCTTTATATTTGCTTCCAATCCAGGGGGATTATATACATATTTTTTGAAAGATTTTATTTATTTATTGGAGAGAGAGAGAGAGAGAGAGCATGTGTGTGAGCAGGGGAGCATCAGGCAGAGGGAGAAGCACATCCCTTCTGAGCAAGGAGCCCGATGCGGGACTTGATCCCAGGATCCTGGGATCCTGACCTGAGCAGAAGTCGGATGCTTAACTGGCTGAGCCACCCAGGCATCCCAGGGAGAGTATATTTTTATCAGGTCAATTTGCAAAGGTAGAATACTGCCTTTTTTTGTCATGCGGTGGTAGACCATTGCCCACCTAGGAGAGGGGGTTGCCTTTATTTTTACCTCTTTAATAAATGAACCATTCATTCAACAGCAGCAGAACCTTCCAGTGCTATCCCTTGAGCAAAGGCCATGGTTAACATAGAAAGGATCTGCTAATAGACTTGTGTCAAAGAAGGCAAATTTGGTGACTTAGAAATTTTGCTTCCGAGATCCCTGAGACCCAGGCACTCAGCAGGGCATGCTCTGCGAAGGGCGGTATGTTGCTCCTGCACGTTTGCAGGTTCCTTGCAGACCTGCAGGGGCATGGCCTTAAACGAGGAAGGGCAGAATCCGTGGGAGCTTTCCCTTCATGGTTGACTCGACTCTTGGCAGTATATGTCACTAAAACACCATCTTTCCAGGAAAGGAAAGGGAAAGAAAGAGAACAGGAGGGAGGGTGGGAGGACAGACTGAAATTTTTGTTACACTAAAGCCAGACCTTACTTTAGATAAAGTAATAATGGAAATACGGCTTTATTTCTATAGGAAGTTGTACTTACAAAGCTGATCGCTAAACCAGGAAGCTTGGCTTTTTAGGACTGTTGTAATCCGGGGTGGAAAAAAGTATCACCCAGATGGCTTTTGTAGGAGATTACTGACTGGTAATCCTTCCTTGTCCTAGAAGATTAAGTCCGCCCTGGTGTAGTTGTGGTCAGCTGACTGGTTTAAAAAAAAAAAATTGTGGTTTCTTGTAATTGTGCCAGCGTCTGACATTTGCTTGAACTGTTTGTACATCTGGGAGATACTGCAGAACCTGGTCCTCCTTTGTTTACCAAAGAGAGCTCCGCTCCCCTGCGTGGGTCGTTCCACTGTTGACGGAAATGGACAGCAGGTGGTGAATAGAGCCCTAGGGTTGCTCCAGATAAGTCATTTATTAAACAGCCTTGCTTGTCCTAAGGGTGTGAAGGCTCTGAGAAAGAAATATCACTCCTGGGCCAGGAAGCCAGGATCTTCAAGCCCTGGGGTTGCATGGGAATAAGACCAGAGCGGCACTCAACTGAAGGATACCAGACGGTTATAAAACGATGTGTCCTCCATTTGTCTGGAATGGACTGTAGAGAGATGGATTTTTATGAAGATTACCAGTCCCCATTTGATTTTGACACAGGAGTGAACAAAAACTATCTTTACTTGTCTCCTAGTGGAAATTCGTCTCCATCCGGATCACCTACTCTTCAGAAATGTGGTAACTATTAATTTTCTAAGGTTAAATTTGCTTTAACAAAACTTGGACACAAACCTGAGGTTTGCTTGGCTTTAAAATTATTAGTGTCACGGTGTTTCTGTGTTGAAACTAGTGAAACAAAGCTGTTGGCAGAATCCAAGCAGAGAGAGATGGCTCATTCAATATTTAGAATATGTTTATTTATACATAAAACAGGAACTTTGATTTTAAAGGTGGTACTCTTGATATGAACACTAGAGTTCTGATCACTTTGAGTTCATTGGACTGATAAATCACAAAAAAGGGGGAATCTGAAGGTCTTTGCTTGTGGCCTTCTATGTGTAATTTATTAAGGCCCACCCCCCCCCCCCCCAATTTTGTCTTTGTTAAAATGAGGCTTAGGCATCTAAAGCCCTGACGACATTTAAGGCCCTGCTAGTGTACGTCCTGGATTTTGTTCTGGAATCCTGAGCGTAGCAGACAGACAGAAATACTTAAGCAAGAGATTTTGTTTTTAAATAGAAGAACTCTGTGCCTAGGTGGCTCAGTCGGTTGAGCAACTACCTTCAGCTCCTGTCATGATCCTGGAGTCTCAGGATGGAGTCCTGCATCCGTCTCCCTGCTCAGTGGGGAGTCTGCTTCTCCCTCTGACCCTACCCCCTCTCGTGCTCTCTCTCTCTCTCACTCTCTCTCAAATAAATAAATAGAAAAAAAAAAAAAAAAAACTCTGTGTTGCTGCACCTTGGGAAGCAGTCATTCCTTCACAGGGCCCAGTATGACCTCCTTCTGAAGGCCGGGTACCGGCAGAGAGCGTCTTAGTTTCTCCGCACAAGGCAATAGGAGGCTGGAAGCAGCCTGAGCACACCGTCCAGGACCGTTCTCTCATTCTACAGCGAAAGCCTGGAGACCCCTAGATGACCTGCTCTGTAACTTGCCAGGAGTAAGCAGATTTTCCTAGAAGTTAACGTTTTCCTTATTAATGAAGAATAGGTCACAGTGTGTTCTTTTTAAGTTTACAAGGTGGGTAATTGAGAAGGAAGCGGTAAAGGATACAGCAGGAAACCTGCCTGTATTTTTGGTTGTATACTTGCTGACGGTAGAGAGTCTGCTGAAGCTACGTTCCTTTAACCTTTGGTTGCAGCCGTGGCAACCTTTGGGGTATAGTTTGGATTTCCAGGCAGGGAAAAATGTTGAAGATACCAGGTTAGAGCTGGTTTCTAGAAGTGGGGACTGGGAGGCAGCCGTTAGAGGTCTGCTGGGAAGGCCTGTCCCCTGCTGCCCTTCTCCTGTCCCCGGGTCCTACCTTGGACCTCTGTAATATAGGGGATCTCCCCTATGCCTGGCCCCTAAAAGGATGACATCATCCATTCTAAGTTTTAAATCCTACATATAGAAAATGCCTTAAAAGCAACACACGGGGGCGCCTGGCTGGCTCAGTCGGTTGAGGGGCTGTCTTTGGCTCAGGTCAGGATCCCAGGGTCCTGGGAGCGAGTTCCCCATCGGGCTCCCTGCTCAGAGGGGAGCCTGCTTCTCCCTCTGCCTGCCGCTCCCCCTGCTTGTGTGTGCTCACGCGTTCTCTCTCTCTCTGAAATCAGTCTTTAAAAAAAAAACACACAGTAGGGAGTTGGAGCTGGATGACAGAGTAAAGCCCAGGTGACAATGGACCATGGAAGCAGAGGCCGCAGTTCTGTCACTTCAGGTAGATCTTGGTGATCAGTGTGCGTGGGTTCGAGATTCATGGAAGGATTTACCTGCTTGTTCTAGTTCTCTTCTACTCTCCTTGTGTCTCTTTCCACCTCCTTTCACTTTTCCCAGCTGCAATAATTGCTGCCTTTGGATGTTTTCTGTTAAAAATAAAACAGTTGGGAAAGTTGAAGATGTCTCCAGGCAAATTTCAAACAATTGTCTTTCCAATTCCTAGTAGCAGTCTGTAGGAGTCTGGGCTCATGATATTAAAAACAAAATTATATAACAAAAAAAAAGGCAAGTGAATAACAAATACTAAAAACAAACTCATGTACCCACTAGTGCTCAAGTTTAGCAGTTTGCTTTAATTGGAAAAAAGGAGGGGGAGGGAGCATTAAACAGAAACCACTCAAAGCAGTCATTTAGTAAGAACATGGTGATTCTTAAAATAACCAAATAAAAGAGGATCTAGAACAGTAATCAGCAGGCTCTGTGCCCTGGACCCCTCAGGGCACAAGAAACCTGCAAATCTGTTTGAACATCAAGCATTGAGGTGTAGATGGAGGGAATACTATGTCTTGGGTGCATTTGTACTCTTTGTATTTCTGAGTAGGAGCTCTTAGGACAGATACATTATAAATACATTTAAAAGTTCATGTGGCTTTTGGTCACTATGCATTTTCTTTTTTCCTCTTTTTTTTTTTTTTTAAAGATTTATTTTAGAGAGAGCTAGCGAGCTGGGGTTGGAGGGAGCAGAGGGAGAGGGAGGGAGAATTCCATGCAGACTCTACACTGAGCGCAGAACTCTTTGCAGGGCTCCATCTCACGACCCTGAGATCATGATCTGAGCTGAAATCAAGAGTCGACTGCTAACGGACTGAGCTATCCAGCCATCCCACTGTTCATTTTCTTAATCAGCCGACAAGTGTTGCACAAAAGGGACTGATGTTAAAAGGAATCCTACTCAGAAGGGTTGGGAACACTGATTTGAAAAACATATTCTTTGATATTTATCCAGGCCATCATGGGGCAGATGAGAAAGTAATGAGATTTAATCTGTGGGCAGGATGTTCCTGCGAAGCAGTCTGAGTGAGGGAGAGGATGAGGGCCGGTGGCTGGGACAAAGAGAGGTCTTTTATTAGGGATTTTAAACTCTTTGATACAACCAACCCACATTCAGAGCCCCTGATACGTCTTGACCCACCCAAAACCCTCAGCAATACAAGTATCAATAACCGAAGCAGAATTCTGTGAGAACAGAACTTACCTTGCCTCTTTGTTATGGACTCTGATATCTTACACTATTCCATTTGTTCTTTTTAAAATGCTCATTTGGTACTGCTAAATGGATTTCACAGCCCGTGGTTTGAAAAACTGACTTAAAATTTTCAGAATCTGGGATATAAGTTCCCTTAGGGATGTTAGTCTTTTTTGATCACGGTTCTTCCCTACCACCGGGAAGAGTGCTTGACATCTGTGGCTCAACAAATACTTGATGAATGAAGGAGTGAGTGAGTGAATGAAATGAAACTGACAAGGACTAATTCACACTCTAGTTCGTTTTCCAGGTGTGAACATTGAGGCCAAGAGAGGTGCGGTGAAGCCCCCACATCACAAAGCTCAGTCAGCCCCCACTGGGTCTCACACTCATCCGTTGGTCCTCAAGCCAGCGTTTTTTTGTTTTTTGGTCACACTCTCTTGGCCTCTTTGGTGACGGGTATTACAGAACAGGTTCATCATTCTAGCTGTAATCTTTCCTCCATCACGGGCTTTACCTTGGGGAGTAGTGTGTGTGTATGGATTCTTAGACGTGTACGTCCATTCCGTCTTTGCACTTGCTGGTCATCATGCACAGGTCTCTCAGCTAGTGTCCTTTGTCACGTTTTCTCTTCCCTTCGTGAGCACCTACAAAGATAATTTCCCAAGCCCTATTTATGTAGAACCACTCCTCCTCTTCACATTTTTTTTAATGTACGGAAAGATGCAGCCCTGTTGTATAAAACACCTTTGGTTATTTCTGGTGACTTCAGGAAATAGGAACAGGAGCCATTTAAAAATCTGACATTTTAGTTTTATGCTGTCATATTTGAAACTCTAAAAACACTGAAAAAAATCAAACTGGAGTTCTCTTAGCTCAGAGTCCTGCTTTTCATTCTGTTTTATTACCCTTTTTGGTTTCTACTCTGTTGTCATTCTGATTTCTTTTTAGGGAGGTCATCATTACTTCTCGAAAGTCATGCGTAATTAATTATGAAGGTCTTAAATAGCAAATGTGTGGTTTACAAAATAAAAATCAGAGCAGAATCCAAGTTATGAAGAACTTCCTTATTCCTGCAGAGGAAATTTAAGAATGGAAGTGACTTCCTCCCTGGGGATCCCCAAATTTCTCCATGGCTGACCTTTGATCTCTCTTTTGTGGAGTGCCCTACTTACTCATTTTACACTTGATTGGGGTTGGGAGGACAGATGGTTCTGAAGTTATCAACTGAAGGTCCTCCCCCCTGCTTTTTTTAAGATGGAAGAGATTTAAGGGTCAGTTTAGGAATTTCTGGAGGAGGTGAGTAAAGCATTTGAAAATACTGATGTGTTCTGCCTTTGTGACTTGTGACAGAACACTGATGTGTTCTGCCTTTCCTTCCCCCTCCATTCTTTTTGATGACATTTTGAGAGGGTGACCTTTTTGGGTAGGAGGTTGACCTCTGTTCAGGGCCCTGCTTTCAGAGGTGAGCCTCCAGAGCACTCTAGGCCCATCTGGGTCTCCAGTGGCCCTGATGCTGCCCAGATCATCTCCTGGGTTCTGGTTCTTTCCCCAAATGGAGTGGGTCAAGTTTCCTCATCTTTTTGCTCCTTGCTGCCTTGATGGATGACAATTACTTGACTCCTTTTTTCTCTCCTACTGTTGTATTGTTATCACTACGGGTGAATATGGGAAAATTATATCCTTAAGAAATGTAAAGTTTTCATGGCCTGTGCTACTGCATCTCTTTCTTCTGAAGATAATCTGTGTCAAATAGCAGGTGTCAGATACTCCCTTGCCTTAAGTCAGTGGTTTTCAACCTAGGACAGTTTTGCCCCCTGCAGGCATTCTGGCCACGGGTAGAGCCGAGCCGATTCATAGATGATTCTGGTTGGCACAATTGCAGTTGGCTTTGGGGAGGAAGGGGGGCATGCTCCCATGCCACGTGGGATGATGCACAGGACAGCCCCCACCACAAAGAATTAACCTGCTCAGAATGCCCCTCATGCTGTGGTTGAGAAGCCCTGTGTTAAGTAGATCCTTTGTTTTTAGAATTTTTTTTTTTTTTAAGATTTTATCTATTTGAGAGAGCAAGAATGAGAGCGAGCGAGCCCATGAGAGGGGAGAGGGTCAGAGGGAGAAGCAGACTCCCTGCCCAGCAGGGAGCCCAATGCGGGACTCCATCCCGGGACTCTAGGATCATGACCTGAGACCTCAGTTGCTTAACCAACTGAGCCACCCAGGCGCCTGTTTTTAGAATGTCTTAAAAGAGAGAAGGGTCTCACTTGTTTAGGATCTTACTTTGTTGTGGGGACCTCCAAATATTCCCCTGACTCTGCTGGCATTTTATTACATTCAGAAGCGAAGATCCAGAGAGTAGGAGCCCCAACCGCAGACTTATACGAGGAAAAATCTCTTTGTCTTCTGACCTTTTTGGTCAGTACCACTAAAGACATTTCGAACTATATGTTGTATCTCTTTTTGTGTCTCTAGGTTTAAAAAGGCACACATTTCCTCTTGCTTGTGCTTAAGTAGGACAATCCTTAGAGACTGAAGTTTCTTATTCCTACCCTGGTCCTAAAGCC
Source organism: Zalophus californianus (assembly GCF_009762305.2). Taxonomy (NCBI): domain Eukaryota; kingdom Metazoa; phylum Chordata; class Mammalia; order Carnivora; family Otariidae; genus Zalophus; species Zalophus californianus. The sequence continues at coordinate 137,829,300 of NC_045598.1, read as the reverse complement.
ATTGTTGCCTCTTTAAAGATTGTGTGAGAGAGGTGTATACAGTTTTATTTCCTAGAGAAGCTTCTAGGACTCAATTATACTCTACCAAATTCTCTATTTAAACCCAGTGTTAACTAAATGGTAGGTATCTTAGACTCCTCCTCTGCAACTTCTTCCCTCCTAACTGCATATCTTGGGAGCAGCTGACATCATATTCTTCCCTCTGTAATATCACTACTGCCCCCCCCATAACCCCCCCCATAAAAGAATGGTGCTTTGGGCTGTGAACACACTTTGTAACGTGAAGGTATATGACCTCCAAATGTAACAATCTTTGTGTAGATTATGTATGAGACAGAAGTTGTATTTCTTTAAAAAAAAGGTCATTTCATATATTTTATTTTTTTATTTTATTAAAAAAATTTTTTTTTAAATTTTATGTTTTAAATAGAAAAACCTGTGTAGATGAAAGCAGTGAAGTGAGAGTGAGATATAAAAAGCTCGAGATATAAGGTAGACAGTGAAGGGAGACCAAGTTCTTATCTCTCTAACTCAACTGTGTACCTTCCTGTAATTGATTTATTCGGAGAGTGCTAATGAGCATCTCTGTGTACCAGATACCTCGCTGGGCTGAAGTTGCGGGATCGGAACACAGTGCTAAGGTCAGATGTCACCCAGCCCAGCAGGCTGTGTTCTTTTTTTTTTTTTAAGATTTTATTTATTTATTTGACAGAGAGAGACACAGTGAGAGGGAACACAAGCAGGGGGAGTGGGAGAGGGAGAAGCTGGCTTCCTGTGGAGCAGGGAGCCCGATGTGGGGCTCCATTCCAGGACCCTGGGATCATGACCTGAGCCGAAGGCAGACGCTTAACGACTGAGCCACCCAGGTGCCCCCAGGCTGTGTCCTAAGTACAGTAGACATTACAGAGTGTTATACCCAGAGCAGGGCCTGGGCACGGGGTCCAGGGAAAGCCTCCAAGAGCAGGAGACACTTAAAACTGATTTATTGAAATGAATGGGATTTGGAAATAAGCAGGGGGTTTCCGGAAGAGAAAATAACATGTGCAAAGACACTAAAAAAAAAACAACAACAAAAAAAACAAACATGATTTGGAAAGAGATGGTGGAGGTTGTTGTACAACATTGTGAATGTCGTTCATACCACGGAATTGTATGCTTAAAAATGGGTTAGGATGGCAACTTTTATTTTTTAAATTTTATTTTAATGTGTTAATCACCATACATTACATCATTAGTTTTTGATGTAGTGTTCCATGATTCAGTGTTTGCATATAACACCCAGTGCTCCACACAGAAAGTGCCCTCTTTAATACCCATCACCAGGCTAACCCATCCCCCCACCCCCTCCCCTCTAGAACCCTCAGTTTGTTTCTCAGAGTCCATAGTCTCTCATGGTTCATCTCCCCCTCCAATTTTGCCCCCTTCATTTTTCCCTTCCTAATATCTTCTTCTTCTTTTTCTTTTCTAACATATAATGTATTATTTGTTTCAGAGGTACAGGTCTGTGATTCATCAGTCTTACACAGCTCACAGCGCTCACCATAGCACATACCCTCCCCAATGTCAGGATGGCAACTTTTATGTTGTGTATTTAACAGAAAATAAAATGGGCAAAAAATGTATGGGAGGCGCTTTATTTTCCTTTTTGAATTAATACCTTACTTAAAAAAAAAACATGTCTTCGTAGGAACTGCAGGTTGGAAGATGTAGTGATTGTGTTGGGTGGGTAAGGGTAGTAGCAGGAGATGGAGTAGGTGGGCTCCAGATTGTCAAGAGCAAGAGCTTTACTGGGAAGTGGGAAGCCCTAGAAGGATTTAAGGCAAGGGAGTGCCGTGGTCAGAGTCATACCTTAGAAGTTCACTCTGGTGGCAGGGTAGTGAATGGATTGGAGGGACAGACACCATTAGGGAGCTTTAGGGGCAAGAATCTGAGCAAGAAATTGTAAGAGCCCGAATCAAGGCAGGAGTGGTGAGTTTGGAGGGGAGGCATGAAGTAGATGCCTGGGAGAGTGAGATGAAGTTGTATCTCAGGGGTAAGAAAAATCCGGGGAGGTATCACAGGAGAGGAGATTCCAGACCAGGGTTCAGTGCTGATGCCTTGGAGACGTCAAATGCCGTCATGATTGACAGCTGTCATGTTGGAGATGCAGAGGAGAGGCGGCTGCCAGGTAACCAGGGGTTGAAGAGAGACGGGAAATGAGGGGACCTGTGAGCCATGCTTCATGGAAGAGGAGACAGGAAGTAACTGGGCAGACTTGTAGCACATGGAAAAGTGGGGCAGTAGCACATCCTTACTGAACATCTACTGTCTGCCCACTCTCCATGTTCATAATCCTTTACACTGTTCTTACAAAAACCTGGAGAGCCCGGTGGTATTGCGTGGGTGTTGTTTTTTAAATATGTAATGGGTTTTTTTCGGGGGGGGGGGGCTAGTTTCCTAGGGCTGCCAAGACAAAGCGCTCCAAATTGAGTGACTTAAAACAACAGATATGTGTTCTATCTCTGTTCTGGAGGCTCGAAGTCCAAAATGAAGGTGTCAGCGGTGCTCTTTCTGTAGGGAAATCCTTCCTTGTCTCATCGTAGTTCCTGGTGGTTGCTGGCAATCCTGGCGTTCTGTGCCTTGCAGCTGTGTCCCTCCAGTCTGCGTCCGTTATCACGGGGAGTAGTCCCCGGGCCTCTGTGTGCCTGTATGTTTCTGTGTCTAAATTTCCTTCTCTTGTAAGGACACATTGAATTAGGACCCACCCTAATTTACTATGATTTCATCTTGACTATATTTGCAAAAGCCTGTTTCCAAGTGAAAACACATTTGCAGGTCCTGGGGGTTAGGAAATGAAATGTATCTTTTTAGGGGACACAAGTCAACCTACAGAGCCATCTGATTTCAAAGTTCATGCTTTATCGACTCTTTAAAAAAATCCCCGACCCCAATGTCCTCATCTTATTGAATAAAGTGTTTAAATAACACGATGCAAAATTTTTTCAGATCATTATGTGAAAATGGCTAAAAAGTTTTTAAATGATAGTTGTAGAAAGTCTTGAGGAGAAGCAGTTGGTCTTAATTGGGTACAAGGTCAAAGGTGAACCGAAGGGAAATGTTCGGGTGCCTGCTCCAGGGTGCAGTGGCATGGGCTGCATCCATAGCACCTGAGCAGAAAGGTACTCACCAAACTCAAAATCATGCCTTAATTTAATTTAATTTTTATTTTTTTGTTTTTTTAAGACTTTATTTGCGAGAGAGAGAACGAGAGTCAGAGAGCACGAGAGGGAAGAGGGTCAGAGGGAGAAGCAGACTCCCTGCTGAGCAGGGAGCCCGGTGTGGGACTCGATCCTGGGACTCCAGGATCATGACCTGAGCCGAAGGCAGTCGCTTAACCAACTGAGCTACCCAGGTACCCCAAAATCATGCCTTAATTTTAATCGTAGGTTCAAAATTTGTATTTAAAAAAGGCTTTTTTGCTGCTTTCTCTGCTTGAAATTTTTGGGAGTATATGTCGAATAGGTGGGTATGCGTGGGAAAGTAAAGAGGAACTTCATTTGAATAAATCTTTAACCAGTAAATCAGTTCAAATAAAGCATTAACATTTGCTCTGTTCTTGGCACCATGAGTACCGAGATGAAAAGACAAGGATGTTGACATCAGGACTTTATAGTCTGGACTTAGGGACATATTCAACCCTGAAATCTTTTTCCATTCTTCCTTGTTCTTCCCCACCATGCTTGCTCATCACACACATTTCCACTGCAGCCAAAGACCCAAGCACTTCGTTTTCCTCATATTACTAACAAATTCTCAGAAGTGTGGAGTATTATATTTCATCTCTTCCAAGACACTATGGATTTTAGGATGTACCATTATAGTATTTAAGGGGAGAAATTGCTTCAAGTTAAAAGATTAAGAGACACTGCTTTAATTTTACTTAAAATTTTTTATGCTTATTAACATTATTTTCGGTTTACTCAGATGTATATGTTGACCATAACACTCCTGTGCATATTTTTTAGAGTAAACCAACTTACAGTTTTCCTGAAATACCTTCCTGTGCATTCCCTAACTTATTGGAATTGCTTTTCAACTGAGAATAATCCAGGTCTTGCTTTATTTTCCTCCCACACAATGTTGTGATGCAGACTTTCTTGAAAGAGAGGTCTGTGATGTTCTCAGTCCCTGACACCCATTTTGCAAATTTTGGAGCACGTTTACAGGTGACAAACAACTATGCCACAAGGACTGCTTAACCAATTGGCTGTTCAGTGCATCTCGAGTTCAAAGTTGTAAATATAAAGGAAAAAATTGTGTCTTAGGATTGATGGGGCGTGATACCCCGGTCTCTGTTCATCTTCCCTGTCACTCCCCTGGCAGTGGGACTATCATCACCTGGGCACCTAGCCGTTTGCCTGTCAGTGGGCTCCAGGCTGTCTCTGCTACGTAACTCTTCAAAGGGGAGACAGGCAGACTCTTCGCACAACTACAGGAATTACGGAGGTGGCTAAAATAGGAACAACCAGAAGGAACAAATTATCCCCAATTTTCCGTCACTTGGGCTCTACAGTTGTATCCGTGACTTTCAGCCAGGAATCCACTCGGGTTCTTACACCCTCGGGGGATGTTGGAAGTCCCTGGGGAGAAGGCACTGGTCCTGCTTCCAGCTTGCCCTTTGTCCTCCCTGCTCGCTGGAATTTCTCTAAGAAAAAGTATTTGTGAAGGAGCAAGAGTTTGGAGTCCGAAAAACCTGCATTTTAATCTCACCTGTGATTCTGGGCAGATTACTAACCTCAGAGAGTCCCTCTTTCCTAGTGGAGATAAATTGTACTCCTTTCATCAGGTGTTGGCTGTAAGATGTTTTTTTCAGAATGAGATAAGGTGAATCTCCCTGGTTGGTGTATTAGATCTCAATAAATATTAATCATATGTTGTCCCTCTTTGCCATCTTTTATTTATTTATTTTTTTAAAGATTTTATTTATTTATTTGAGAGAGAGAGAATGAGAGATAGAGAGCACGAGAGGGAAGAGGGTCAGAGGGAGAAGCGGACTCCCCGCTGAGCAGGGAGCCCGATGCGGGACTCGATCCCGGGACTCCAGGATCATGACCTGAGCCGAAGGCAGTCGCTTAACCAACTGAGCCACCCAGGCGCCCTTTGCCATCTTTTAAAAACAGTTTTTTATCGGATTCTGAGGAGAACTATTAAAATTAATGATCGAATAAGAATTTTTTTTGGCATACTTATGGTTTAAGTAATTATATGTTAAAATGCTCCTGCTTCCCAACTTGTGAATGAGAAGTTAATATTTTTTTTCCCCAAAGCCAGACTTTGTCTCTACAATAAATATTACACTCTTCCTGAACATAGGGGGAAATTGGATAATATCTAGAAAAACTTGTAGGGCTCCAAGTTTGGAGAAACTGTACATTTGGAAGTGAAGAGATTGCTTTTGACCTACTCTGCCAGTTCTTTTCCTTTGTACAGAGTCTTAATTACTGTTGCTTCTAGGTCTCTTACAAGTCTGAGCTTCAGCCCCTGCTCTTGTCTTCATTTGTCCTTTGGAAATCAATGATTTTTAGCATATACTTTCAGATCTAGCTGTCTGGGTTCAAAATTGTAACCCCACTATGCATTCAGGTGTGTTACTATGGGCAAGTTGCTTAACCTCTGTAAGCTTTGTTTCTTCCTCGAACTGGTAGATCTCTGCATCACAGAAGTGGTGTACGTAAATGATGTCATGTATTTGGGCCACTTAGTTCTGATTTAAATATACATAGAATGCACTCTGTGGTGGTGGCTGTGGTTATTAATAATTTTCCTAAGTCGTGACTGTCATGTTTTGCCAGTGATTTTGATATCTGCCTTTCTCTTCTTCCTTTGTGTTCATTTTACATCCCCACCCCTCTGTTTGATTACCCTTAAACAAACCACACCTTAAAATTTGAATGTTGATAATTTGCTGCCACCTACAGGCTAATATGGGAAAAGCAGAACCTGTAATTACTAAGTTACTAATGATTCTGAATATAAAATCTCAAGGTCATCTTGGAAGTCCTGAAGCCAACTGTGGACAACTACACGATCCCCTTTTCTGAGAAATTTATGTTCCCTGGTAGCCTAACTAAACACTTGAATAGTATCAGAATTCCCCTAGATTCTTTCTGGGATTGAGCAGCTGTGCATAAAGTGTTATTAGTAATTAGATATTATATTTTTCCCCTTAAGCAGATTCGCAAGCTAGTATTTATGAAAAAGCATGAAAGAGCCTTTGTATTTTAAAGGCATGGTTTAGCACCAGAGTTTTGTTGGATTTTTTTTTTTTTTTTTTTGAGTCCTGTTCTGGTTGGAGACTTGAGAAGTCTGAACAAAACTTTAAAAATAAAATAAAGAATGTTTATAATTAACTCTGTTGTGGTTCTTCCTATTATATTGTCTTATATGATTGCTCCCATGTACTCCTCGCCCATCCTCAGTCTCATGCTCTCTCGTCACATGATCTGGCATAGGGGATGCATTTGCAAGCATGCATGCATGGGCCCTTCTCAGTGATTTCTGACAGTACATACCTTATCCACAGTTCGATTTGGCTGGGGTTGGAGTATGAGGGTTCCAGTGACAGATACTAGGGCCCAGTAAGGCCTGTGTGCTAAACGACGAGGTTGAATTTTGTCTGGAAAACAACAGGGAACCCACCACTAAAGGATTGTAAGCTGGAGAGTGACATGATCAGATTTCTGTTCTGTCTCTAAGACAGAAGTCTTACTTGGGGAGCCTGAAGATATTTTAGAGGGGGGGCCTACAGAAGCAATTACTCCTGAGCTTTTCCAGCTACCGATTGTACCCGTCACATGCTGTCTGTGCATTAGAAGGCTTAATCATACTTTGTTTCCCACTCCAGTTTGTTTTTGAATTGTCTTATTTGTATTACTTTTATTCCTTTAACAGTTCTGTAAACACCTTTCAGGTAGGCACTGTTTTGGTACTGTTATCCTCATGTTATAATTATTACATGCCATTAGCGGTTAATATGCGATAGACCCCGTAACAGGTGGCTTCGTACCTTTTACACGGTGGGCATATAGGTTGTGTCATTGATTCATATACTTCCTTTAGGTTTGCCGTGGTGCTGGCTGCTTGTTGAACAGCGTGGTTATTCTCCCTCCTGCCTTTCCACCTGCCTGTGAAGTCTGTCATCCGCTGCCTGGCATCTTGATCTGGGTGGGATGCCATGTCCCTGCTATGGCTGAACTAGCACTTCTCAGAAATGGACGTGGGGGTGGTGGGGGTCTGCGATTGCTGTAACGCCCACTGGCAGAAAGAGGCGAAGAGCAGGAAAAGGAGAGACCTTTCTCTGGTTCCCTATGCCAAAAATCTGTTGCCAGAGGAGACTGTGAAAACCCAGACCTCTGTGACAGGAGGATGCCTGGGCAGGACTATGACTAGGAGAAGGCAAGTGAGGCCAAGAGCCACCTGCCCGAGCTGTAAAATTTAAGGGGGCACCCAGATGCTCTGCAGTCAAGACCAATAGTATGTTAATGCAATTTTCAGAAAAATCAGAATGAAAGCATGATGAACAAAATACTAAACTTTTTAAAACAGAAACAAGATCGGGAATGGTACTGTGCAAAGCCATTTTGGAGCCTGAGGCAGAAGGAAAAGTCAGTGATACTGAGCCTATTTAAAATTTTGATATTTTGTTCATTATAGATTCTTTGAATTTGATTTTTTTCAAAAATATTGCATTCAAGTATTAAAATTATTTATATTGAGTTTTTGGTGCCACCTTAAATTTTGCACCCAAGGTTTGGGGGGGGTGCTTGTTGACTTCACCCTAGCCTTGTACATGGGTGGTTAGGCAGAAGAGAGGAGAGAGTCATTGAGGGTCACATGCCTCCTTGGACACGCGAGAAGTACCAAGTTCTTCAAGGTGAAGGACTCATAGTGGTTGGCTCTATTCCAGGGGAGTGGCTGTGCCTAGTTGATCTTAAATAATGTGGAAAATTTCTATGTTGCTGTTGGTCATTTCTGTATACATTACAACTTTTCAGGGTTATCCGGATGAGATATATAATTTTTTTTTTTTTTTAAGCTACGGGAGTTTCCTACCTCCACTAACAATGGAAAGAAATGTAATACAATTTCTTTTTTTTTTTTTAAATAAGATTTCTGTAGGTATTGAGTTTGTTCAGCTCTTGACTGAGATTAAGTGCTGGATTTGATTAGCAGAGGAAGCTAGAGACATTTACAAACCCCTTTCCTTGTTAGTGTGAATTATTAGTCATGCTGATTTACTAGGGTAGCATTTAAAGCCTTGGCAAGACCCCACTCTTGGCCTCTTAACTCTTCTGCTTTGCAGTAACTATATTGTGACAGAGCAAAAGAACAAGCTACGTGAATGCTCTCTTTTCTAAATTCATATTTTGGCAGAGTATAATTGGGTGGTTTTTAGTGGTAGCTGAGACTTTTCTTTTGTTCTTTGCAGGAAGAGCCAGGTCATTTGAAGGTACAGAAAGTTGATGTGTGGGTCCAACCTGATTGGTTTTTATTCTCGCTGGGGTAGTGGAAGAGCCTAAAGGAGAATTTTACTTAGCTTTCGTACCTTACAGCCTTTTTTTTTTTTAAATCCTCAACAAGGTCTGCTGAGAACAGACCCAGTACCTGAGGAAGGAGAAGATGTTGCTGCCACGATCAGTGCCACAGAGACCCTATCAGAGGAGGAGCAAGAAGAGCTGAGAAGAGAACTTGCAAAGGTAAAGAAGCATTCCTTTTGGAACTTCATGCTTTGCGCGTACAATGCCATTTGTGTTTCTAAAGCACGTGGTAACATCTCATCCTCTGTTCCAGGGGAGAGAAAGCAACATATATTTACTTGTCCTAGAGGTCTGGAGTGGGAGAGAAGAAATAGAAGAGCATGATAATCAGTTTGTTTTTATATGAAATAAGGTATCTAAGGGGTGAAGTGGGTCGAGAAGTAGGATGTGAAGGAGGAAACGGATGAGAGGAGCCCTAGTGAATATCACCTGAGGGGCTGCACTAGGTCTGATGCACTTGGCTTTTCAGCTGCATCAGTGGTTTGCCTCTCCTCTTTGCTGTGTTGTGCATATAGGTGGGCACTTGGAACCTTCTTTCCCTCTCTCCCTTTCTCTCTTTTTCTTGAAATTAACCACTTAAAAATGCACAACTCCATGGCAGTGAGCACTTTCACAGTCTTCTGCTGCTGTCACCTCTGTGTAGTTTCCATCGCACCCAAGGGAGACCCACACTCATTAAACTGGCATCCTCATTCGCCCCTCCCTCATCCCCTGGCAGCAATAACCTACTTTATGCCTTGTCTCTTTGGATTTACTTACTCTGGATATTTTATTTAAGAGGAATCGTATATGTTACTTTTTGTACGTGGCCTCTTTCACTTGGTGTAGTGTTTTTGAGGTTCATTCTTATAGCATGATTCTTGTGTGTTGGTACTTTACTATGTTTTTTAAAGATTTTATTTATTTATTTATTTGAGAGGAGCACGTGTGCAAACATGATCTAGGGGGAGGGGCAGAAGGGGAGGGAGAGGGACAAGCAGACTCTGTGCTGCACGTGGAGCCCTACGCAGGACTTGATCCCACGACCCTGAGATCATGACCTGAGCCGAAATCAAAAGCTGGATGGATGCTCAACCGACCGAGCAACCCAGGCGCCCCTGGTACTTTTATTATTTCTTATGGTTGAATGATAGTCCATTATATGTGTCTACCATATTTTGTTTATCTGTTTGTGTGTTGATGGATGTTTGGGTGGTTTATACATTTTTACTATTGAGGATACTGAGCTAGGATCATTTGTATAAAAAAAGTATTTGTTTGAATACCTATTTTTAGTTCCTTTGGGTATATACCTAGAACTGGAATTGCATCAAGTGGTAATTCTGTGTTTAACTTTTCTGGGGAAATACCAAACTATTTCCCAGAGCAAGGACACCATTTTTCATCCCAGTCAGCAATTTCTCTACATATTTGTCAACATTTGTTATTTTCTTTCTGATTATGACCATCCTAGTGAGTGTTAAGTGGTATGTCATTATAGTTTTGATTTGTATTTCCCTAATGACCAGTGATATTTGAACCTTCACCTGCTTATTAGCCGTTTGTCTGTCTTCTTTGGAGAAATGTCTATTCAAATCCTTTGCCCAGTTTTTCTTTTAATTGCTTTTATTTTTTTTAAAGATTTTATTTATTTATTTTGACAGAGAGAGACAGTGAGAGAGGGAACAGAAGCAGGGGGAGTAGGAGAGGGAGAAGCAGCCTTCCCCCTGAGCAGAGAGCCCGGCATGGGCTCAATCCCAGGACCCTGGGATTATGATGTGAGCCGAAGGCAGACGCTTAACAAGTGAGCCACCCAGGCACCCCTTCTTTTAATTGTTTTTGTTTCTTTTCTGTTGTTATTGTTCTTGTTGAGATACAAGAGCTCTTTACATATTCTGGATGTTAGACCCTTATCAGATATATGATTAGCAAATATTCTCTCCTATTCTATATGTTGTTTTTTTACTTTCTTCAGTGTCTTATTTCATGTAAGTTTTAAGTTTTGATGAAATCTAATTTTTCTTTAGTTGCTTGTGCTCTTGGTGTTATATCCAAGAATCCCATTTCCAAAGCTCAGAGCGTGAAGATTTACCCCTATGTTTTAATCTAAGATTTTTAGCTCTTATATTTAAGCCTTTGATCTGTTTCAAGTTAATTTTTATTTATGGTTTGTGGTAGAGGTCCACCTTTTTTCTTTTGCATGTAAATATTTAGTTTTCTCAGTGCCCTTTGTTGAAGATACTACCTTCAATGAATGCTCTTGGCATCCTTGTGAAAAATCAATTGCCATTGATGTAAAGGTTTATTTCTGGACCTTCAGTTCTATTACATTCATCTCTGTGTTTATCCTTCTGAGAGTAGCACACCATTTTGACTACTATAGCTTTGTAGTAAGTTTTGAAATTGGGGAGTATGGGTTCTTTACCTTTTTATTCTTTTCCAAAATTGTTATTTAGGGTCCTTTGCAGTTTCTTATGAATTTTGGAATCTACTTTTCTACCCACGAAATGTGCCCTTGGGATTTTGATAAGGCTTTTATTGAATCTGTAGGTTGATGTAGGGGAGTATTGGCATCTTAGCAATATGAGGTCTTCCAATCATTGAACATGGAATATCTTTCCATTTATTTAAGATGTCTTTAATTTTGCTTTTAGCTGTGTTTTGTAGTTTTCAGTGTACAAGTCTTATATTTCCTTACATTTATTCCTAAGTATTTTATCCATATGTTATAGATACTAGATCCTTATCAGATATATTCTTTGTGCTTTAAAGGTCATTCTTTTAATATATATATTTTTCCTATTTTTAAAATATGTGTATTTTGTATATATATAATATGTAATATATATGTTGAATTAAGGAATGATAGCTGTGCTGTGTTGAGCTAGGTATGTTGGCAGCACAATCTAACCAACAAAGGTGGGGAATGCACTGGGTCATGTATTGTCCAGTAAGATTTATAGTGGTCTTTCTCTTCAACTGTCATTAGGGAAAGGAAACTTCAGGGACGTGTCAAGGGGTATTTATCTTTTAAATCTGTTCTTTGGAGTATATGAAAAGTTGGAGTTGGGATAGAGATGGAGATATTGGAAAGCTAATAGTGTGCAAAGAGGATTAGCCAGTAAACTGAGAAGTGGAGCCTGAAGACCTGGGCTTGAAATTCTGGTTCCTACATTATTAGTTTGATGATTTAGGGCAAATCATTTAATTTACTTGATTTTGAACCTCATTCATTCGTTGTTGCCTTTTTCTTTTCATATTCCACTTAAATGTGACTTCCAAAACTGGTACAGAATGAGAGGTCCTGGCTGACAAGCACAGAGGATTATTTTTGTTCTGGACCTACCTTCTAATTAATGCCCTCTTAAGAACTGTTTGTTGGGGCGCCTGGGCAGTTGGTTAAGCGTCTGCCTTTGGCTCAGGTCATGATCCCAGGGTCCTGGAATCGGGCTCCACATCAGGCCCTGCATCAGGCCCCGCATCATCCAGTTCCCTGCTCAGCTGGGAACCTGCTTCTCCCTCTCCCTCTGCCCCTCCCCTCTGCTTGTGCACGCTCTCTCTCTCATGCTCTCAAATAAATAAAAATAAAATCTTAAAAAAACAAACAAACTATGTTTTGCTAGCCACTTCCCATTTGATTTATTCTTCTCTCCTTTGGTTGAGTACTATTTTTCTTCATTTTGTGTAAAGATTTAATTAGCAGTGAAAATAGTTTATTTAACAATGCTATGTGTTTTTATTTATTTTATTTTTTTTAATTATTCGGGGAGGGGAGGAGCAGAGGGAGGGGGACAAGCAAACTCTTGTCAACGTGGGGCTCAATATCAGGACCCTGAGATCATGAATAACCTAAGCTGAAATGAAGAGTTGGACACTTAACCGACTGAGCCAACCAGGCGGCCCCCACTGTTATTGTTTTCAAAGGCCATGCTGTCTTTGGAATCATAGAAGTGTGAGATCGAGGCTGAGAATATGGCTTTGCAACAAGCCAAGAGAAGCCATCTTTCTTAAGGGTCTTGAATATTAATGACCATCCCACTTTTTCAACTTCCTGGGACAGAAGGTCTCTTCCGAGTGAGCTCTCTCTTTCTCCTGGTGGGTCTGCCTCTTGCCCTCTGTTTTTCTGACTCGGGCTTTTCTTCTGCTCTCTAAGTCATTTTCTATTCTTCCTAGCTTCCGCTTAGAGTTTTGGCCTCCTCAAATATTTTTAAGCTTCCATATCTCCTCATCTCACTGTGCCCTACCTGTACGTTAGGGCTTCTTTATCCAAGTCTTTCTAGCTTCTACTCCCAGTGTTATCTCAGTTTCTCAAACTGGATTCCTGAATGAGAGAGACCATGATTAGTGGAGCATCTTTTTACAGCAGGCACATCACTTGGTGGTAGCCACTCAATTGGTTAGCTGCCCTTGGGTCAGGGGCTTACCTCTCTAACCGTCCAGCTAAGGCTGGTTGGTCGGCATCAAGGGGTCCACACGGGACATCTGTGGGGCTCTCTAGGGGAGACAGTTTGATTTATTTATGGCTGTGGCTTTGGCAGGCCCTGGGACAGACATTTCCAGTATAAACTCATATGAAATGTACAGGAAGGTTGGATTTCGATTTGGCTTGGCTGTGCATGTTTTAGTGGAGAGTGGAGAGTGGTTTGATTTGGTACACAAATAGGAGTTCTGTGGGCATTCAAGTGGAAGTGTCCATCTGGAAATGCAGACCAGGGGTCAGAAGAGTGGACGTTAGAATAATTTGAATATTATCTGTGTGGAGGTTTGAGCCCTAAGCTTCCATGAGATAGCAGAGTAAGGAAGTATAGAGAGAGAGGGAGAAGCCTGAGGACAACTCAAGATAGAAATATAAAGAAGAGAAAAGACTCTTGATTTCAGCTCAGGTAATGATCTCAGGGTCGTGAGATGGAGCCCCATGTCAGGCTCTGCACTGGGTATGGAGCCTGCTTGAGATTCTCTCTCTCCCTCTGCCCCTCTCCCCCCACTTGCATGCTCTCTCTCCAAAAAAATAAAATAAATAAATAAAAAAGACAGAAGAAAAGAGAAGCTCTATAGGAGAGATGGGCATGTAACCAGTTTACTTAACAACATGCTATATGTTGGGTTTTTTTTTTTTAAGATTTTATTTATTCATTTGAGAGACAGAAAGCACAAGTAGGGGGAGAGGGAGAGGGAGAAGCAGACCCTCTGCTGAGCTGGTAGCCTGACATGGGGCTCGATCCCAGGACCTGGAGATCATGACCTGAGCCTAAAGCAGACGCTTAGCCATCTGAGCCACCCAGGAGCCCCCGCTCTATGTTGTTTTTAAAGAGACAGATAAATGAATCAAAAAATGGTTTTAAATGACTCTAGAAGTTTGAGCACAGTTTGGCATTAATAATCTTCACTTATTGAATGACTCTTGCTGTATTTTTACCCCACCCCCCTTCCTCATAGGTAGAAGAAGAAATCCAGACTCTGTCTCAAGTGTTAGCAGCAAAAGAGAAGCATCTAGCAGAGATCAAACGGAAACTTGGGATCAATTCACTACAGGAACTAAAACAGAACATTGCTAAAGGCTGGCAGGATGTGACAGCAACATCTGCGTACGTTCCCTTGATCGTTACCTTTTTCTAGAGAATGTAAAGGACACTTCTGCTCCTTTTGTCTGGGCAGGAGAATTGAAAGGGGATGAGGGTGCTTCTGCAACTTTTCTTTGTACGACACAGGGCTCTCCCCGCCCAGTCCTCAAGTGTACCTGACTCTTCTCTAACTCTGGTCTTCCACACTGTTCTAGGGGATAGAAAGAAAACCCAGCCTCGTCTGTGAGTTGAAGTAATAACATTTAAGTGCCAACAGTGTTGTATATTGACTTGCCAAAAATGTGTCACGTAGTCCTCAAAATGACCGAATAGGGTGGGAGGTGAGGTAGCCTGAGATAAGGAAGCAGGATCAGGTAAGGTTTGAGGTCACAAAACTCAAAAATGTGGGGGGCAGGATTTGAACTCAGGGTTGACCAAGTACAGAGCCAGGTCTTTCTTCATCTGCTCTATACATAGCATAAGACTCTTGGCTCATCGCCTCTCCTAGGTGCTGGTGGCAGAAGCCCCTTAATCTTCTTGTCTTTTTGATTACACAGATTTTGATATGGCATTATCACGATGCAGCTGTGTTTCCCAGCACCAGGAGGAGCAAGCTTCTAGGAACAGATTCTGATGTGTATTCTTTATCATCTGTGTCTTTAGTCCCCGGTGCTGACTGGTGACCAGCAGCAGTGAGGCTGACGGCATCCTGACAGGACAGCACTAGGGTGTCCATCCCCTTTGAGCCACTTTCTACCCACAGAAGTCCAGGAAACGATTCTTTGACTGTGTATCACCATAAACTTTTTGTTTTTAGTGTTTCATCTTGATGGGATAAGTAAAAATGCCTGAGCATTCCTTTGTATAACGTGAGGATCTTAACCTCTTCGTGGCTACCATATTCATTTGTTTTTATTTTCCCTTCACTAATCCCTGGGTAGATGGGGAGAGGGAGGTGGTAAATGCTAGCTTTATGTCCTAGCAGATGTACACTCAAGTCATTTTGAGTGTCGCACCTTATACGTACTCTGCCAAGAGTCTACAAGTCCTTATTTGGTAGCTCTGCAGACATGCCAAAAAAAAAAAATTCTTTATAGCCCATACAATTTATTTGAATAATAAAGTACACATGAGCCTTACCTTGCTTCTGGTCCCTTTTTAGGAGATAAAGTTATAAAAGGCATGTGAGGAATTTGGTTTCATTTTTGTTTTGTTTGGCTTCAGTGGAAAAGAATAAGAGGTATAATTTCTTTCAGCCTCTGGCTCATTTTCATCTTTTCTCCGTGACTGTTTTTGCCCTGTACCCTGATTTCCTTGGCCCTGCCTTTATAGGCATCTATGTGGCCATCATAGGGCACTGCTGAAGACAGCACCCGAATGAGGGGTGAGGAGCATGCGAGTTGATGATGCCCACCTGGTGATTGTGAAGGAGTTTGGATGTTCAAAAAAAAAATTTGTTTAATTTTTGAGAGCTTTCCAAGAGCTGGTGATTGTGCTTTAAATAACTGCTATTAGAAAAGGTTAGCTTAACTTTTCTTTGTTCTTTTATAATTCAATGTAGATACAAAAAGACATCTGAAACCTTATCTCAGGCTGGACAGAAGGCGTCAGCTGCTTTCTCATCTGTTGGATCAGTCATCACCAAAAAGCTGGAAGATGTAAAGTATGTCCTCATTTCTCCTTGCTCATTAAGTAGCTGAGGCAAATTAAAGTATGTTGTGGTTGCATTTATTTCCCGACTTGGGCTGTGGATAATGCTGGATTCTCCTCTTTTCTAGTGAGGGAGCCCGCTCCTTCAAACCAGACCTGAAATATTGCCTAAATTATTTTAGGTGTAGCCTTCCAACTTTTAGGCATAGCATTCAAAATAATCACCTTACGAATACATTTAAGGTTGTTGGAAAATTCTGGTTGTGTACTTTTGCCCTTTTGGTCCTTCCTGATCATGCAGGGTAAGTATGTCTCTCGTAGTTGCAAGTTTGTGGTTGTGGGCCGAGCCTGTTGTCCTGCTGGGGACGCGTCCAGGAGCACTGACTGCACGCTTGGACTGAGACCTGCCTTCAGTTCTGTGGGACATTGTTATACCGTGGTGTGATTATGACATGCTTATCTGTGTACTGATGTGTACTAATTTGTAAGCTCTCTACATCCACGCTTAGGCCCAGATCTTGTTATTGAGCTTTGCCTTTCATTTTGCATTTATATTGTAGATTAGTCTGCAGAATTTTTGTGGCAATTTCGATAAAACCACTTCACAGTGTTTTTGTGTGTCCCCCCCCCGCAGCCCCCCCCCCCATGTTGATTAGAATAGCTCTGAAAGTGACAAACATGGTTTAAATTTGCTGTGCTTCTGTTGGCATGAAAGTTTTTTTGTTTTACCAACAAAACCCTCAGATTGCATGACTTTGTGTTTTCGTTTGTGGGGAATGATTGGTTGAATAAG